>NC_140587.1:994002295-994407295 GCF_964204655.1 Triturus cristatus
ACTGACATAGAAAATAAACAAAAATTTCAGGACTTTCCTAACCCTAGCCATGCATATTGGCGCAATGAGTACAGCACCCACATGTGTAGAATTAGAGAAAGAGGTGAAAGAGTTTTTTTTCATGAATTTCTCTTATGTATGTCTACTATACGTGTACATTACGCACATGTCAGTGGGAAGATTTCGTGAATCTGCTAAAAAGGTGCAAACTATGACCTTGCATGCATGCTGCAATTTACATCTGTTTTTGTGGGCTTGGCCCAATAAGTTCACACCAAGCCACTCAGAGTCTTCTGAACACAGAGAACAGTGACTGTCAAGAATGAATTGTGTTGTAGATCTCTCAAGCTGGAGGCAGATCACCCTGAGGGGGTATCTTCTCACCATGAACAGTGCACGTCCTGCAAAACAAGTCTGTAGGGGCTAAATTGATATCATGAACCTAATCATCATTAGGAAAAAATGCAGCCTCTCAGTTTTGCTTTGATCCAGGCATGGTTACTAACTAGTCCTATGTCATGAGGTTTAATTTACAACAGCAAGCTCAGTTATTGTAAGCCTGAATTATAAGAAAAACTGTTTCGTAGGTGTTGATTTTAACCCAGTTCCAATTGGTAATCCCTTTATGAGAACCAGCTGGATTACATTCTGAGTTTACCATGTCAAGATTTGAACCTGCAGATCACAGACAAACCTGGGCAGTAAAGCGATCAACAGACTGAACCATTTGATTAGAAACACATTCGCAAATGAGATCTATTGAGGATGGTTTATTTTCAACCTGGGCAAGATAAACGAAGAACCTGATTTACTAGGGGCTCCACACTTGTGGTGGAGGCCCCGCAGTCATAGGGGAGTCTCTGTTCTCGGGGTGAAATCTACGCAATGAGAATTCTCATTCCTCATTCACACTCCTGGATAATGCATCTCATTTTAACAACTCCTCTGAGCAAGTCTGGCATTAAGAGACGCCTCTCAGCTCTACATTTCATGGAACACTGCCAGTTCTTCCAGCCAGCAGATATACTTTACATGGACAATATCAACAATTATTAGGAGGGCTGCCAAAATTTTATTGGGAAATTTAGGGGATGATTCACAAAGGGGCTCCGCATTCGCAGCGGAGGCCCCACAGTTGTGATAGAGAATTTTTGTTTGTGAGCTAATGTCTAAACTAGTCCCTCTCCTGTCTATGATGCTCCTTCAATAGGAAATGTCATTCTAGGACAATCAAAGTTTCAATGCTATGTATTCACTGATGTGAAAGGAGTTGACCTTTTCGTTATGGTGTGTTATGTTGTTTTATTACCTGTAACTATTGTCAGCTAGTGGCCTTTTGGTGCCACTGTATTGCGCCCTGGGCAACCTTTTTACTCTTTCTACTGGAGCAAAGTGTGTTTACCTGTCATTCAATCTTTGTTTAATACTTATGGCACTGTCAATTATGGTAATGAGCAGTTTAGCCTACAAAGACAGAAATCACAGTGACAAGACCATTCATCGGATTCTGAGTGTATCTGCTACATACCACCAACACCAAGAAGACTTTTTTATGAGTTTATCAAATATATATACAGGTCTAAAAAAAAAGGCAACTGCACATATGCACAAACATGCTCATATGTACTGACACATATACGTACACCTACAAGTTCACATAAACAGTGTGAGAAAGTGAAATATTACTTGAGGTGGGTGGTTGTTTGCCATAAGTAACAATAGCACTACACTGGTTAGGTTCAGTAAAGTTTTCATTAACCTAAATCTGATCTCAACCCCTGGTAGCTATGGTACAGAGCAGACAGGCTTAACTTAAGAAGAATGTTTAAAGCATTTAGGAGTACCAAAACAGTTCAAAAGTGAAAAACAAAACACAAGAAAAATGCCACTCCAAATTATAAAAATAGAGAATAATCCAATGAACAAAATAAATACCACAATGTCAAAAGTCCAATAAGGTGAACCAGATATATATATTTTTTTAAGTTTTAAATAAAAATAGTGCCATCAAGTGCAAAGTGCCGACCGAAGGCAACTGATCATACTAGACCCGGGACAAATGTAGGGTGTAAGGTCGACTGCGATGGAACATGGGCCAGATACACAAGTCAGACTGATCCCAACAGAAAGTTTCCTTCACACTTAAAAAAATTCAAAGAAGGTAAAACCTCAGAGCAGCAAGGCTGTAGGCTGTATCTGAAGACAGGCTAGTCAATGATGAGTTAGCGAAGGATGAAGGTCTCTGTAAAGTCATCAGTAAAGGTTGGAAAGGCTTAGAGTAGAAAAAGTCTGGAGTTTGTGCCCAGATGGTTGTCAATGGGATGCTGATCGGCTTCAGGCCTCTTGAAGCTTTCTACCTTCAGGCATAGACCCATTTCCAAAAGTCAGATTTCTTCAGCGGGGCAAGCCTGCAGGCTGCAGCTGAAGAGGGTTCAAAGTCGTTGGATGTCAGTTGATATCTTGCCCGCTGAATCAATTTTGCTGCTGCAGAAAAGAATTTAGTAGCAGCAGCTGTGGCGAGGTAAGGCCCACCAGCAATAGAAGCTCTGCAGGTTAGCTAGCAGGTTGGTCACACTCCCATGACGATTCTTAAGGGAAAAAAGTAGCAAAACGTTTTCAAGTCCCAGGGTTTTAGTACATATTAGCCAAAGATTCCAGGACCTCAGTACACCACTTGGGGGTCAGTACCCCCCCAACAGAAGGCACCAGCAGGGTTCCTTGCGGTAACCCTACCCACTTTAGCAGCAGTTCCAGTGCGCTCTACTGCAAAAAAAAATAATATTAACCTATACAACGGCTAACCCTTCTACAGTGAAAACACATTTTGAGGCCTTGTCGCTGTAAGGACATATTCTACAATAGACTGTTAGATTTCAAACTTTTAAATACAATGCAACCCTCCTTATTGGACATTAAGGCCTACTTAGGGGTGACTTATTAATAGTTAAATCAAGGTTAGGACTCCCAAAAGGGTTTGTTTTGTTTTGATGGATGGAATTTGCAGAATAAACCTGCACAACCAGGTTACTGGTGGCAGGCGCGCAGTCATGTTTTACACTGTCACACTAGTGGTGGCACAATTTGTGCTACAGTACAATTTGTATCATATACTAGGGACTTATAGGTATGTTTAATGTGCCAATTAGGAGGACTGCCAATATCGACGTGTTTTAGGAGTAAGATCACATTCACTAGTGCCTGGTTAGCAGAGTCCCAGTGCACAGAACCAAAACAACAACAGCATCAGTTCAAAGAAATGTGGATAATTGTGCAAAAAGAAGCGTTTTGTTTCAAACAGAAAAACACCCACACACACCCACATGAAGCATGCATGCAGACAGATGCACTTTCAAACAGACAGACTGGCTAAGGTGACAGGTCATTCATTAAAAACAATTACCACGAAATAAATAGCACATAATTGACAAAATGGACAATCATGACGAGGAGCATGCGCATGTGAATTTTTTTACATATGAAATGTACCTTTTTGCTCTATCTCGGATAAACCAGATAGTGGAAACAGCTTTCTGAAGGGGGCCTTGTTGATTCAAGTATAGCGAGCTATGGAAAATACCTTAAACAAGAGCACTAAACTCCTTGCAAAGAAACAGTTCATTCTTATCTAGGCTGCATTAATATAGTGTATTGTTAGTATTTATTGTGTATTATTATTAGTCACACAACAGACATTGCATGGTGTCTTTGCTGATATATTTCCCAACCCCTTGACAAGCAATCGAGCATCCCCCTTTCTCAGATGGATGAACATCTTAATACTTTAATTGGCGGTAGAACTCACTCAAATTCTATTGGACCATTACAGGACTGGCAAACCTAACCCTAACAAAGCATCCAAAAGATTTGGGAGAATAATATAGAGTGGAGACCAGGGGTGGCTTTTGAACTTCGAAAGTAGGGAGAGGGGAGTAAATACCTGAGCAAAGCAGGCATCCATCAATCAGTGGGGTTCTCCCCATGCAAAGTCTTTTGAAAAAGTGAAACAGGCTTAAAATGCAAACTTTGTTGCATCATTTCCATGTGTACTGGCTCCCAATCCAGAGGTTTTCAACCTGCCGCTAATGGAATATTGCAATTCTTTCATGATAATCCATATGGGTCATGGGGACCCACCCTCCTCAAGAAAACATTGAAATAATAGTGGCAAAATACTCCCTACCATTTTTCAAAATGTACCCTTCATGTTTCCTTTATTTTTCTATTGCACTCCCTTTTATTTGTCCAGCCTGACCCTTGCCGGAATATTCTCAGTTATAGCTGTGTGACTTGGACTTGATTGGAAAGCGGCATTATGGACACAGCAAAAGACACAAAAGTCGGAAAAGCAGCCCACCACTACTATTCATTTGGGTAATGGTATCACTGATTTGCAGCGTTTACAAACAAAAGAATCATAGTCTTAAGTGTCACATAAAACAAACATGTTGTTAACATTAAGAGGGGAGGGGTGTGAGGGGAAGCATTACACAATTGCATTTCTTTGAGGCACTTGAAATCGTGTGAAATAATTTCTCAGAAGAAGTGAAGTAGATAAAAACAGTATATTATTTTTGAAAGGCCTAGTACAAGAATCAAGTAGGCCTAATATACACTAAAAATGTAAGATTGGTAGCCTTAAACATCTGTGATGTTTAGAGTTGAGAGGGGAATGGTCCTAATAAATTGGTCTTTCAGCCCCTTTTCTGCCACAACATTCTCTGACCCTTGGACACAGGGTTCAGAGGAGGACCAAAGGCTTCCTCATAATTCTAGAGAATAGGACATGTTGACCTCAGTCATTATATTGGCTATCATTTTTTGTACACCAGGTGTGAAAGTAATATCCGGGGCAGCCCCCCCATTAAATTGCGGTACAGTATATTTCCACAGGGTGCGGATAATAGTTACCTCTTGCTTTGGGAGAAGCAGTGTTAGAAGTGGGGGGGAACGGAGGGGCACGGCGTGCCCCTACTTTTACAAATTATGCTAGTCCGTTCCCCTACTTCTTGATTTAAAAAAAGCGTCCCGGGACTGCCCTAATTCAGGCCCGGTTCTATGAAGGGCTTGAAGGCAGGCGCGAAACGCCATGGGGCTCAAAGTGCTTCAAAGCCGCCCCCCCCCCCACACCTCCCCCGTCGTGTGTGTGCGCCCCGGGCGCGCACACAGACAGTTTTTGAGATTATCGCAGCCGCACCCGAGTAATTCACAGGTCTTTAAAAGACCATTTACATGTTAGCGAGGCTTTGTTTATTTTTTCACCCCTTCATCTCCAACAGGGGCATGGCGAAAGGCGACACATCCTTTCTTTGGCCACGGTAACCTTTGCAGACTGTCCTGCTGCGTGGATATTCTTTTTCTAAGCAGCGCAGGAGAAAAGAAGTTTGTTTATTTTGATTCACCTTTCCCAACCCCTGCAGCTGCTTATCACTTCAGGCTGCGACACTAAGTTTGACTAATGGAGTAGGTAGGAGAATGTGTCACTATTTGTTTTTCTTTTTAAATTCTGCACAGGCCCAGCAGGATCTGTACTTTGTGTGTGCTTCATTTAAACAGTTTTTATCATTATCATGGCCGATGCAGGACAACAATAAGACAATAAAAAATGCCCAGATAACGCTGGGGATTAATGATCCTGCTGGAGAGCAATCATTTCTCTGTTAGTAGTTAAGTGCAGATGAACTGTAGTTTATGTGGAAGCTCAGTGGGTTACTGTCTTTGTGACAGAGATCCTTGTGTTGCTTGCAGTTCAGAAGTTACAATCCTAACATAGGACAGTGACCATTGAACGGTCATCAAAGAGCTGCATGCAAACCTGAATGGTATAGTTAGAACTTCGCGTTTTTTGTTTTGTGATATAGTTAGAACTTCCCCAGTCTTTCATTATTCTAATGTTGCTAAAATGAGTATCTTTGGGCAGATATACATTTTTATCAGTAAAGCCAACCCCTAGAGTACTCTTTAAATCCTGAGTTTGTGCTTCTCCAGACCAAACCCTCTCAAAATAACTGCCCACCAGTATGGATGACATGTGATTCATACACCTTGTAATCCTCATTGGCTTATGTGACATTCCCTGTAGGCTGATTTACATACTTGTGTGATTCGTTGTCTCTGTATAATGTGTGCGTGGTGTAAAGTACTGACACACACTACACTGATATGAGTAGCGCTACACAACAAATGAAATTCATATGAGAGAGGGGCTACATAAAGATGAGGGGCACTGTTGGAGGGTGGCAGTGAGGGAATCCGAGGAGGAGGTAGTGGGAGTGGCTATGAAGCGATGCGGGGCACTGTTGGAGGGAGCAGTGAGGGAATCCGAGGAGGAGGTAGTGGGAGTGGCTATGGAGCGATGAGGGGCACTGTTGGAGGGTGGCAGTGAGGGAATCCGAGGAAGAGGTCATGGGGGGAGGGGGGAGCTAGGGAGAGATGAGGGGCACTGCTGGAGGATGGTAGTGAGGGATTCTGACGAGAAGGTCATGAGGGGGAGGGGCTACAGCGAAATGAGGGGCACTGGTGGAGGGTGGCAGTGAGGGAATCCGAGGAGGAGGTGATGAGGGGGAGGGGCTATGGGGAGATGAGGAGCACTTGTGGCGTATGGCAGTGATTATTGGTGTGGCGCCAAAAAAGACTTTCGCATCAGCGCTAAAGCCGGCCTTGTCATGGCCTTTCTGTTTTTGTTTATTTAATTAGCAGTCGGGTCATAAGGGCTACTGTGGAACATAATTTAAAGTGTGTGCTAATTATATTTACTGCTATATTCGATGTTTTAAGTTTGAAGGTGATTTTACTAATGTTTTTACCGGGAAAAATGAAAGTGGAGCCCGATGGTGCCTGATATGGGGCAGGGGCCTAAGGTCAGCTGTGAGATAAGGTGCACTGGAGAGGAGTAGTGGATAATCAAGCCTGTAAGGAAGTGCGTTGCGGAGTCTGGGGTCAGGTGGAGGTAGCAATGAAGAGGGATCCTCCATGAAGGCTCGAACAGAGGGAGCCCAAGTAGTGTCACTTGCCTGATACTACCACCTCAGAAACCTCCTCTTCCCATCAAAGGAAAATTACATAGAAAAAACAGTTTTTGAGAGTGATAATATTTAGAAAGAGATTTGGAAAAGAGTGCGATTTACTGGGCCTTGTAAGACTAAGAAGAGATAAAGGAGGGCCCGGAGGATTTGCAGTCTGGTTGTTGCTACTCCCAAGATAATTTGGAAAAAAAAACTATAGGGTCATATACTGCATTTTATTTTCAACACCCCATTTTTACACAAATTCTCTCTAAAGCCATTAATGTGCCAAAACAACATCCCCAGGAGTTGACCACATTTTTTTCCAAGATGCACAATATGTTCCTCCCATAAGTAAATATTTACCTCCACTTTGCCAAGGCCTGTGTTTTGTCCTGCTTGCTCACATGTTATCTCACTCAGGCTCACTACCCCCATTATTCATTCTCATTCACTTTCACTTTTACTCAAAATTGCTCACTTGCACTCACTCTTCAACATTCGGTATCACATTCTCACTCACTCAGTCTCACCACTTTTTCCTACTCTGATTACCTCATTCTAACTTACAGTTTCACTTACTCTACGTGACTCCTTCTCACTCACTTTCTCTCACTTTCATCGACATACACTTTCACTCATGCTCAGTTACATTCAGGCACTCAATCATTCACACCCACATTTACTTACTCGCACTCATTCTTCTTTGCAGGACACTTGAATACATATGTGCTATACTATGTTTGAGCAGCTAGCTGGCTGACATGAATAAGAATTATTTATTTATCTCACTTGTAAAGCGCACTCTCACCTAACAGGCATCCTGGCGCTGACAATCAAGAGTGCACAATTTGTGGATAAGAAGGTGCCCTTGTGGGTTTCCGTGAGTCAGATCAGATTCTCTTGAAGAGTTTCTTTGTCTCTGAGCCCTGCTTAACACATGTGTACAGGAGGAGCCCTATATTCATGTCCTCAATGTTTGAGACAAAAAATACTCATTGATTTCTGAACGAGAGTAAAAGCGTTAAGGTAACATGTCGTTCCTACTTATATTTTGCATGCTTTACATAATCCTGCATTCCCTATGAGTATTTGCTTTTCCCAGAATGTTGTTACTTTTTTTCAGGCACTGCATAATTTGAAATGAGTCACATCCAGGTGCTTATAATGGGGTCAGAATTGGGTTGTAGCTGAAGACAGTGCGAGTTTCACTCAGTGGGGCAGAAGGGTGTTCGGTGGGAATAGGATGTGGCATTATGGCCAGAGCTACCAAATTTGGAACTGGGGAACCTGGTTCAGCCTTCATGCCTTGTCCATCAGACCACTCCTGAGGGAGCACCCATGATAGACTTTAGAAGGCCCCACTAGACCTTAGAAGCCCTGGTCTCTTAGCACCAGCAGGTGAACCCTACCGGTGGCCAGTTGGGTAAACTTGAAGCCCTGTCCACCACAGTTCACCACCAGTCTTGCGGGCAGGTCTACAAAGCAGCACACCCTAGAGCAGCAGTGGCTTTGTCACGCAGTAGTTTTCCTGCAATAATAAAAGTCTCCCACACAACCCCCACGGTTTTTGACGCATTCATAGATTTACAAGGACTTGTAATCCTGGGAATGCGGCAAAATCTTGCGCTGCCCCAGAGGAGGCATAACTAGGAGAAATATCTTTATTTCTCCTTGCTTTTTCCTCTTTCAAACTGTGCTTTATTCTGCAGCCCACATAGAAAGATGAAAAAGCCTCTCAAGATTGTTTTTGTACAGGAAGGTGCCCCTTCCTGCACAAAAACAATCCTGCATGCAAAGGAGGCACCCTTGCACCATGGGGTAAGTGTGCCTGCGTTGAAGCTAGGCTGTCGAAATGGCGCCAGTGCAGGGGGAAAAGACCGGAATGCACCATATTGGATAAATACGGCACATTCCCGCCCTTTCCCTGTGACGCAGGGCAGCGCAGCAAAGTAACTTGCTGTGCTGCCCTGCGCCACCATTCCCATAAATATGTCCCTAAGCTCACAAATAGTAAATTGACCACACTAATTATCTGTGTAAGAGCATGTATTGATAAACACAATGAGCCACTGACCTTTTTCTTGGACCTTGTTGAGTTGCCAAGCACAGCAGCAGATCTAATCTTAGATACCTTACTTGCATGCTTAGAGAGACACGGTTTTACTGATGAGTATTTAAAAAGTCATTTGGTTCAGCTTGTAACAGATGGTGCTTCCAATATGATAGGTAGGAAATCCGGTGTGGCAACTCTTCTGAAACTGAAATATCCACAGTTGAGTGTATGGCACTGTGCTAACCACAAGCTGGAGCTTGCTGTGGGTGATATTTGTAAAGAAGTTGCAGGCATTAATCAGCTCAATTTTTTTTTTGATAAACTATATACCACCTACCATGCCTCTCCGAAAAATCAGAGAGAGCTTGCGGAATGTGCTCTGGAGGTAGAAGTAAGACTTCTGGCAATTGGAAAGGTGCTAGATATACGTTGGGTGTCCTCAAGTGAAAGATCTGTGAGAGCTGTTTGGAATAACTACAAAGGACTTATTAAACATTTCATGGAATCTTCCGAAGACTCAACGAGGAGTGACATTGAGCAGAGGAAATATGCTGGTTTAAACCGTTTATTAACCTCCCTGGTGTTTGTTGAAAATATGGGCATTTTATATGATGCTCTCACAGAATTGGGTGACCTATCCAGAAGGCTGCAGCGGCGTGATATGACCATATATGAGGCCGATCGTTCAATACAGATGCAGATTTTAGTGTTTGAATCAATGGCTGATGCACCTGGGCCCATTGTTTGCTACAACTGCATTAGATGCTGCTGAACGGAGGCAGTTTGCTGGTGTAGGACTGCAACAGAACAAAGGCTGTGTTAGCATCAATAGGGCACAGTTCTTTAGGAGCTTAGCAAATAACCTGCGAAAAAGGATGACAATGTCTAATGCATCAAATGTTTCTAGATGCACAACCACAAACAATAACGAAATGGAATACAAAGAGTTAGTACATAGAATGAAACTCCTACAACCAGTTTATTGGCCAGATCCAGTAGACATCTTATACGGTGAGGGAGAATTACAAAACCTTTGTAGCAGGTTGCATGTATTTGATACCAGGCAGTACATCCTTGGTTTCAGAGAGTACAAACAAAATAAAAATTGCATCTCTGAAAGCCTGAAACCATTAATGCACATTATAAACTCCTTTTGTACCTCAACTGCTGAATGTGAACGGGGCTTTAGTGTAATGAATGATGTGCTCACACCACTGCGGAACAGAATATCAATCAATCGTCTGTCTTCTACAATGTTCATAAATATCGTGGGGCCACCTGTCATAGAATTTAAACCTGAATTTTATGTTCAGAAATGGTTAGAAAAAGGGAGGAGAAGTGCAGATGAAATAAACTGCATGGCTGGGAGACAAATGGCTTATGATTCCACTTATAAGCGTATTTGGAATATTCTGTGATTGGAAACATGTCCCACATTGTAAATGAATTAAATATAAACAACTTATATATTAAACCTCAAATAAACATGTTTATTGATTCTTTGAATTAAATAACGTTATAAGCTGTAACTGGTCAGTGAAATGCCAAACGTTCAAAAATTGGTATGTTTTGCTATATCTAGCCACACCTCCGACTCCGCCCACTAATCCAATCCTTGGGTTATTCCTGCCCCCCGAGTCTCCGCCCACAGTTCCCCTACTTTTTTTCCCCCACTTCGACCACTGGGGAGAAGTACTTGCTCACTACACAGAACAGGTATGTAGGTATTCTCTGCTTCATTATGAAAAATGATGCTTGCTACAGCTGCAAAAAGTGTGCAACTAAGTAAACGTAGACGACTGATGCTTATGTATATAGATGCATGAAGTTATTTCTCACAGATAAAGCATTGAAAAACAGCAAAGAGCACAAAAAAGCATGTAAAACAATCACAGTTGCCCTACTTCTGTCTTCATGCTCTTGCCTTCTTTCCAGCCTGCCCTTTGAGCCCACCGTGGATTGCATTGATACCGAGTTGACCTTTTCCATGAATGCACTTACAAAGATCTGTCAAATAAAGACAAGCGCAGAGCATCGATGTGCTGTTGAAAGCAAAGAACAAGCTGCAAGTAAGAAGGCCACTTGATTCCGCGATACGAAGTGAAGGTGGGATATTCACAGACCTCCTGATCTGTACTTCATGATCCACAGATTACAAGTCCTGCATTCTGCTCGATATCTAAAACCTTTGTACCAACTTTGTACTCGAGTGAAAGCCTTTAATAGAAACTATTAGAAACACTTTTCTTTCAAAACTACAATTAGTGCACGCAAACAGTATTTAATATGATATATAGGGGCAGATTTACAAGCCCCTTGCGCCACTTTTGTGTCATTTTTAACATGGGAAAAGTGACGTAAGGGTGGCGCAAGGGGCTTGTAAATAAGTAACCAAAGTAGGTCGCACACTGCTCGTCATACCCGCAAATAGCCCCATAGAACTCTGGATAATGTAGTAGCAACGGTGAGTACGCCTATGCCACGAGTTTGTCACTATAATGTCCAGGGATGGATATATGCAGTATATACTCTTTTTTACACATTGTGGCATAGGCGTACTCGCCGACGCCACTACATTGTCCACAGTTCCTTGGGGCAATTTGCTGGTGTGACGAGCAGTGTGCGGCCAATGGAATCGGGCTTGTAAATAAGCCCCATAGTCTGATACTTGCTGGTACAATTCCAGAGGGATGTGTCTCAGTCTATCCAATCTACATGACTTTAGAAGTCACTTTCTCTACATACATGGGGAAAATGCCTACTTTGTGCAGGTAATTGCGAGTGGTGGGCACGTCAAAAATTTGGGAACTGGCTTTATTTTTTATCTTCCCAGAGCAAGAGATTTACTTTGCCTAAATGCAGATGTTACTTCAATAGTGATTTTATACCTCAGTGTGCTGTCAGTCAAAAGAAATATCATACTGATGCACACCTTTCACATCTAACGTGACACTGTAATGGCTTCTATGTATAGTATGCTTGTACGTGTCTTCTGGAACAAGATTTAGAAAAGTATTCTTGTTTAGAATCTTGTGATGTAAGTGGTCATCAATCAATCAATCAATCAATCAATCAGGGGCTTTTAAAGCACGCTACTCACCTGTGAGGGTCTCAAGGTGCTAGGTGTGGGGGGGGGGGGGGTGCAGCTCCGGGTCAGTCGAAAAGCCAGGTCTTGAGGCTCTTCCTGAAGGTGTGTAGAATGTTTGATTATGTTTTTTGATCGTTGACTGGTGTTTGGCAGTGGAGGAGCTCCTGCGCGTTCATCCTCCACTATAGAGTAACTCTATGTATGAAATAAACTACTTTTATTTCTACTTTGACTTGACTCATTCACTACAAAAATATTGCCAACGACTAGAACTACTGTGGACGGACCTGTGCATTCAGCTGTCTCAGAAAGTGCTATTTTTCCATTTCCCGGCTGCCTGGCAAAGAATCCTCCATACCTAATTATCCTGTTTTGGTAATTAAAGTCTGCACTATCGTTTTTCAGGTTCAGGGGTGAGGTGTGCTACAGCGTTTGCATGTTCCAGGCCATGGATTTCCAGTAGAGTAGCTCGTGCCCAGTCTGGTTGCCGATTGGCTGTTCTGAATGTGACTGTCTTCTGGGTGTGAGGAAATACTTTCAGTGTTTTCAGCTCCATGCCTGGCCCATCCTGCATGTTGTTAAGGGTTTTGGAGCTGCTGCCATCTTGTGGAGGTTGTGGAATTTCAGCCATTCTGTTGGAGCAACCGCGTTAACTAACGCTATACGTGTCAACGCTCTACATGATCCACCTAGTTGATCTTCAGTGTTTCAGTGTGGCATTGTAGTGTTTCAGTCAGTGGTTTTCATGCACAAGTTGGGCTGCGGAATATTCACAAAATCGTGTGCACTGATCTGAACACCTATTTCGAGTTCTGAGGTACATCACAGTTTATACTTTCTCTGCCCACATTTTTTATGTGCATTACTTTTTTTGATCAGTTGGAGTTTATCTACAGAGATATGCACACCAGCTATGGTTTTTCTCTTTACAAAGTGCATACACTCACAGTGATACGCACGCCTGAGTATCATTGTGCTTTTCAGGTGCACATTGCGTTTTCTGTCAAACATCTGGTGCATATTTTCAGGGATTTGTACACCAGCTAAGATTCTGTTTGAATGTTGTCTTTACATAGTGTGTACACTCACAGTGATATGCACATCTCTTCATAGTACATTCTCTTCATTGCACATTTTGTTTGATGCTGGATTAGTCTCCGCACATATTTTTTGTGACGCGCACACCATATTTGCTCTGTGATACGCACACCAGTCTGGAACAGAATGTAGTGCCTTTCCCTTTTGCTATAACCAGTTATTTTTTGGTTTATAACCAGTCCAAAACACAGCCAGCTTATCTAGTATGTAACTCCATTGTATTCCACATCAAGTGCTGAACTGTTTTCAGTGGGTGATGTATATTGGGTGCATGCAGTCTTTGTGAAGTATTTTTTGTAAATGTTTCTGGGCATGTTATTTCACTGTTATACAATGTAATCAGTGCCCCCCACTTCGGATTTAGAAACATCAGGTGAGTCACCAATTGGATGGGTGGGGGGGTTGATGCTTTTGAGATTCATCTGGGGCGCCATTGGTGCCTCTAGGTTCAGGGCAGAGAGAAAAAAATGTTTACTGTTACATTCATTGGGTTTGAGGGAAGGTCTGTTTTCAAGCATTTACTGGAGTTGCCAAAGAATGAAAATGAAGACAATGATGAATACTCTGAAGCTGTCCAAAAACTCAAATCGCGTTTTGATAAGCAGCCTAGCTTAATGGTGTTGTGGCACAAATTTGTTAGAAAAAACAAGGGGCTGAGGAAGATAATGATGCTCATATTTCTGTGCTGCGCAGATTGACTGCTGAGTGTCAGCTTGGAAATTAAACTGATCAATCTATTAGGGATCAGTTTGTGTGTCATTGTAAAAACACAATTTAGAGCAGAAAATGTCTGGCACTATGGACTCAGTCAGTTGCTGAGGCTATCAAGATGGCCAAAAGCATTGAAATCTTACACATTTCTGATAGAGAACTGTATTGTTTAAGGTGCAGAAATCTTCCACATGTAAAGGGAGGTAGATGTCCTGCTTTGAATGTAACATGTACCTTTTGCAAAAAGGTGGGTCATTTTGCCAAGGTTTGGTTAAAGAAAAAGAACAACAAATGGTCAGTTGTTTGTGTAGTGGAAACTAACTATGATTCTGATGCAGATTTAGTGGCAATGTAAGAGCTTGTACGAGCCAATGGGGATGAGGTATTCAACTCTGCTGAACATACCATGGAGGGGAACCCAGAGTGTTTGATCCTAGCATGTGTGTTAATCCAGTCACTGCCATTCGATTGGGATACCAGGTGTTGAAGATCCTAGTAGATTTGGGAACTAGGATCACCATGATCACACATAGGTTGTTCACAGAAATGTGGGGTGATAGGTCTTTACTCCCTTCTGACCGTGATCCTGTTTCATACAAAGTATGAAGGATTAAGCTATTGGGCTACATTGAAGACATTTCAGAATTCAAGGGGAGGCGGATCAAAGGCACAGTTTATGTATTGGTAAAGGGTCTTAACATTTTTGGCAAGTTCCGTCAAGGGTTATTTGTTATGATCCTCATTACGGATGCCAAAGAAGTTCTAGTGGTTGATTGGGAGGATGTGTCAGTTGAATGGAGCAGAACATTTCCCACTGTGTTTGGAGAGTAGCTTGGCAAAATACATGGCTTCGAACACAAAATCAGAATGAATGAAGAGGCCATCCCAGTTAAACATAAACTTAGTGGAAGATCGTTTCAGCGTTAGAAATGATCCAAAAAATAACTCCGAAGTATATGTGAAAAAGGGATCATTGAGCCAGCTGAATTTTCTCTCTTGCGTTCTCCTTTAGTTGTGGCACGTAAAAGGCATGGCCAGTTGCATGTCTGTGTGGATCTTAGATCCCTAAATAAAGAAATTTGGAAAGCTTCTTATCCTTTACCCAAAATTTCTGATTTATCCTCTTGACTGCAGGTGCAACAATTTGTTCTAAATTTGATCTAACTAGCACTAATCATCAAGTTGAACTTCCAGGCATTTGGCAGAATTTATTTCTCACAGTTGACACTTTTGAATACTGATTGCTGCCCTTTGGTCTGCCCTCTGCAGTCTCTGTGTTTTAGAGGGTCATGTACAACCTGTTAAAGAATGCTGACAGGACCCTGGCTTTCGAGGATGATGTGTTGGTTTTCGCCAAGAATGTTGAAGACCACAATGCTATTCTTGTACGCGCTTTGCAGATTTTTAAAGATCAAGGTGTGGTATTGAAGAAGGAAGAAATTAAATTTCTCACCAATGAGGTGGAGTATCTTGGCTATGTCATTTCTAAAGATGGACTGAGTCCTAGACTAGGTTTAGTTGATTCCATAATTAGAACTCCTCCTTCCTCCTACAAGGCATGGGTAAAATCATTTTTGGGCATGTGCGAGTTTTATTTGCATTTTATCCTAATCTTGCAACCAAAGTAAGGCCCATCAGTGGTCTACTAAAAGAAGTCATTAAATGTGTGGGGTGTGAGAAGCGTGATCTGCTGTTTTTCAACAGATTAAGACTTTAGTGAGTCCCTTGTAGACCCATACTCAGACCTTGATTTGTTTTCTTTATGTGGAAACTCTAGGTGAGATATGAACAAAGCTGATGACACCCCTCTATATATATAGAATAAATACTCAAACATCCTTAATGATATAACCTCTTTCTTAAGGAGATTCAAAGCAGGATGCTAAATAGGTAATACACATCTAATCCACAAAGACATAAACTGTTCTACAGGAAAAGGAAAGTTGAAGTTGCTCTGAGACTTAATCCGTGTTCTAGCCTGTGACAAAATTCACCTTGCATTTTTAGCTAACTTGGTCCTACAATGCTGGATATGCATTTTGTTAGAAGTGCTTCATCATTAACTTTTGGCAAACCCACTTTTTTCTGTCAGAAGCCTCTCTTTTCATAGAGATCAACTGAAATATCATATCATTATCACCAATTGCACTACACCTATATGTAATAATTATGCATCCTGGTGGTCAATGGGCTAATTCTCTAAAAACTACACAACCCTACACAAATCTTCCCTCCCACAGTAAGAATGTATTCGTTTATTGTGACAGCCCCAAATCTGTTGATTATTACACATGCATGTGTTACTCACTACAGGCATCATATTTGAGCTCCAAACAGATTTTTGTGGAGATCAAATATACTTTATATCACTTGCCTGTATTTATGAATTCACTTGGCTTTTGGTGGGTGAGCATGAAATGTTGGTAGCGGCTGCCTAATTTCTTTGGATTGGGTGTGCATAGTATTGTCACATCTACCAGCAAAACCATAACAAAATTAAAATACATTGACATTATGACAGCTATAATTCACCAGGGGCTGCTGCCATGGATTTGGCAAATAAAGATGAATTGTTTAGTGCAGCTTGACATCTTGTAGGTGCAAAATCCATTTTGTGTAAATGCAGAATCTGCTGCTCTGCATGGTGTACTTATGGTCGGGTAAATGACTTGGAGGGGCCTGTGCTTAAAGTTTTCTCTTTTGTGTGCATTGTGGATGTGAAGAGTCCACCATTCTGCATTGTGTGATCTTATTCAGGGCCTAGGCTTCTAAATCTGGGAAAGGTATTCTTTCTATTAAGGTTCATGTTGTTGCTACACTTCCCCTAGCTTCTCTCCTTGCATCGCTGCACTGAAGAGTGGTTATTTTTCTACACACTGTGGCCTGATTCTTCATTTAATTTTTTAGAGAGAGAAAAGCTAGTATGACTTGTGTGACATAATTGAGAAGCCAAGACCTTCAGTGCCCACTACCTATCCGAAGGAAGTGCATGATGTGGGGAATTCTGTGTATCCCCCAAATGTAAAAAATATATGAATGCTGTCAATTTCCATCTGTACTTCTGCTGTCCACTCTAACGTTCCCACATAGGTTTTTTTTACACAGTGCTGAATCATTTCTTAAAGTATATGGCATTAGAGTGATTAACTAGTGATCATATTGGATGCTGTGTAGTGCTACAGTATAAATGCCTGATGTTTTGAACATGTTTGTCTGTGAAAGGCTTATTTGGTGGGCTCACTCTATTGTGGATAGGATTGGGAAGGTCTACATTTAGCTTTCTGGTTGAAGACCTTCTGACAAAGTGCAGTCCGTAGTTCTTTCTTGATTTTCTTGTGCTTTGGATTCTGAATGCTTATTTGATCTTGGTATATACTTGATCTTCAAAGGTTCTCAGTGGCCTTTGCCACGTTTTGTCTGACACACCAGATTGACATTTGCAGGATCATTGAGACCCCAAACAGAACAAAGTTAACCCATGTTCTGGAGGTGGTTGTACACATTTGTCACAGAAAGCCTTGTGCAGCTGCTTTTTACTTTATGAAGGGTGACTAGATACCTGAAAAAATGTATCCATAGTGATCATACTCTGTAACCTTATATGGTGGAGACTTATTCATTCACGGTGTACTTTCTAGGGCTTCTCTATATCTAACTCTAGTGGTGCACGGGACTGTGCCGAAAGACCAAATAGTCAGTCCATAGATGTTATAATGTAGACTTCTCTCAAGGCAGGGCTCAACGCATGTTTGGCAAACCAAGGGGCAGATTTACTAAGATTTGATGCACCGCAACAAAGCTAGACAACTTGCTATGCATGATATGGGGAGGGCAGGAATGTACCCTATCTACTAAGATATGGCACATTCCTGCTCTCTCTCTGCGAAGCGGCAATGCAGATACCCTTGCACCATGGTGCAAGTGTGCCAATGTTCAAGGTAGCATTGTTTTTGTGACGGAAGAAACGCTTTTCTGCACAAAAGCAACCCTCTGCGTCTTTTGTCTCTTTCTATGTGTGCTGCAAAATGCAGGGCACATAGAAAGAGAAAACAACGAGGAGGCATATGTTTATTTCCTGTGAAGGAGTAGCATTTTGATGCATTCCCAGGTTTACTATTGTTAGTAATTCTGTGAGTGTGCCAAAAACCATGGGGGGATGCTTGGTAACACCCACGCTCTACCCATAGAACGCCTTTCAAAGGCAGGTTAAGGCAGGGCAGCAACTTGTGTTGCCTTACATTACCCCAAATTTACCACGCCATGTAGAGCCCTAGGGGGCACTGCGTGGCACAGTAAATCTTTTGAAGGGATTGTGTTGCCCTTGCGTCATCTTGTGTAACTTTGTGGTAATGCAACCCCTTACTAAACCTGGGCCCAGGTTTCTGAGCACATTTGGCTTTTTTGTTCACAGAATCCAGCTCTCTATAAAATCCACTGAAACCTTTGCATATCAAACCATCCTAAAGCATGCATCACCCACTCTCTCCAAAGCCCATATCCACCCACTGACATTAAAACATTTATCCATCAGCCAGAGTCAAATATTCATCCCTCCATCCATGTTTGCTCCATCCATCTATGCAAACAAAACCATACACTTACCTACCCACCACAGTATGCACCCACAGAGATCCAACCATCTATTCACACAGCCACCATTCCAACCATCCACAAATCTAATCAACATCCATACACCTATATACATATGTACCCATATTTCTATTACTTGACGATTTATGTCCGAATGTCTCTGGTCTGTGTGTGTTCATTTGCTTCTGAATGTGGTCTGTCTGTGTGCATATCGATCTAAGAATATGTGATTTTTGTTTGTGTATCCAATATAATTAAGCAAAAACAGAAACCAATTTCATAATGAATCACATACACCTCAAACATGCACACTAGCATTGATAGTGTTATTTTTACTTGTGCTTGGTAATGTAAAGGCTGCGTCATGACACTAACATTGTTTTCTGCACTTCAGCCTGTCTGTGATAGAGCGAATCTATTATACAGCATCTGCATAATGCAGCGACAGTCTGATTATGATAGATCAGGCATCATTAACATATTGTGACATGTTGACCTTGTTAGCCAGCAGTGTACTTAAGGAGCAACATCAACTCCAGTCCTTTTGATGTTAACGATTAAATGCACATAATTAAAAGTTGGTGAAAGTGCAATTTCTTCATAAATACCTGAGAATTGGGCATGAAGAAAAATCGTAAACGCTTGGAATGTGGCCAACATAAAAGGTTTAAATTTAGAAAAATAAATATAAAATGGCATCAGGAATATGGGAAAAAGAGTAGTAGAGCTGAATCAAAAGTGCTTGATGGAGGTCCTCATATATCAATTATTTTTTATAATTTAGTGTGAATCCTTTTTTAATATATTCATAAATAATAGTTCAGATGTCCGTTTTTAGCCAGAAGGCTCTACACATCTTAAGGATATAGCTTTGCGATTATAATCTTTGGCCATGAGCATTGACAGAAATGTAGCATGTGAAATACATTCTGAGACTGGGTCAAAGTCAATAGTTACAGACGACCGCGATGGAGCGCGGCTTGGATACACAAATTGGACTGAGGTCGGTCTCCACTTACCTTCGGACTTGGAAGAATTTTTGCAGAAAAATGTCTCAAAACGCAAAGTTCAGTGGGGCAAGGCTGCAGGGAGTGTCAAGGGACAATATGTCATCATCATGGAACTGCAGGATAAAGTTGTGAAGAAGAATTCTACATTTGGGCCTAGTCTCTTTTTAGATGAGGCTGGATACCCCTTCTGTGAGGAGCCGTTGAACAGGATTTGCTGATGCGGAGAAGAATGTAGTGGGAGCTAGTGAAAGGCAGGCCAAACGGCAATGCACTGTGGGCAGATTGGCTAACATTGAGGTCCCAGTCTTGTGCCTTCCTCAGAGCACTTTTCGACTGAAACATTTCCAAGTCCGCGTTTTTGGGCTTTCTAGGCACCTTTACCACTACTTCCCAGAGTCCAGGGCAGGAGGGGCACCACTTGAATGGTCAGGACTCACTCAAGCTGGATCCAGGTGGGGGTTCAAAACGGTTGAATACCTTTCTTTTATTAAGGCAATGATCAGGGGGGCAGTCATCTAGCCCTTGGAGTCAATCTGGAAGTCCTGGGTTCAAGCAGAAAAGCAGGTATCCAGCAGCAGGGCAGTCCTCTGAAAGCCCTGCACAAGTCCAGCAGTAAGTTGAGGAGTGGGTCTGAGGGTCCAAATGTTATACCTGGTGCCAAGTTTGAGGTGGAGGAAACCTCTGAACCCCAGACCATTTAATTACCACCCCTGGGTATATGTTATACCACTTTACTAGGGACTTATAAGTAAATTAAATATGCCAATCAGGCGCCGACCAATATTACAATGTTTTAGGGAGTTAGCAAAAGCAGTTTGTCAGTGTTTAGTAGTGGTAAAGTGCACAAAGTCCCAAGGCCAAGAAAAAGGAATTCAGCAAAACAGGAGGGGAGAAGGCAAAACGATTGGAGAAAGACCACCCCTAAGACTGACTGGTCAAACCAAATCAACTTTATTTGATTTCAAAAGAAATCATAAAAGCATTGATTTTATCGAAAAAGACACCTATAGACAGTGCTCATCATCATAAAAAACACATAGCACAAAATATTTATTTTCTAGTCTGTAAAACCTTAAAATGGTAGTTGGCAAGAGCCTAACAAACTGACAGGGAGGGTACCATCTGCAAATACAGAAAAGCAGGATGACATTGTTTAAAATCAAGGAAATGTAAAATCAGTGAAATTTAATATTTCCTCAAATCATTTAAAAAGATACAAAATAACAAGGTGTGTAGTACTTTGAGTAGGATTTTCATCACAAGGATTTTTAGATAGATCTTTGGACCAATCATTTGGTGGCGGTAATGTCACTAAACAATGAAATATATCCAATCTGAAACAGGTCAAAATGAACTTATGTTGGATATTATGAACAAACGTTAGATACGGTTGAAAGAAAGAAGTACTCAGAATTAGTGGGTTTCGAAGAACACTTGGTTTAGTTAATTCAGTAACAACCTTTCTATGTATGAAACATCCTATTTAGCTCTTTCCTTGAGACAGACTGCAAGGTCTCGGGACACTCAAAAAATTCTGGGTGTCCCAAATCGCGGCAGATCTGCTTCACAATTTTTAACCAGGGAATTTGAGAAAAATGCTGAAAATTTAAGACAATCCTCAATTATCTTTCAAGAGAGCAAAGTAGCAGCACAAGTTTATACTTTGTGCCACAACAGAATAGGATATGTACATGCAATGTTGGCTAAAAATGGTATAACCGATTCTACATGACAACTTGGGATGAACAGCTCGGGGCCTGCGGGGAAGAAGCGGACAGCGACGTGGGCCTAATCACGGTCCACGGTGCAACAGCAGCAATAGATCTAATAATATGTTGCTTCCTGGTATTAATTACAGCAGTCCATGGCCCACTCTGCAAAAATGTGACCCCAAATATGAAAAAGAGGATGTAAAACGGTATTTTCTATTATGGACAAATAAATCTGAGTATTTCACAGTACCCTTCCCACACTTCATTACAAGTTGTCTTCCCCAAATTATTTGTTAATCCCAGGTCCTCCATGAACAGTAAAAAAGATGTCGGAAGATTCTGCAGGGCGGTAGGTGTGTGAGCAATAAGCAAAGCATTGGCTGCGTAGAGGGTGGCTGAAACCAGACACTGTCCAATTTAGGGGAGGTCCCTGCACCCTTCAAGCAACACATTTCCCAAGTTAATAATGTAGGGGAAAACAAAGAGGAAGCAAGGACACATCCCTTCCATACCCCCCTCTCCACAATGAACGATGATGTACATTTGCCCTTCAGACCGAACAAGACTCTGGCTCTACTTCCTAGTAGAGATCCCGTAAAAACATATTTATTGGGGGATCTGCTACTAAATCTTCTAAAATAGACCACAACTTGGCATGGATTACACGGTCAAATGTGATCGATGGGTCCTCAAAAGCCAGGAACAGATGACCATCCTTTCTCAGTGTATATTTGCTAATTAACAGGTTTAAATGTAAACAATGTTTAATCGTCCCCAGTGCTTTGCACATCCGAGAGTATCTCTTTGCTTTCTGCTTAATCCTCCAACCTATCCAATTTTATTCTGTCTACAGCCTTTACCAGGGAGTCAAGTCAGGAGATCAGGTGTAACAAGATGGATTATCGCGATCAGCTTTTTTGTAGATTGGATCAATCGTAGCATCAAGCCATGTGCTCATGGGACCTACACTTCCACATGCAACAAGCACCACAGTTAAAATAGTCCCCCATAATGAAACATTCTCTTGATACAGATCAACTGGAACTCCAGCCAGGCTTGGAGCCTTGCCTCCCTTACTGCACATCAAAGCCCTGCTGACCTCATCAAGACCCAAACCCAAGATTAACTGCAGGCTATAAAACTGATTTACTCCGGGCTTGTGAAATTAACAAGGATTGGAGGTTGAACCCTGAGAATAATTTGAGCAATTGGGTAATCCCATGTCCAATTCCCCAGCTAATTGCTTATTTTTACCCTGAGTTTCAGCCAGAGATATTGGCTTTGTTTAGCAGCTAGAATCTACTTGCACAATTAAAAGAATCCACTGTGTTCCTGCATGTGAATAAATGACCTATTTTATATGGTCACTCCCATTTTTTGCTAAATTCTATTGTTTTTTTAAGACTCTGCACACTGGGGCACTTCCATCCAGTGTCCATTGTATGTGCTCTGATCCCTAAAACTAGTGAAAATCTGCTAATCCCCGATTGGCATATATAATTTACCTGTAAAACCATCATATATAGTGCAGAAACTACACCCATGGCATGGCAAGATAAATGCCACCTGTGAAATTGTGCACTTATTGTGCCATTCACTAGTATGTTAGGGAAAACATGGCTTCAGGCCTACTAGTCAATCCTCACTGATGCAGTTTGAACTTGCAGTCTGACCTGTCAACATAACCCTTCTTACAAGGAAAACCCTTCCTCTTAAATATTAATGTGGTGTTCCTATGTCCCTGCAGTAAGATGCCCCCACAATACATTTTCACTGTGGAAGGCTCAGGCTGTCCTATAAGAAAACTAGTCTACGATTAAAGCGTTCGACCTGGTAAATAGATCCAAACTTTGGCATATCCTGTTAGATATGGGCATCGACCCAAGCTTAGTCTACTTACTGGCTGACCTACACAGGGATCTCACCGCAAGGGTCAACCAAGAAGGAAAATGCACAAGACACTTTATATCGGGTAGAGGTGTTCGCCAAGGCTGTATTTTAGCACCACTACTTTTCACCTTGTATATCAAGACTTTGGGCAAGTTTTTAGAATTGGGAAACTTGGACATACCCCAGGTAGGGGGCAGGCTCATTCCTGTGCACCTCTACGCGGACGATGCCGTCCTATTAGCCTGCACAGCTGTAGGGCTCCAAAGGCTTTTAGACTCCTTTGGGGCCTACATGAAATCTTTGGATTTAGTGGTAAACATAGCCAAATCCCACGTAATGACCATGGGCCGGAAACCCAAAAAACCTAAAACTTTTACTGTGAAACTGCAGAACTGACCAGGGTGACCTCCTTTACTTATCTAGAAGTACTTTTTGATGAGAGGGGTTCCTGGGTACCTCAACAGAAAATAAAAGTAAATTCGATGGCAAGGCCAATGGCTGCTTTGAGTGGATTTGCACAGCAACTGGGGGCTAAACCAATGAATGCAATGCTCAATATTTATAGGTCTAAATGCATAGCCATTGCATCATATGGCTCGGCCATTTGGGGATATATGTCAATGGAGGGGATACAGACAGTTGAAAATAAATGTCTACGTACCCTCCTGTATGTACCTCAATCCACTCCTACTTTTTCAATTCACCAGGAATTCGGTGTTGGATATGTGGCAGACAGGTTGAGGCTGGCTTCGGTGCTTTGCTGGCTTTAAACCTGGTTTAACCCCCAATTAACGCTGAGCCATAAGATAATTAGGGATTGTGTCACCCTGGACCGAGCTAACAAAATTCCATGGCTAAACTATGTTAAGAATACTTTAACTAAGCTTGGACGTCCAGAATTATTCGATTTCCCGAATAAAGCAAGAAAAGATGATTTGGCATGGGTAAAAATTCACTTACTGGATCAGATGAAGGTAGAGCGGGAGGAGATCGAATTAAAGAAACCGACAGTTAAAGTCCGTTTTTTTGCTAAAACCACATCTGAGATTGAACCTTACCTAAGCATTGTCACAAAGCCGTTCCACCGCTTGCTTTTAACCAGATTTTGTTTTAACCTAATTCACTTTTTTTCTGGGTAATATGCAAGGCTGGAGTAGGACGTGTGATTCAGGTCCTTGTACCTGTGATAATTTTTCAATACAGGTTACAATGCATTTTGGTATGTTTTGTGACCACTATAGTGCTATCCGCAGGAGGTTCTTAGTCCCAATTTTAAAAGGGAAAGGTTTTGTTCAGGTTAAACCCGCTTTACTGTACTTACAAATGCTTAATGATCCATGGGAGATTTTTAACATTGCAAGCTTTCTTGTCGCAGCTATGAGACTTAGAAAAATTCGGCACCCTATGTTAGCATCAGAGTATTTTTAAAGTCCATGTTATTACTCTTTTAATACTTGCCTTCTTATTCCTAAATTATTTTTATTGCAATAATGTACTGTTTTAATGGTTTTAACCACAGACAAAATTTTTAAACAACCTCATGAACTTTGTCTTATTCCCTCCCTAATTTTGTCAAATCGCCCTATTATTGACGATTCGGTTATGATATTTTACTGTGTATTGCATATGTTTTCATTGTGTACTGTATGTGTTTTATGTATTGTATTGTGATTTAATGCATGGTACTTTTATGGTTTTTAGTAACCGAAAAAAGTGTTTTTTACTTGACTTAACTTGATTAAAACATTAATTCTGCTATCTCTGGATTGCGACCAGATTATTTAACCACTAATTGGAATATTTATTAAAATGTAAAAAATCCAATTTAATGGTAGAGTTATATTGTTAATAAATGTTTAAGAAAAGTAACTTTTAAAAAGTGCCCGGATCCCTGCTTGAAGCTGCTAGCAGCTGCCCTGTCTGTTCTTGACATTAATGAGTAGGAACACCTGCTCCCAGAGCAGAACCAATGACCTGGGAGTTGGGAGATGTTTTTCTTCTCAATGTAGAATGTAATCTTAATTTGTAAAGTGCCTGTTCTTTCTCAAGAAAATGTAAGGTGCAACACTGTGGAAGGCAAATCTTTGTTCCTTGAGCAAGGCTGTATCCAAACCTAGTGTTAGGGAAGCTAAAGCCAGAACCAGTTTTGAGTGATCAGAACAGGGGGAGGCTATTCATTTCCCTGGGGGACATCGCTGGCTTGTACACAGACTTTGCAAGTAAGAAAAGGTTTCCCTATCTTCGATTTCAGGAGTAAGGTACACTCTGGGATTGTTTACTGTATGGGAAACATGAGCAGCGGAAAATGTGGTTAGGATTTCCCCTGGGAAATGTTAACCCTTTGGTTAAGGAGAAGCTAGATATAAACTCCACCCACTTACTAGTGCCAGCTATATATGTGGTACCCAAAGGCATCCACCTCAGACCACTCTTTGGGCCTGTGGAAGATCAGAAGAGGGATGCGTCTACTTGCAATGATCTGAGAGGTGAACCCACACTCCATTGTGTTAAGCCCAAGATTGCGTCTAGGCTTCTATGGGCTATTATTGGCAGTTAGTGCTTTTTGGCACCATTTTTACTTAAAACTTCAAAAATGTATATCCCTGGTTGTCTTTATTGGATTTTTTTTTTTTTACACTATACTCTATTTTTCTTAATTGGTGAGAGATTTTTAGTGAGTTGTGTTTCTGACTTTTTAACTGTTTTGAATTTTGAGAGTTAAGCTTGTCTACTCTCAGCTCCCAAGGGTTGAGCTCAGGTTTCAATACTGAAACATAAGTCTGGACCTAACAGGTTAGTGCTTTTATTACTTGTGGTGGACTACCATCCAACCCAATTAGTAGTTTACCTTCTCACACTGCAGATCTCATAAACCCCATGGAGTCAGTAATTGCTGATACAGGCCACATTGGAATTTAAAGGGACTTCACTTTGGGGCACAAAGATCCACTGCGTTACTGTCTTTTTGGGGTAGACTTAACACCTAGCCCCAGTCATGCTGAGATAAAAATTTGCAATTTCACTAAAAGTGTTAAATTGTACTTCTACCTTGATTGAAGGTCATCTGGTCATCAGGACAGGTCTTTCAGAGTCTAGTCCATGGTTTCCATTGTAAGATGCTTTCAACAGTAACTGTTTCAGGTACGCAGCAAAATGTCCATGCCCAAATGGTACTCTGGGTGTTTTTGCGGTCTTTAATAGCTTCTTATGGCCAAAGGGCCTTCTGCATGCTACTGAAAGACCAAGGGATGTTCCAAGCGGGCACACAGTTAAAATGTCCATTTGTAAGTCATGCATTGCTTTTCTATTGGGTATGCAAATACTTCCTCTGCTACAGGAACTTCTACAACCTCTACTCAGCAGGAGGGCCATTCCACTGGCCTGGGGATAGCTCTTGCCCTGAAACACAATGAGTTTCATGTACACTTCTCTCTCTAGAGGCCTCTGCCTGTCAGGCAGAAAATCCTCATTGCAGCAGGCTAGGAAGAAATCTCTTTTTCACCTGTTACACCTGTTAGGAGAAGGCCAAAAGTGTACATTAATGGAAAAAAGGAAAACTATTTGTGATGATTCATGGGTTAATGGCACAAAAGTATCTGCCATTAACCTTCCAGGTTTTACTTCAGTATTATCATATTCCTTTCAAATTAATTTGCTTTATGTCAAAACATTATTCCTCTGTGCCATGAATTACAGAGTTAAAAAATGGTGCCTCGTATCATCAATTTCGCTGATCCTTTCTGCTCTGAAATATCGCCCTTGATTTGCTTAGGTATTTCCACCAGGTTTTAAATGAAATTAAAACCCTTGAACAGCCATCTGCTCAACTGTAGAGTTGGGCCTACTCTAGTGTTTGGTCCCTGTACTACACCCTGAAACGAAAGGTTGCTGGGAGGGGTTTCAGAGGCAGGTGCTAGCCAGGAAGGCTGACGCTTATACTGTGTTCGAAATCAGGGTCAGCTACTGGCTGAGGCTGAGCAAAAGTGTGAACTAGTTGCAAAGTAACAGATGTCCAGTCAAGGTTGTGGCAGCATTTTATTACTCATTCACATAAGCTCTGGCAGAATTTTAATCATGTACCCATCAACAGTAAAAAGCCATTAGTTCATGAAAAGGTCAGATTAGCTATACAGTACTAGTTTTGTTTTACTAACACTTTCTGGTCAAATGGTTTTCAATTACTGTTTTAGTTCAAGGAACACATTTAGAATGTATGCTGTATTGTAGCTGTAGAGAGCATACACTTATAAATACATATACAAAAACGTAAGAGCGTGTGGTAAAACTATACCCTTCAATTCTACAGACTATGCCTTCCAGAACACACAAGTCCTTGCACTATGGTGCAAGAATGTGTTCGCGTCGGCGCATGGCAGTGTAAATATGTCAATGAAAGGAAAGAGGAAAACAGGGCTATACCTTAGAAGATTTGGCACTGTTCCACTCTCACGTTTTCTTGCAATGCAGCACAATAACTTAAGCCTATGCTCTGTTTTATGTGAATTTCTCATTATTCTAGGCCTTATTTTAAGGAGACTTATGTTGATGGTAAGACGGGCATGGCAGAAAAGGATTGACATGATTATGTCACCTTTATGCAAGACCTTGATCTACAGATCCAAAACCTTTACAATGATATGTATAGCAAGACCTAGGAGAAGACCAGTGCATATTATTAAAGAATAGTAGAGTGATGGAGACTGTGACATTTTCGTAATTTATAATCTTATTTAATGATAAATATGTCTGGAAACCTTTTATTTTATGATTCTCCTAGAGAAACAATGTTAATCCTTATTTTTAGAAAGTATGAATTCAGACAGTGTAGACCGGCGTTGTTGTTTTTACAAAGCCTATACAGCCCTGGGGTATGATATGCAGTGGCCTCCTTCATTTGGCAGGCATTTAAATTACAAAAACGTGCAATTTCCGGAAACAATGATCTCCATTGACTTTATAAGCTTTATGCTGCTACTCCATTTAGTATTTTGTGTAGGTTCTTCGTGGCCATTCTAATCTGTGTTCAGCCCGGATGCAATGTAATATGCTTTTATTTCTCTGGATTGCTATCCTTCGAAATCTTGCTTTTTTAACGCACTTTACTATTTTTTGCTGCTAGTTCTTGAGTATCGTGCTGATGATCTTATGACACACTTTTAATTCCTTGTTTGCATAAGAGATGTAATATGATAGGTTTTATCTATCAATATATTATTGTACTGTAAAGTTTTTCTTCTATCTGTTGTGCTTTTATGATGCAGAAATGTTGCAAATAAAGCTCTTTTGAGTGATTGATTGCTGTCCTTATACTACGATGGAGATTTCAGGACATTATGATCATGCTCTTGCAGCTGGTTGTGAAGCAACAGGTTCTGCACATGGGGGACCTTTTATCAAGCCAGAACCATATTAGGATGTGACCCCCATGTTTTTATAAAGAAAACTGAAGCGGACAAACAAACTTCAATCATTCTTATTTTGTCATTTAACTTCAATAAATTACAGTTAGCCAAATAAAAAGGCGATTATTCAGATTTTGTCATTTTCCTCTGGACGTTGTATTTGCGACATTTACAAACATCTGACAAATGTTGGCTTTTTCAGCTTTCTAAAGCTTCACAATTAAATATTCCAAAATGATCTTGCATTTGCTGAGTCTACATTTTAATTAATGTATTTCTGTGGATTGTGTATATCCTTACTTAATTTTACTGCCCCCTCCCCCATTCAGGAGTTTGTTGCATTAAAGCAGTTTGTGTTTCAATACCTGTTTTTCATTAGCACTTTAGTTTTTCTAGAACCGTCTGTCTCAATATTGCCAAATGAATGACGGCCTGCAGGAAAATAGGCATTTAATAGAGGTTATGGGTCAATTCCAGGTTTTCCAGAAGCATGAAAGGTAGTTTTTCAGTCGAGCCTAGGCAGCGCATGCTCTGTCTCTTTGAGACATGCTGTATTCACTATATGGGTTTACAGTCCGCCCGTTGCCTTTTTATTTGTCCCTTCGATTGTCGTTCAAATATGCTTGCTTGCTAGTACTTAATCCTTCCTCTTTGACCCTCCTTTCTGTGTTTGGTTTCCTCCTACAGAGCACTGCTCAATTACTGTTAACATTACGCTTCAGTGTTGATGTGTTTATCATGGGGACAATTCTTTTTTTCATTCCTGCTCCCCTCACTGTTTGCCCATCTTCAGTGGTTCAACTTCAGCACCCGTTATTTAATTTCCCCATCCCATTCAGATACTGAGATGAAATCTTAGACACTTCAGACGCTGTTTTTGAGGGTGTCTTTTTGATATTCTCTGACTTCAAAGAGCAAGGATTTCCCCAAACCCATCCCGCTTCGCTGCTTGTTGCTTTACCATGCCTCGGTCACCAGATCTTCAGCAGCCCAACCTTGCAGAACAGTTAATGGCAAGGCTTGGGCAACTCCAGTTGCATTTTCTCTGTGATGCCACTGCAGCCCGTTTATTTATTATTTCCCCTCTACCTGACAAGGGGGAGCAGTTTCTGGTCCTCCCACCTCCTTCCATGTCACTGCATGCCCACCCCACTGCCTCTTCCTGTCATCCTTCTTCTCTGAGAGCTCCAATTTCAAAGTACAATCATGGCATCTCCCCAGGGACTATAAGACATTTTGTATTATATACTGTGAATTTGAGTGACCTGTAACTTTACAAAAGCACGAGCTCCATTACACAAGGTCAGGTTAATTTTTTTGTTTCTAGGTGCGCAGAGATTAAGTGACGGTGATGCTGCCCCTCTTTATCCATTATTTCCCCTTTACCTTAAAAAACAGAGCTGCATTCAACCCTCCTACCTCCTCCCATGTTGTGGCATGCCTACCCCACTGCCTCTTCCCGTCATCCTCTTCCTCTCAGAGCTCTAATTTCAAAGCACATTCACGGCTGCACCCCAGGGAAATTAGGCCTTTTTAGGTCTCACCTGACCCAGCGCATGCGCTGGTCTGGATAGACTTATTAAGAGGGCTCCAAAAAGTGCTACCAGGCCAGCCTAGAGCTACAGTGCATGTGCGCGGGCGCGCGCGTCGCGCTTTACCGCGATTACTTTCACTTTCGCCACGCGGCCGCTTTGATGTTTGATCGCGATCACTTTCGCGCCACGGCCGCTTTGATGTTCTCCGTGAGGCTTCAATACATTGCAGCAGTTAAAACAAGCATTGGCATAGTCAATAGGTCTCGCTTTTGGGACCTCATAAGTGTTTAGTTATGCAACTGTTGCATGGCTAAACACATAAGGTCCCAAAGGCGAGACCTATTGGCTATGCCAATGCTTGTTTAATCATATAATGCAGGCGCTGTCTCTGGTTATTCATTATTGACCCTGTACCTGCCAAATGGGAGCAATTTGCTGTTGTTGGTATGTCCAGTGCTCCTATACCCAGGGGACTGGGAGAGAGGGCAAGACTGGGGGCTTGCTGGTAAACGGATGGTGCGAGCAGTGTTTTAAATGAAAAACTCTGGAGAAAGGCACCTGGTGAATAAAGTCCTCGGGAAGGAGGGATGTGATGTCTCCATGATTGGATAGTACTTTGCTGCTTTTTTCATAATCTAGAGACGCAGTTGCACACAGAATTTATAGTGCTGTTGACTTGCATTGAGGCACTTGTCTTTCTGTCTTTGTTAAAAAGCCTTGGAACATGTCCATAAATGTTTCCTGAGGCAAGCATGTATTCCTAAATCAGACTGCATGACCCAGTGTATAGTAATTGTAAAGCTCTTCAATCCCTGGTGGCAGAGCACCCAGGATAATGTGTTGCATGGCCAAACACTTATAAGGTCCCAAAGGTGAGACGCATTGGCAATGCCAATGCTTATCTACTTTCCTGTTGTCGAGTTCGATACAAGATGTAGACACTTGTGTAGAACTAAAGGCTTGGTGCATATGCAGGAGTAAAAACAATTACTGTTAACTTTAAATACTAGTTCTATCTTGAATTAAACAGAGTTCTTCAACGTGGCCCAACCTATCGCTTCAACTTTAACCAAACTAATAATTTCGTCGTTCTAATGCTAATTGTAAGTGTTCTTTTTTACAATGTAGAGCTACAAAAACGCTTAACAATGCGGCTAAAAATAAATGTACAAATATGCATAAAATTATAGCAAATCATGTTACACAGCACAATACATAAACAAGGGGAGCTGTCTGATCTTGGTACTGATTGCCAATCTAAGGGCTAGATGTACTAAGCATTTTTGCAACCACAAACCGCCCTAATCACAGAATCGGGCAGTTCCCAACGGCAAAAATAAATTTTGGTACGTTAATCCAAAATTGCGATTTGGTAACATGTTACCGTATCACCGTTTGGAACTGCAAATACATACCTCTTAGTTATTTGGAAAAGGGCATTTTCAGGGCGTCCTCTCCAAATACGAATCAGAATGGAGTGTATGAATACTTCGTAACCGAAATGTGGTCACAAAACATTCACATTTTACCGCCAACACAAAGTTAGTGCTTACCCATTCGCAAATGGAAATGGGTTCCCATGGGACCCCTTTCCCTATTCGAATGTTTTAAAAAAATGTTAGAGCAGGCAATGGTCCCACGGACCACTGCCTGCTCCTAAAAAATTTAAATTAAACTTTTCATTTGTTATTTTAATATGCATGCCGTTTTTCTTTAAGGATAACGGTCTGTATTTAAATAAAGATATTTCTTTATTTAGAAGCAATAACAAACATGGTGCTCTGCTGACCCCAGCAGGCCACCATCCTTGTGATGGCAGTGAATCCTAGTGGGTCACAAACTGCGACCCACCTCATTAATAATCATGAGGTAGGTCTAGTTGCTGCCCACTATGAATCACCAATGGGCCAGATATTACTTTTGTACATTGGCACTAGCGATTACCAAACAATGATTTGCAAAAAATCGCTATTTGGTAATTGCCAATTCTAATCTTAGTAAATTAAGCCCTAAATGGTTCGATGAGGAATCTGTCAGTGAATTACTGGCTAAAAGAGTATGCGATCAACGAGAGGTGGTATTTTGTCATCAGAGCTATGGCAAAACTTCACAGGAAGTGCATGATTTTTATGGAAAAATATGTTATAAAGCATAGACCATGAATAGGCTAATTTAACCACAGGTATAACAGACTTGCAGCAAGAAACATCCATCATGTAAAAGACAGCATTCAGCTAGTCAACATGAGTGCCCTGCCCTGGCATGTGGCGGAGAGTGACATACTACTGGCATGTAGACTATTAGGGCCTTTGATAGCCTGCCAATCACACATCACTCAGAGAAGAGTTGAATGTGCCAAGAACAATGCTGTGCCCGAGTAGACACAGCTGGAATGGCATTAGATTACAAAGAGGCTTCAGAATCGATCAAAATAGACAGATAGTGTATAAAAGAGTAATATGACAGAAAGAACAGATTTGAGTTAAGATAATGTATTTTAAGTTTGAAGATTGAGTGAGATTCTTCATATACTGTGCTAGACGTGGGTAGAGTTTGTACGGTGCTGGATGACTGGGCTGCATGTAATAAATGAACGTTGTGTAGTAGAGTGAATGGGAGTCATTGAGGATCTGTAAAGGTGACTGATGGACACTGTGTAGAGATGGTACACCAGAGATCACTCAATTTCAAATTCAAAATGTTGTGTATTTCGGCATTACAAAATGCCTTCAATTCACCTGGAAACAATTTATATACATAATTCATACGAATTAAAAACCATCTCTAGGTACAGCCGAAATTAACAATAGTAAATCAAAAACATATTGAAGTGTCTATAGAGAACACGCTGGCCATTTGTTATAGTGTTGCAACAGGGTTACTAACATGCAACTAAGATTTGCTTTAAATAGGTGCTCACTCCATAGGACAACACATTTGAACGTAGACGAAAGCTGGCATACCTTGGTTGAAGCCTAGTTGCCTTAACGAAGGCTTTAAGTACAACTGAGGAGGGATTTTTTAAAAACTATACATGAATAAAAAGTGAATATTTGTTCGTTTGGATTTATCAACACAGGAGCAAAGAACTTGGCTATTATATGGAGTAGAACCCTGGAAAGTAGGCATATGGCATATGTCTTATCGTCCCACTGTAAACCAAGTAAGCACGCTTTCCTAAGGGTTTTTATAATGCTATGGGTCGGGCTTATGAATGTATGATAAGCTCTTACTGAAGATTTTGCCATTTGTAAGCCTTTTTTTACTGCAATTTGATAAGATTGTTTTTGTCCCAAATTTATCTTCAGAACCTTAAATGTAAACTAGTCAAGGAATTGATACTCCTGAGTCAGAATGTCCGCCAGTATCTTATGGTGCCTGAGGTTTTGATCATATAGATATATACATGATAGTATCTTCTAACAAGCACTGGCAACGCCAATAGGTGTGTTTTATAACTGAAAGTGCCTTTTGTGTCATTGATGGGTTTAGGCACTCAACACGTCATCATCATACATGCATTTTGTGCACTCATGCATCCATTCATCCATCCACTGACTCATTCTTGTATTCACCCTCTGACACAGCCACAATAAAACACATACAAGTGCAATAAAAAATGCAAGATAAATTAAAAGAATCCAAATGGAAAAAAGAAAAACATGCTGTAGTCTAAACGAGGAAAGCATGTCTCTAATTAACAAAACTAAACAGATCAGTAAGCGTCTGTATTGCGAAGATATTGTAAATAATCTATCTTTGTTTTAAAGTTCAAGCATGGCCGCCAAATGTAGAACCAACGAGTTGGCCATCTTGTAATAGTAAAACTATGGTCCAAATTTGACAACAGCCTTCCGTAATGGTCTCCTTGTTTAGAGGAAGCGGCCATGTGAGATGCAGCGTACTGGAGGTAAAAAGAGCATCGGGCAAGCAACCCGTTAGCACTGCTTGGACAGCTGTAGTATCCTTTTAAAAAACATTGAAATAAAAAGAGTAGAAGCAAAGAAAGGGAAGAGGAATGATAAAAAGAGAAAATTCAAAACTGAAGTACTGGCCAAACAGCCCTGACACAAAAGCCCATCCATTTTCAGGTTGATGGAGACATTTGACCAAAAAATGTTGCCACTCACAGGGCACGAGAACCAATGACTGATGCGGTTAGATCCATTCCAGACACACCAGTGGCAGAAAAGACCTGACTCAAATCCCCTCTATGTATCTCTACGGATATATTTATATATATGGATCTATGTATTATTTAATGGGGTTTTTTGTTGCAAGAACCTGGCAGACCCCTAAGAAGAGATACTATCAAGAATTATTGCTGTGCAAATCTTCACCTCTTGTGGTTTGTGGAAGGCGGTAACGAGCATGGAAATCCTTCCCTACATAAGTAATCTGTGACATTTCCTGTAACAAAATTCCTCTCTGGAGGCTTTAATACAGAGAAATAACAATCCACCCTTAAAAGCCTATTGACTTTAACATATGCTTTTCACAATTAATTTCTCAGCCCTGCTGAGTTTCATGATAAACAGGTCAGGCCTCCAGCAGTTATAATTGGCTTGTTATGATAACCAGTTTAGGACTCATGTACTGAGCTTATGTTTTACCACAAGGTGGCCATTAGGCATAGGTATAAAAATAAATAGTATGCAAAATTACAGTTGTCAAAGCAAAATATTAGCTCCCACTATGAGGGCCTAACAATGACTCTAGCTGCACATCGTCTAAAACCACAGTTTGGGGCGAACCATCAACAAAACATTAACATATCACAGTAATATGTGAGATTGCTTCTAACAAAATACATATTTGCAAACTTTAATATATAGTAATAACAATCTACCCTTAAATGCCTATTGGCCTTCATGGACCTTTCGTCCGCGTTTGATTGTGTCAACTGGGCTAAATTGTGGCAGTCAATGAGGGCCATGGGGGTGGAGAGCAATATCGTTAGCTTCCTAGAGGATCTGCAAAGGGCCACTAAGGCCAACGTTAGATTCTCTCAGGATCTTCGTGTCTCTAGGGACTTCGACGTTGGGAGGGGGGTACGGCAAGGCTGTATTATGGCCCCTTTTTTGTTAAACCTCTACATAAACGATCTTGATTGAGTTTTATCAGACGCAGGGGCAGACTTTCCTTATGAAGGGTGACAGGGGCTCCCCATCCTACTATATGCGGACGATGCTGTCCTTATAGCTAGAACTGCTAGGGGTCTCCAATACCTGCTTGACGCCTTTTTAAAATTCATGGGGGCCGGAGAGTTTGCAAATAATAATGCTAAATCCTATATATTTCAGGTTGAGATGCGGCCCAAGAAAAAGTTTCTCTTCACAGTAGGTCCCAAGAAGGTTCCTTTGACGACTGTCTTTTCATACTTGGGGGTTTTATTGGCCGACCGTTTGAACTGGGGGCCTCTTATTCAGAAGAAAAAGGGGGAGATGGCGAGGGTATATGCCGCTATTTTCAACTTTTCTGCAAAGTTAGGCAAGCGCCCAATTGCTGCCATGCTGAAAGTCTATCAGACTAAAAGCATAGCTACAGCTTGCTTTGGCAGTGAAATTTGGGGGCATATTGCCACAGATGCCTCGCAGGTGGTTGAGAACATTTTCTTGAAGCGCTTGCTGGGCGCGCCAAGCCATTTGTCGAATTTGGTGGCTCATGAAGAATTGGGGGTGCCTTATTTATGTAATACCCTGGCTTTGTGACCCCTGGTGTTCTGTCTCAAGTGTTGGCTGGATAAGGATTTAGCCCTCAGTCAGCAGATCTTAAATTAATGCATGAGCCTTGACCATGTGTCCCGTATAGCATGGCTAAAATATATTAAAGGTTGTTTCGATGAGTTGGGGCGCCCTGAACTTTTTTTAAAGCCGGATTCTATTGTACAAAAGGATGTGGAGTTTGTTAAGAAAGCTTCTAGTAGCTTAAGGATACTAGAAAGAGACGAGCGAGAAGTGCAAAAACCTAGTGTTCGCAAATTCCTGATGCTAAAAACAAATCCATCTATTGAGCCTTATCTCCTGGGGCCGCTGACTACATATTTAGCACCCTGTGGCTGCGACGGAGTGTCTCCACAGGACCTGCTACACTTTATGTTTTTTTGTAAATATTATGAGGTACCACGGGGATATTTTTTATTCCCCTTATTAAAGAAGTTGAATTTTAACCAGGTCCGCCCAGCGCTTCTGTACTTGCAACTGTTGACGGCTGATTGTATCTTTTTCATCGTGGGTAACTTGAAATCTATGGTGTGAACCAGGGCCTGTCTGGACAATTAGCAGCCCTTCTTGTTAGAGGGTATACCCCGTTTTATTTTTTAGCATGAGGTAGTCCATTGGGGTCTTTTTAGTCTTTTACTGATATGAATTGTATTTTGTATGTAATTTGATTGTATCATGTTTTAAATGAAATTTTGGATGTTGTGAAACTTTTATGGTTTTCTGCACGTGAAACCGAATAAAGTTTATTTTGTTTTGATTTGACTTTGCCTATTGACTTTAGCATATTGTTTTCACAATCAATATGTCAGGTCTATTGCCTTTATTGTAACTTTTCATTATAAACAACCAGGCCTATAACCTTTATCATTGGTTTGTCACCATTAGTGACTCAAGTCTATTTTAATCAAAGTAAGGTTTCCAAAGGGCAACTATCCGGCATACAGTGCACTATCTCTCCTACAAGAATATAAGATGGATTATTGTAGCACATATCTTCTTTACCCATGGTTTATTCAGGTGGATCACCAACATAAAACCCCTTGCCTTATACATAATCTATGAAATTTCCAGCTAAAAAAATGTCTTTCTACAGTTTAACAGAGTCTAATAACAAATCATCCTTAAAAGCCTATTATTTTTAATGCACACTTTTCAAAATAAGTAGGTCAGGCCTACTGGCTTTGTCACAATATTTCATAGAAAACTCATCACACCTAAGAAATCTGTCATGACTTTTCCCAATGAACCGATAAAGCTGTTACCGGTCAATATTGGCGTTACACCTTACCAAATACCATTCCCTTCAAGTGCTCATAAATTGGGAACCATCATCCATACAGTTAAATGCAGCTTGAAAAGCAACATACAACCCCTCTGAACAGGGCCTAACAAGAATCATCACAGTGAAAACCCTCCGGCTTTGACAGAGTGTGTAGCTAATGCCAAAACCATTCCTTAATATAATGATTTGTAAAATTGCATATAAAGCAAGCATTTGCAATGCAATGGGTCTTGCATTGGTGAAGTTTGAGCTATTGGTGTTACTAAAAATAATGCAACACCAATAGCTCAAACTTTCAGTAATACAAGAGCTATTCCATTACAAAACAATCGCGGCACTCGTGCTTTAGCTTTAAACATCTAAAGTGCAAGTGTTGCCGTCAATTTGCAATGCATTAGAACTCCCATCACTGAAAGTTTGAGCTATTGACGTTGCATTATTATTAACAATGCCAATAGCTCAAACTTTCAGCAATGCAAGACCTATTGCATTGCAAAAGCTTGTTTTCTGATCCTATCTTGGTCCCGACCTGTTTTAAGGTTTCTGTGAACATATTATCCCAAAGACATCAGGGTTTACGCAGATAGCTCCCAGTCAATGTGACTGGGCTTTCACGGCTTCTTGCAGCCCATTCCAAAGCTAGAAGACATGAAACATTACAAAACACACGGCTGCACTACACACTCAGCATGCTTAACACATAGCAGCAAAAATCAAAGATGGGGATAGGGTGCCACAGCCCACCGACAAAACAGGTAATTTTATCTTAAAGCTTACTTACTCCTCTATTGTGTAAAAGGTGTTGTCTGCTGGGAAATGTACAGCAGCGTACTACAATGTGCAGAAAATTCAGTCACATTGTGCGCTTTAGAAAGGGCACAAGGCCCAATAATTGTGCCTGTCTTTTACACAGAGTTCACTAAACTTCATGTGTAATCCATGGGGTGGATGTTGTATTTTCAACAATTATCCTAGAAATATTTCTGACTCATACGGCTATGTAAAATTTTATTTAAGCCCAAATGTGGCATGGTTAACACACACCAAGTGCTATATGTTTAACACAAACGGCGCTTTAAGTGCAATATATTTAATGCTACTTGGGAACATAATCAGTACCTAAATAAATATTTCTGCCTTTTACAATAATGTAAAAAGTTTAATTAACCCAAAAACAGTGATGTAATTTGCGAGTTACACCAAATAAATAAGCATCTTTAAAAAGTAAATTCCCCTACTGTGGAAAACGTCCCAAGTAGTGATTTAGGGCAATTCACAACATATTTATGTCCCACTAAAAACACACATATGCCAGTCTTCCCACAGCTAACAATCATAACAGTTATGCTAATGGTGTCTTTTTGCCTTTTTTAACTCAAAGTACAAAGTAATTAACCTTGTTCTGGGACTGCTGACTCATTGTCACGCATTCTCGGTTTGCAAAAAATGTAAGGTGTAAACATGAGAAATTGCTTCTGTGCTAAATATAGCCTAAAGGTTTCTGAATACAAAATTGACCTTGTGACCACCTATATATTGCAAAAAACAGTAAATTAGCAAAACAAGAAGTCTGGAGTAGCGGGATATGGTAGAATCCTTTGTAGTTCTGCCAAGCTGTAAAGATTGTTATCCTCTTTCTAACCAGCATATGTGAATTCCTGCCCTTTGATCTGTGAGGACGCTTTGCTGAACACGAGGGGAAGCGGCGAGGAGGCATCACACACGGGACTGCGAGGCCCAGGGTGCATACCTACAACCTCTTCCAAGCACACCTGGCTCCTCTTCCCGGCCCCGCCTCCATCTCCCACTCCACGCCTCGCGGTCCCCGCTTCGCGGGCGCCGCACGGAGGCTTCGTCTATTTATTCCAGCAGTCGGGTGATCGTGTTGGGTCTGTCAATTCCTGCCCTTTGATCTGTGAGGACGCTTTGCTGAACACGAGGGGAAGCGGCGAGGAGGCATCACACACGGGACTGCGAGGCCCAGGGTGCATACCTACAACCTCTTCCAAGCACACCTGGCTCCTCTTCCCGGCCCCGCCTCCATCTCCCACTCCACGCCTCGCGGCCCCCGCTTCGCGGGCGCCGCTCGGAGGCTTCGTCTATTTATTCCAGCAGTCGGGTGATCGTGTTGGGTCTGTCAATTCCTGCCCTTTGATCTGTGAGGACGCTTTGCTGAACACGAGGGGAAGCGGCGAGGAGGCATCACACACGGGACTGCGAGGCCCAGGGTGCATACCTACAACCTCTTCCAAGCACACCTGGCTCCTCTTCCCGGCCCCGCCTCCATCTCCCACTCCACGCCTCGCGGCCCCCGCTTCCGGGCGCCGCTCGGAGGCTTCGTCTATTTATTCCAGCAGTCGGGTGATCATGTTGGGTCTGTCAATTCCTGCCCTTTGATATGTGAGGACGCTTTGCTGAACACGAGGGGAAGCGGCGAGGAGGCATCACACACGGGACTGCGAGGCCAAGGGTGCATACCTACAACCTCTTCCAAGCACACCTGGCTCCTCTTCCCGGCCCCGCCTCCATCTCCCACTCCACGCCTCGCGGCCCCCGCTTCGCGGGCGCCGCTCGGAGGCTTCGTCTATTTATTCCAGCAGTCGGGTGATCGTGTTGGGTCTGTCAATTCCTGCCCTTTGATCTGTGAGGACGCTTTGCTGAACACGAGGGGAAGCGGCGAGGAGGCATCACACACGGGGCTGCGAGGCCCAGGGTGCATACCTACAACCTCTTCCAAGCACACCTGGCTCCTCTTCCCGGCCCCGCCTCCATCTCCCACTCCACGCCTCGCGGCCCCCGCTTCGCGGGCGCCGCTCGGAGGCTTCGTCTCTTTATTCCAGCAGTCGGGTGATCGTGTTGGGTCTGTCAATTCCTGCCCTTTGATCTGTGAGGACGCTTTGCTGAACACGAGGGGAAGCGGCGAGGAGGCATCACACACGGGACTGCGAGGCCCAGGGTGCATACCTACAACCTCTTCCAAGCACACCTGGCTCCTCTTCCCGGCCCCGCCTCCATCTCCCACTCCACGCCTTGCGGCCCCCGCTTCGCAGGCGCCGCTCGGAGGCTTCGTCTATTTATTCCAGCAGTCGGGTGATCGTGTTGGGTCTGTCAATTCCTGCCCTTTGATCTGTGAGGACGCTTTGCTGAACACGAGGGGAAGCGGCGAGGAGGCATCACACATGGGACTGCGAGGCCCAGGGTGCATACCTACAACCTCTTCCAAGCACACCTGGCTCCACTTCCCGGCCCCGCCTCCTCCACGATCCTCCATCCATATTTAGGTTTCCGCCCACACGCGCCAGCGGTACGCGCGCGGGACGCAGCTCGGGCGAAGACCGGGCAAAGAGCGGGCCGTTTGTTGCCGTTCGTGGCCGGATGTGGACGGGACGGGCCACCCCTCTGAGACTTATTGCTCCTAGGTATTACCGTTTGCTTTTTAGTTTGCTCATGTTCTTTATTTGTTACATTGTAGATTGTGCTTTCGTAACCACTCAGCTATTGAACTGCCTATTTATTTTGTTACGACTGCAGATCATTGGAATATTTGTAGTTGTAGGGTTTACAGCCACTGTGTATATTGTCCCCCTGCCCTCAGTTTTCCTTCCTTTGAAGATGGCCTCTTTAAGATCAGGTAGAAAGATCATGCAGGGCAATACGGGGGGTTGTATTTCAGGGACCCTTGACAACTTTATCACCAGAGCTGCTCGGGTCCTTGAACATGAAATCAATTTAACTGAAAAAAGATTGTCATTAGAAATATCTGCCAAGAGATCGTCACTTGGCAACATTATGACAGCCACATCCCCTGAAAGCAGGAACGTTCCTCTGGTTTCTGATATGTTGCCTATTAATGCGCCAGGGTTGTTTAATCCTTCTATACACAGTCCACCGGTTGATTTCCCTGCTACTGTTACTATTACTGAAGGCAGTGGCCCACCCTTAATCCCCATTGTCATTCCCACCGTGCCTCCCACCGTGAAGCCTCGGTTAGTCACCCCGACATTGGAAAACAAGTTTAAGTCTAACAACGGGAAAAGAAAGCGTGCGGGAGCGCCCCCTAGAGGTAAACGTAGCAACGTTTCCCATAAGCCCCAATGTGCAAATGTTCGTTCCGACCTCCCTACTCATCCACCCCGTTGTACAACCCCTGCTGCTGAGAGCTCCATGTCTTCTCTCTGCCCTGACACTTTACCCGACATAAACCCCCAGCCCACTTGCTCTCTTGAACTTTTGGAACAATTGCTTAAGTCTTTTTTCCTTCCTCTTCATGAGAGAGTGAAGAAACTCTCCATCTCTATTGGGAAATTGAGAGTTTGGTGCTAATAAATACGTCTCATCTGGAAAAAATCACCATGCCCCGTGCTGACCCTAAGACTTTAACAAATTCTGTCATTACTGCTCAAACGGGGCCAGCCCTAATCGACCTAACTCCCATGGTTGAAGTCTCCTCCCCTCCACCCACCCAAAATGAACCAGCTGCGGTAGTATCCCACTTACCTACCACTGCTATTCCGTCTACCCAACTAGCTAGTAACCTTGTTGCTAGCAAAAGCAAGGACAACAATATTATTAGACAGCCATCCTCCTTGGGTGTAGACTCGTCTTCAAACCTTCCATGTATTAATCTTCCTAGAGAGTCCTTACCCTATACTGTCATTTTGGTAGGTGTTCCAAGGCTTCCCCAGGAAAAGTCTGAGTCACACACTGAGTTGAAGAACAAAGTGACTCATTGGTTAAATAATAACAGACGACTGCCATCAAGAACCAGTGCTGAAATTTTGACTGTACGTAGGGTGAGTTGGTTGGGTACTAGGGCCAAAAATGTGGAGGCTGATTGTGTAATTATTAATTTTCGAAATCCCATGGTGGTGAGCCATATTTGTTCCTTGCCTCACACCTTGAGTGCATCTGGTATATGTACGGTGGATCTGTCTTATTTCTACCCTCGAGACCCCTGTGACATACCGGGTACATTGTCCACCGGGTGGGAAAGGGTTACTAGGGGTTTGCGATGCCCGTCAATATTGTCCTCTCACCTCCCCTTGTTTAATCATTTTGCACCTCTGAATTCTCTAGAGGGGGTTGATTGACTGCCAACTTCTCCAACCTTTATGGGCTACGCGCACTCGACTTCTGCGGGCCCTGATTGTCCCCTCAGTGCGGGGTTGGGTAGTTGGGGTGGGCATGGGGGGGCCCATCAGGGTTTGGGTGTCACTCACTCCACCTCTGCTTGTGTCCTTTCTAATGTGTCCCGTAGTAACATCGATTCCATTTCTCCAGTTTTGGATTGCCGGGATATATCCCAGGTTAATGACTCTGTAAATCCTAATTTCCCCCCTTTAGAGTCGGCGACTCGTATTGCTATTCAGCTCCCAAACAGTCCACCATTCTCATTAACTGTCTCCAGCTTACCTGATCCCGTGTGTAGGGGTGATGGTATTACTGAAACCCGTCCCGTTGTCCCGGGTCCATCTATAGCCCCCCAGCTGGCAGGTCAAACTAGCCACCCCCATCTCAAAATGGTTTCCTGGAACATCGCTGGTTTACGGAGTAAAATAGCAATGGAGGAATGGTCCGACTGGGTGACCACCCACGATATTCTTGTTTTCCAGGAAACGTGGGCTGTGGATCCCATTTACCTCCCTGGATATGTTAATTTTTACAAAGCGGCTATTGGTGGGTCAAGGGGCCGCCCTTCGGGCGGTCTCTGTATCTGGGTAAGACAAAGTTTAACCTATAGAATTGCTGAGCTATCAATTGATAACCCTGATATTCTGATCATCCAGTTACAACATAAAAACGAACCAGACACCCTGATTATTAATGTATACAACAGGGGCCTTCCTGGTGGGAAAGGTACTAATACCTTTCTCCAATTGGATGGTTTTCTGGAAACTGTCAATCCATGCATTAACGTGGTAATAGTGGGCGATTTAAATTGCTGCTTTGAGCCGATGCTCTTTGCTTGGGACTCACTTACAACGGAAGTAGATTCAATTCTGAATATCCCTCCACTCGACCTTCCACCTATTAAGAAGTGGACCGAATCTGCCATCCAGTGGATGTCCCTGTGTATGGAGCGTGGATTCAGGGCAGCAAATGGTCGGACTCCCTCGGATAAGACTGGTAAGGTCACCTTCTCCGATGGTCGACGTTGCAGCAGAATTGACTACGCCCTGATTAAAGTTGAGTTTTGGCACTTATTAAGTGATATGGCGATCCAGGATCGCCTAGAGAGTGATCATAATCCTCTCGCCCTGAATTTTTCACTGTGTTCAGCCCGCTCAAATATACCTACAGAGATTATCACTGCCGCTGCCCATTTAACCAACAATCTTCGGAGAGTCCGTTGGGACAAGGTTGCCCTTGACAGCGCAGTTCTCTCCGTGATTAGCTCTAAAGTTTCTCGAGCGGTGGCCGACCTCCAATCCCTTCCGAGATACGAGGTTGTCGTAGCCGAGTCCACCTCTATTCACGAGAAGTTATTTTTAGACCTCAAGTCCCTTTTTTCCAAGCCTAGTAAGGCCAGGAAATCTATTGGACTTAAGTCTAACACTTGGTATAACAAGGCTTGTCGTGAGTCTTATTGCAAGCTGAAATCTGCCATTAATACTAAAAACCAGGCAGAAATCCGTCTTGCTAGGAAGCACTATAGTTTGGCCAAAGTTCAGGCCAAAAAAGATTGGGACAATGCTCATTGGGATGATCTCTTGTCCCAGCTGACCTTTTCAAATTCGATCTTGGAAATTGGGTACCATACATCGCGCTTATGGCAACCGCTATAGCTAAGGGGGCCGCCATTCCAGAATCCTGGATGGGTGCTGAAATTCTGCCCATCTTTAAGAAGGGTGATCGATCCTGTCCAGGGAACTACCGCCCGATTAGCTTAATTGACTCGGTCCACAAAATCACAGCTAGGATGATCCTGGCAAGAATCCTGATATGGATTGAGCAGGAGAATACCATATCGCCCCTGCAGGCCGGGTTCAGACCTTGCACTAGCACGATCGACCAGGCGTTCAAATTCCAACTGATCGTCTGGAAAACGGTTTACCTTTGCGGCGGTACTCTGTACGCCGCTTTTGTTGACCTTCGGTCAGCTTTTGACCTAGTCAATAGGACTAAACTTTGGGCGGTTTTAGCTGAGTTAGGGATGCCTGCTGATCTCCTTCATCTAGTTACCAGGTTGCACGAAAACAACTTCGCCCAAGTACGTTGGGGGAATCAAGGTCAGGTTACTGATAGGTTTAAAGTTAACAGGGGTGTCAGGCAAGGATGCGTCCTGGCGCCGACACTGTTTCTGTTATTCATTAACAGTGTTGTTAAGTATTTTTCATCTACGCCCACGGACGCCCCCATGCTGGGTGGTACTAAAATTCCACTCCTCATGTTTGCCGACGACACCCTTCTTCTATCACAGACTTTGTCCGGCTTACAGGTAGCTTTGGATGTTTTCACCAACTTCTGCTCTGATTTCGATCTGTCAGTCAATGTTTCGAAAACCAAATATATGGTTTTTAGTAAAGGGAAATGCAAAACTGGAAATGTGACCATGAATAAGGACACACTTGAACGCGCCCAAGTCATGACTTACTTAGGGGTTGTTTCCGAAAACAAGCTGAACTGGAAACCTCAAATTGATGTTTTCTCCCTCAAATTTGCTCAACTATCGGGGTGTTTGGTAAAAGAACAAAAACAATCCAAGATGAAATCAATTGGTCCTGCCATCAAAATTTATAATGCCAGGATTAACTCAGCAATCCTCTATGGTGCTGAACTTTGGGGTTTTTCAGATCTTTCCCCACTGGTCAAGGCCCAATATAAATTCTTTAGGCTTCTCACGGGTCTTCCATGCTCCACCCCAGTGAAACCGTTATTGCTTGACCTTGGCTGTCATTCTTTTGATGACATCGCCAGGTTTAAACCATTGGCCTTTTGGAGGAGACTATGGACGGTCCCCGAACTAGGGCCCTATGCTAAGGCTTTCCTGGACGTCCGTGCTATTTTGGGTGCTGGCAATATCCAGTGGTTTAAACAAGTCAGCTCACTATTGGAGTCCATGGGTCTGAGTACTCTTTGGACTGATCCAGTTTCTAACACCTTCCCCCCCAAAAAAGTTTTTAAAAACCTTTATTGGTCAATGGTCAACCAAAAACAACTAACCGTAGCCCCAGTGGAGTCTCTGTCTGGCAGGTTTCTTGTGGAGAAAAATGTTCCTCTCTTAGAAGCCTATTGGGACACTATCACTAGACCCCTCGATAGGAAACTGTATCATCAAGTGAGGGTCGGTAGCCTACCCACACACTCTTTTACCAAAAAATGGAAGGGTGTTACCTCTGATTCTTGTCGTTGGTGTATAGAGTGTCCAGAAACTGTGGGTCACATATTTTTTGTTTGCCCGGCATATGCAGCCCCTAGATCCAAATGGCTCAAACCCCTTTGTCGTAATTTGGGTACTAGACAAGGGCTTGAGGCACTCAATATTCTAAGATTTGACACCAGTGAATGTATTGTTGTGGCAGTGGCCAAATTTTTAGGTTGGGCCTGGATTATTAGAAATAGGAGGTATTAGTTTTTAGGTGTGTGGTCATCTTTTTTTTTTAGCTGATCTGTGTTATAGACATCTTATCTTTTACCAATTCTTAATCTTGTATGTAATGTTCATTTTGTGAATGTCTTTTTATGATGAAAATGATCGATAATAAAGACTAATGAAATGAATGATTTTTATTGCACCCTAAACATTTGTCTGTAAAAGTTCCCAACAGCAAAACACACATGGAGTGGGTGGGTGGGGGAATGGGGGGTTGTGGTGTGCACTAGAGGAGGAGAATGGAGAAAAGAGCAAAAACATTACCACTTCCATAGGCCCCAGAAGCACAAATGAGTAAAGATTTGTTTTCAGCTTTAAAATATACAGCGGCAAATAAAAAAATGGTGAGAATTCAATGACATTGTGCGCATCTGTTTAATTTCAAAGAAAGGTATAGCATGACTGCAAATGAGTTTTGGCTGATGCAAACAATATGTATGTGTTTATAAATAGTACTATCAAAGAACAAGTTACTTACCTTCGGTAACAATGTATCTGTAAGAGACATATGTAGTTACAGATTCCTTACCTTTAGAACTACCCCCAGGCGTCAGACTGGATCCAGAGAATTTTTTCGGCTGCAGTACACATGCGCGTGGGTAGGTGGAGTCATCCGACTCTGCGTCCATTGTTGGCATTGTGGTTTCCGGGATGAGGTTGCAGTGTCTACTTAGAAGCTGCCCCTGCATGCTGACGTCGGTTTTGACACAACTTTCCACACCAGAAGTGCAGAGCCATGCAAGACACTGACCAGTGGTGCACATAACTAGGGCCCTAGAAGGGAGTCCCTATACCTTGAAGTCAGTTCGCAGAACAGAGAGGATGGGTGGGGTGGTAAGGAATCTATAACTACATATGTCTCTTACAGATACATCGTTTCCGAAGGTAATTAACTTGTTCATCTGAAAGAGACTGCAGTTTTAGAATCTTTACCTTTAGAATAGATTCCCCAGCAATGCCAACCTCGGTGGTGGTTCTGCGAACTAAGTTCACTCCAGGAAGTCCTGGAGAACAGAATGGCTGAAAAAGCCATCTCTCCGGACTTGGCTGTCCAGGCAGTAATGTTTTGTGAATGTGTGCAAGGATGCCTACGTGGCTGCATGTCAGATGTCAATCAGCGGAACTCCTCGTCCCAAAGCAGTAGTGGCTGCCATCGCCCTGGTTGAGTGGGTGCGTAGTCCTACTGGAGGTTCCTTTTTCGCCAAAGAATAGCAGATTTTGATACATAGGACAATCCATCGAGAGATGGTACATTTGTGCATGGCCTGACCTTTCTTGGCACCCATATAACCCACGAAGAGATCATCGTCCGCCCGGAAATCTTTAGTGCAGTCAAGGTAGAAGGAAAGCGCACGTTATGGGTCCAGATGATGGAGTCGCTCCTCCTCTTTTGAAGGGTGTTGAGGCGGGAAGAAGGTGGGCAATTTGATGGTCTGACCTATGTGGAAAGAGGTAACCACTTAGCTAGAAAAGAGGACCTCGTACGAAGGACCACTTTGTCCGGATAAACAACAAGAAAAAGAGGCTTGGAGGACAGAGCCTGAAACTCACTCACCCTGCGGGCAGAGGTGATGGCGAGCAGGAAAGCAGTCTTTAAAGTAAGAAGACGAAGAGGACAATTATGTAGTGGCTCAAAGGGAGCACACATAAGATAAGTAAGGACAAGATTCAAGTCCCATTGGGGCATTACAAAAAGAGAAGGAGGGAAGAGATGAGTAATGCCCTTCAGAAATGTATTTACAATAGGAGATCTGAAAGGAGAAGGCTGATCAGGAATGCGAAGGAAGGACGAAATGGCCAAAATGGCTGAAAGATAGCCTTTAAGGGTGCCCAGAGCCGAGCCCTGCTGGGCCAAAGATAGAATGAAGAGGAGAACCTCTGAAAGAGGGGCATAAAGGGGATCCACAGCCTTTGCTGTGCACCATGCCACAAATGTTTTCCATCTACAGGCGTATACCATTTTAGTGGAGGGACGCCTGGCTGCCAAGTTGACGTAACAGACTTCAGGAGGAAGTTCGAAAGCTGTCAACTGTCACTGCTCAATCTTGATACAAGGAGCTGAAGGCTGGACAGGTTTGGGTGGAAGACCGACCCCTGCTGCTGCGACAGAAGATCCTCCCGAAGAGGCAGTCTGATCGGAGGATCGATGGCTATGCTCAAAAGCTCGGGGTACCAGAATCTTCATGCCCAGTGTGGAGCCACAAGAATGACTTGCGCCCGGTTGTCCTTGATCTTCTTCAACACTCTGGGTAGCAGTGGTACAGGCAGAAAGGCGTACAGGAAGCTGCAACTCCACACGTGACGAAAAGCGTCACCAAGCGAGTGCCGCCTTGGAAACTCCAATGCGCAAAGCTGCTGACATTGCGTGTTCTCATTGGTGGAGAATGGATCTAACCAAGGTTCTCCCCACTGTTGAACGAGACCTTGCACCACCAATGTGTGAAGACGCCATTCATGATCCATCATGCACCGGCGGCTGAGTTAGTCTGCCCTGTTGTTCATGGAACCTGCCATGTGTTGAACCACCAGTGATATGCTCTAATGTTCCAGCCATGTCCAAAGGCAAAGAGCCTCTTGACATAGGGTCCACTACCCCACCCCACCCTGTTTGCTGCAGTACCACATGGCAGTGATGTTGTCCATGAACACCTGCACAACTCTTACTTTGACAGAAGGAAGGAATGCCTTCAGTGCACGACTGATCACCCAAAGCTCCAGAAAGTTGATGTGGAGCCCCGACTCCGCCGGAGACCAGAGACCCTGATCTCCACCTCTCCAATGTGGCTGCCTCATCCCAGGAGTGATGCATCTGTCACCACTGTGAACTCTGGTTGGGGAAGGGAAAGGGATCTGCCATTGACCCAATCCTTGTTTTTGAGCTACCACTGCAAATGACGTGCAGTCCACTCCGAGATCTGGACGACATTGGAACGATTCCCCTGATGCTGCACACACTGGAACTTCAGGTCCCACTGCAGAGCCCGCATGTGCCATATGGCTTGAGCCACCAGCAGGATGCAGGAGGCTGTGAGGCCCAGCAGCCTCAGGGTCATTCACACCGAAATCCGGGATAGAGGTTGAAACATCGATATCGTAGCCAGAATATCCCGGACTCGCTGCTCGGGAGGATAAGCCTGATACTGCGCTGTATCCAGAACTGCTCCGATGAAAAGAAGCTTCTGAGAGGGAATCAGGTGCAACTTCGGCATGTTGATAGTGAACCCCAGCGAATGTAGGAGGTTCGCCATAGTCTGGAGGTAGGAGACGACAGCCTGGGTCAAGCCCGCCTTCAACTGCCAGTCATCGAGATAGTGGAAGACAGGAACCCCTGATCTACACAGATGAGCTGTGACCACCACCATCCCTTTTGTGAACACCGGAGGGGCGCTGGTAAGGCCAAAGGGGAGCACGGTACATAGAAAATGCTCATGGCCTACCGTGAACCGTAGGTAACGCCTGTGGGCTGGCAGGACAGGGATGTGGAAATAGGTGTCCTGCAAGTCCAACGCTACCATTTAGTCTCCAGCATCAAGGGCAAAGAGGACCTGAGCCAATGCGAGCATTCTGAACTTCTCCTTCAGGAGAAAGCGGTTGAGGGCCCTGAGGTTTAAGATAGAACGCAGGCCTTTGTCCTTCTTGGGTACCAGAAAGTAGTGAGAATACCAACCATGACCTACTTCTGGCACAGGGACCCGTTCGATAGCTCCCTTGGCCAAGAGAGCCATAACTTCCTGGCGGAGAAGAGCCAAGTGATCCTCTGCCATGCGATGGAGTGCTGGTGGCATGGAAGGAGGGGAAGTCTCAAAGGGGAGGGAGTAGCCCCTTCAGACTATCTGCAAAACCCACCTGTCCGACGTGATGGTTTGCCAGTGGGGTTGGTGATGGCGAATCCTGCCGCCCACTGGCCTCTGGTGGCCATGAAAGGTTGGACTAGGAAGGCTTGGAGGCTGATGCAGGGGGAATATAGGTGGACTGGCCTGCCTGCTGGCCCCCAGTCCTGCGTCACTGGGTCCCACGCCCATGGCCACGCAGAGACTAGGCAGCTTGCATGGCCCTGTGGCTCAATTGGATGGAACTTGGTGGGGCACCCCTTCCGTAACCACAAAAGAGGTGAAAGACAGAGTGCATGGGACGAGAGGTTGCTGCGATGCCCAATGATCTGACTGTAGCCCTAGAATCCTTGAAGAGCTCGAGCGCTGAGTCCGCCTTGTCACCAAACAGGCGATGGCCATCAAACGAAATGTCCAAAAGGGTAAATTGGACATCCCCCAAAAAAACAGATGTCCTCAACCAGGGGTAGCTCCTCAGGGCTACCGACGTGGAAACCGTTTTGCCCAGAGAGTCGGTGGTATCCAGCCCACACCAGATGGTGAACTTAGCTGCGCCTCGACTCAGCAACTGTGCAGGTGAGCACAGCCCGTACCTTCTCCGGGCACTGTGGCAGCACTTGTGCAACCATATCCAACACCGTATGGGTATAACAGCCCAAGAGGCATGCTGTGTTCTCCGACCGCAGCCCTAAACTGGGGGAAGAAACATCTTCTTCCCATGGCGGTCCAGCTTCTTGGATTCCCTATCTGGGGGAGCAGTAGGGAATGCACCTTCAGAGGACAAGGCTTGGACCACCCATCTCTCGGGGGTTGGGTGTAGGGAGAGGAAAAGTGGGTTGCCCGGGGCTGGGCGGTTGGGTCGGGCAATCATCCTATCCACAGGAGCCCTTGTGCTGGGCTTGGACCAAGTGCAAAGAAGGATGTCTGTGAGGGCTGAAGCACCTCAGTTAGGAGGTTAGTCCTGACTCCCACTGTAGGAAGCTCGAGGCCCAAGGCCTCAGCCGCCCTACGCATAAGAAGTTCCCTCCTCCATAGCCACGGGGTGAGAGAATGCCAAGGTCTGGGGAGGTATCCAAACCACTGGCATCACCCAGTTCCTCCCGCCAGTCTGGCTCCTCAGCTAGTCAACTAAAGGGTCTCCAGAACCCTCCCAGTCCTCCTCACCCTCATCTGGCTGCCACTCAGGGTGATATGGAATGACAGGGAAGAACATCAGTACAAAAGTACCCTCCGGCGCCGGTACTGACGTCGGGAAATGTCGGTCCGGCACCAGGTCCAAGTCGGGGGTGAGGCTGGGATCGATGCCGGTTGGGGGCACAACTGGAGTAGAGAGTGTCATCACTGGAATCGACACCGGGGAAGGTACCATGAGGTCGACCGCTGCCGATCCGGATCCAGGCCTGGATCCCCGGGGGCCCTCTGGTGCTGGAGCCGAACCCGCTGGCATTGAAGGCCCAAGGGGCCCCTGCCAAGTCCGTGGGGCCCGAAGGCACACCTGGGGAGTCAGGCTGCCCAAAAACTCGTAAAAGGCTCAAAGCTGGGCAGGGGACGCTCTGGCTCCAGGAAAGGGAGGGAATCGCAAAGCCAGCCCAGAAGCAGGCTCCAAAGACGGACCGAAAGAGTGACGACGCTCCAGTTCCCGCGACACGTCGGCCAACGGATGGAGAGAAGGCAAAGGGCGCCGATGCTTCTTTACCTTCTTCTTGTGCTTTGACTTACGCGATGAGTGCAAAGACTTCAATGATAAGTGGTGGTGACTCCGCGATCAGTCCCGCGACCTTCCACTCGACCGGGACCTCGAATGGCGTGGAGCGGACTGCTGGGCATCCAAGAGCTTTTGGGACCGCTCCTTCAATGTTTTCAGAATCATGGACGGGCAGTTGGAGTACAACTTTGGGTCGTGGTCACGCTCCAGGCACCAGAGGCACACGAAGTACAAATCTTTGACAGACATCAACTTGTGACAGGAGTCACAAGACTTGAAGCCGGTCTTACGATGAGACATCCCAAATGCTATCAGGAGTCGAAGACTCAAAAAAGACATCAACAAAAGTCGAAAACATTTAGTCAAAAAATGACCATGGGGCACCCTCTCTCTGGATCTGCACTGGCTGGCACGGAAAAAGCAAGAACTGACGTTTGCACACAGGGGTGGCATCTAAGTAGACACTGCGACGTCATCCCGGCAACTACGACGCCGATGATGGTCGTGGAGTCGACCGACGGACTCGCAGGGGTACTGCTACGAAATAATTTTCTGGATTCAGTCTGACACCTGGCGTAATTCTAAAGGTAAGGAATCTAAAGGTAAGGAATCGATAACTACAGTCTCTTTCAGATATAAAAAATGCAACGAAAAATTAAAAGAAAAGCGACGCTGACTTCAAACCCAAGTTAAGCAGGTAACAACACTTGAATACAGACAAGCCAAAGAGTCACTCGGTAAAAACAGGCAAGAGTGTGTCTAAAAGCAAGTCATGGACAAGAAAAACAGCATTCCGATGCACTAGATAAAAAATACATTATAATTCCTTTTATTCTAAATAAAGCATATTTTTTTTACACTGAGAATATAATATTTTTAAAATCTGTTCAATTTGTTACTAAGGTATAGAGTGACTGCTAACGAGTTCCGGCAGATGAAAACAATATACCCGCATAGTCGGTTCCTGAGAGAAAGAAAGAAAGAAAGTCTTTCAGGCCATTAAACTTGTTGCTGAACACTGCTCACTTTGCAACTCAGCGAGGCACTAGATGAAATTAACAGAAGCCAACGGCTTTGCAACTTGATGAATTTGCTAACTCTGAACACACCCGCTGGTGGACCATGCTGGAAAAAACATACACATGTGACAAGAAAATGCAGTACAAGTAAAGAAGCTTTCACTAGGCAAATGAGATTAAGTGATATCCTTACAATCACAGGATGTTGAGCCTTACGCCAAGACTCGAAATCCATACAAAACATTGTGCATAAGGTTCACAAAACCCAAACAAAATGAACATTTAAACAAAGGTGTAAGAAAACAGTGGCACAGGGACATTCAGAAAAGAAGCTGTAAGAAATCAGTGGCAAAGGGAGAGGATCATTCAGAAAAAAATGAGCAGGCTGCAAATTAAAACAAGCAACGAGCGGGAGTCATGGTGGGGTGGCAGCAGTAAAAATGGCAGCAGTAACACGACAGTGGCATTAAGAGGAGGTTGGAGAAAGAATGCTATATTTGAATATAAGCAGCTAGGGTGCTGACCCTAAGCACAGACAAAGAGTAACATAGCAGGAAACTACGAATAAATAGTCCCACAAAGAATAGATAAAGAACCATAGCGGAATGAGACAGTGATAGGTCCCTGCTCTGTGGGAGCAATAGAAGAGAGAAAAGAGGGACAAAGTGCCAAGACTGACCACTAGCAAGTACGGATGTTTAAAGGACAATGACATAGACAAAGGAAAAGCAATGGCAAGAAAGGGGATGGACTTCAAGCCCACACACTTATTACAGCAGTTCTCGAAGAGACAGCCTACATGCTGTCTAGCTCAACCTAAAAATACCTGTCCATAGCCTGTAATGTAATGTGAGAACAACCATCTGTTAAAGCCTTATGGATTTCTGGATTTAACAAATGCTTTTCACAAGTAATAAGCTACACCAACTACCTTTCTTGTAAAGTTTCATAAGAAGAAGGCCAGACCTATGGCATCAGACATAACATTTCCCATTGCACTAATCAGTCCTATGGCTTGTCACCTTAAACAATGCAGGGCAAATGTTTTGAATGTAATATTTTTCACAAGGCAACCATCAGACACAGTCATAAATTAAGCAATATACTATCGCTCCTAAGATGGCCTAACAAGGAATCTCACTGAGCAAACCTTCTATATCCTTGGTTTTTCATGCAAGATAATCAACACCAAACTCATTGTTTCCTATGGTAATCTGTAAGTTCCATGTAAGAGCCCAAGCCTCTTTATCAGTAGAACTCAGAAAACTCTTTTTTGAATGTGAAATTTGCACTATCAATCCAGATTTAAAAATCCATGTAGATTAGTGTAGCCCTTGGCTCTCAAGCATAAAACTGCACACTGAAGTCTAAAATTGATGACTGCCCTCCTCTGTGCTGCTGCTGAGAAAACCAAAAACCATAACTTATTTAAGTTATCTAAGACACATTACAATTTTTGTCTGAGCTCTGGAAAATTCAAGCTCAGGCTAGATAATTAAACACACTTAAGATCACATCTGTGTGGAGGGCAAGCACTTTTTATGTGGAGGCACATAGGTTCTGCCCAATCAAAATAAGCACTTCTGGCTACTTACGTGGACAGAGACAAATCCCCTGTCCTAGAAGTGCTTCTTAACGCTCTATTTTAAGTTGATCACATAATGTCTGGTGATAGTTGCACTGTCAAGCCAGACCTGAAAAGGGAAGTCTTAACAGAAATGACTCCATAGAGTGTCTGACAGTGGGAGAATGTTGATCCTACCATTACAGTTAGGGGCTAGACTGATAGCAACAAAATTTGTATTTTCATTTATATTTCATAGTATGACAAAATCAATGTATTGCGTGTCATGACTTTATTTCAATATCATTAGCGGGGACTATAATAACTATTATTTCCCCACTTGTACTGGATATATTTTGTGTACATATTCAGTACCTTATTTTTTTCTTAATGTAGACGCATTTGAATAGTGACACAAGTGTGCTATATGACTTCATGGGCTACATGTTGTGTTGAGGAAACTGGAGAAATATGGCAACTGGAATACAGGATGTTTGTATTTTATATTAGTTGTTTATTAAGGATGCTTGATGTGTTTTAAATATCTTTAAGTATTGGTGGCTGTACTAAAGGGTGCTGTAAAGGTCTGGTAGTTACTTTTATAGATACATGACTAGGTGTGCTTGGGTTTCATTCATAAAAAGGAATTGTAAATTGTGCTCCAACCTATTACAAATGAAATGAGATTTTACGAATTGATTTATATGCTAATAGCTTGGGTCACAGAATTATCGCAATTTGACCTATGTCGTCAATATTTATGAGGTGGGTTGCAAATTCTAACTCTTTTCGATTGGATGCCCCGTCAGGAATGGAGGCCTGCTGGGGTTAGAAGACAACTGTGTCTGTGATTAAATGCAGTCCGTTTTTCCTAAAGGAAACAGGTCTGCATTTTTTTTTAAATAAAGTTAGTTTACGAGTTGGCAGTGGTCCACTGGGCCATTGTCCCAACCCAAACAAACGTTTTTTTCATTCCCAAAAGGAAAGGGGTCCGATGGTGACATCTTGACCTTTGTGAACGGGTGTAGGCAATCTGCCAATGGATTTTAACCAAAACTGTGGTTGTAAACGTTTGATCATAGAATTGCAAATCAGAATCTTAAAGGGACGCCCTAAACATGCCCCCTACTAATTGCTATTTGTAAAGTATTTATAAATTCATTTGTAATTTGGCAACCATTAATTGAATCTTAAAATGGGTTAGATACATTTGTCACAAACTCTGTGATTTAGCAAATCGCAGGCTTTGTGACTGCTTAATGGCTTCGCACATCTTGCCTTTGATTCGATGTAGATGTTTGAGCATGAGTGACTGTACTGCTTATACTGTGCTGTTAGTAATAAACAGACAGATGTATTAAGGCGTTTTTGCACAGGCAAAGCGTCTGATTCACAAAATCAGGCCATTTGTGATCGCAAAAACGGCTTTTGTTATGTAGCAAACACAAAATGGGATTCAGTAACTGGTAACAGAATTACAATTTTGGTTTTCATCTACATACCGAATCAGTATTTGGAAGGGGCTTGTTTAGGGTGTCCCTTCTAAATACTGAGTCAAAATGGTATATATTAGTATTTTGCGACTGGAATCCATTCTCAATACATTATATATTGCTGATTACATAAAAGTAATGGTACCCATCTGAAACAGGAAGGGACCGCTTCCCCTTTGTGAATGTTGACAAAAACATTTCTAATGTATCCTGTATCCCTTTAAGGAAAATGGACAGCACTTTAAAAAACAAATCTTTATTTAAAAGCATTCACAGACATGTTGGCCTAGCTGACTCCAGTCGCCCACCAGCCCTGTGATGGCTGAGAATCATTGAGTGTCTCAATTTGCAACCTACCTCATTAATATTCGTGAGGTTGGTCAAATTGCGACACGCCATGATTGGTATTTTTCAAACCAACCTATTAGTACATAAGTCGGTTCACAGAATACCTCACTGGTCGCAAAACTACTGATCGCAAATTACAAGCATTATTTAGTACAACCAAGCCCAAACCTCCTAAGAATAAATGTGTCAATCTACCTGTGACTGCCTCTTCAGAAGTCCTGTCAATTTGTATGGTAAATTAAGCTTATTCAAGGCATTCATGAAAAAAAGTAAAATACAGCATGAATATAGATCATAATTATGTGAATGATCGCTGTAGATTTCCTGAGTGCATCTTTTTTAATTAGCAAACTAATATTCCCATTTTAAAAAGGGTACATTTTTTCCAGGTTCGGCCTGCTTTTATCTTTTTACAAATACTTTCGGTAACACTGTACCTCATGTTCTTAACTTTTTTTAATCAGCAGTCAGGCTTACAGCCAGTTGTGAATGAATGCTTAGGGATTCTAGTTTGACTGCTATTTCTGTAAAATCCTGCTTTTATTTTGTTTAACTGTAACTATGTATTTTTAACCTGTTTTTTAACGGCTTTAGTTAATCCAAAATTAACTTTGCTGTCCATTTCCCGAGGATGCCTTTTTTTAAATGTCAAACATGTATTGATTTGCTGTACTTTTTTGGTTTTTATTCAAAAAGCCAAATTAAGTTGTTTGATTGATTGAATAATGAGATCAGATGTCTAGCTCCAATTACAGCTTCTGCAGTCACTGGATTATACCAGGTGATAGTGTGAACTGTGATAGCGTACATAAATACTTATTTTCTAATGGTATTCGCACAATGAATACCAAGGTCATATAGAAAAATACATTTGATCTGAAATAAATACCGTGGGCCCGATTCACAGAACTAACTTAGGACAAAATCCTAAACTTACTACCATTTTGGCATTCACAGAAGGCACTAACTCATTTCGATATTCACAGAAGTTAGGAGTCCTAACTTTAGGACTCCTAAATGCCTTCTGTGAATACCGAAAGTCTTAAAGTTGGGATTTTTCTCAGTTTAGGAGTAGTAAAGTTAGGACTCCTAATTTTAGGACTCCTTAATGCCTTCTGGGAATACCGAAAGTCTTAAAGTTAGGACTTTTCTCAGTTTAGGAGTAGTAAAGTTAGGGCTCCTAACTTTAGGACTCCTAAATGCCTTCTGTGAATACCAAAAGTCTTAAAGTTAGGATTTTTCTCAGTTTAGGAGTCCTAAAGTTAGGAGTCCTAACTTTACTACTCCTAAACTGACAAAAAATCCTAACTTTAAGACTTTCTGTATTCACAGAAGGCATTTAGGAGTTCTAAAGTTAGGACTCCTAACTTCTGTGAATACCGAAATGAGTAAGTGCCTTCTGTGAATACCAAAATGAGTAAGTGCCTTCTGTGAATACCAAAATGGTAGTAAGTTTAGGATTTTGTCTTAAGTTAGTTCTGTGAATCGGGCCCCTTGTTCCTTCTTGGAAAATCCTTTGATCTGAAAGTCATGCAAAGAGTTTTATCAAGGCGGTTGTAAGGCTCACAAACATGATGCTGTTTAGTTAAACATTTGAAACAAGGAAAACAGTAAGCCCAATTCACCAAGTATTTTTCTGTGTGAGTGCATGAAAAGCACCTAGTGTGTCCTAAAAATTTCAAAGCAAATTACACTTAATGAAAAAGAAGATTCAGGAGCTGTTTACGCCCCACATTGTGACTTAGGATGCACCATTAGCATCAATTGGAGGGCAACATTGGGTTCCGTAGTGACTGAATGCTGTTACCAATTTATTTAATCACACTTAAGATTACTTAGGTGTGATGGAATTTTAAGTCTGATTAAATCAATTTCAGGACTGGAGCTCGTGGAAAAGGTGCTGAACACCAACCACTGTGCAAGTTTGTGGATGTTTACAAACCTTTTGTCAGCAGATACTCATCCTAATATGACCAGCAACTTCATAAGTAAATAAATTGCCAGTGTGGTGGTGTCAGTTTTTAGTCCATTACATTAATTCATCTTAGGACCCCTACTTATTCCAGTAAACCTCTAAAACTACATTGCAGTTCCTATGCAAAACAAGCATTTGCAATGCAATCGGTCTCGCCTTTGGGACCTTGTATGTATTTAGCTATGCAGCACGTTAGCCTGGGCCCTGAAACATCTACTGTTCTAACATGGAGGGAAAGTAAGCACCAAACTGCGTGATACGCCAGGTATGGAAACACATGGAGAGAAATATTGCCTTTAAGCGGGAAATGGAATGGTCCAAAGCTCTGATTTTAATATAAAAGCAGGGCCTTTGGTGGTCATATCACTGAAAATACAAGATTTGAAAAAAATGTTATTGTCTACGGGTGCTCCTGGAAGACAATTTGTATGGACTGGAATCTAGAGAATGCTCAAGTTATTCTGGTATTTCACTGACCTGAGTTTCCAGAAAAATTTAAAAAAGAAAGTCCCTCAGCAGAAAGCAATTCTGGTATTTTACTGACCTCTGCTGGTCGTTTTCTATCAAGACAGTTAAATAGAGGCAGCCAAACAGAAAAAAAGTCCCTAAGTGGAAGCAGATAAATCCTAGGGCTGATCTCAGGAGTCCACAAAGTACATACACATATAAGTATATACTAAAGTAGATATACTAAAGTATATACAAGAGGTCTCGAATGCTCGACCTATCAGGATCTGACTTGAACTCATAGTCATCCATACACAAGACTGAAACTGTGGAACTGTTATCTGAGGTGTTAGTATGTAGCACATCAGAGCATTTGGGCGCCAATTAGGTATCTGCTGATCAGTTTCTGGATAGATCAAGGTTGAAATATTGTGCTGGATTTGATAGTCAGATCAATAAATAGCAGCGCTTGTGCCATTTGGCAGACTCTTGCTTCTACAGAACGTCTTAACCATGTATGGTGCTGTGTGTCGATGTATTGTTTTGTGTGTGTGATCAGAGCTTCTATGATTGATTAAGAGTCAGACTGCAATTGGTTGATAGATTCTTTCTTCCTAACTGATGATTGACCGACTAGATAGATGGCAAGTATGTGTAGATGGCTGCTCCTTTCAAGATGGGGTGGCTAAGAGTTACCTTTGTGATTTACTCTTTTGATTTGGTTCCTGCAATCAGGGTACACACAAATTATTGTCAGATTTAGGAAATTACAGTCACATGAATGGTCTCATATGGGCAAGGATAAAGTACGTTTAACTAACGTGCTCTTTTTCGGTCCTTTCTCATCTTCTCCATATCACGGGCCATTAGAGCCATGCAGTATGAGACTGCACTATTTTCTATGATACATATAAGTATACATTTCTGTAGCCAGTTGCTCCTTATAATAAGGTGGTTTAACCCCTAATTGCAATACACCCCCCATAGTGCTGAGCCCTTTTTTTGCTATTTGGGGTAGTTAGTGTGTAGTGCTCCATAACTTTTTTTTCACATAAGTTATCCACGCCAAATTTATAAAAATTCTAAACGTACTCAGGGTTTGAGGGTTTCCCTGGAGGGGATTGAGAAAATAGGCGAAGGATGGCTGGATTTTGAGTTTTTGGGGAAAAGAGTGCTCTGGATAAATGTATATTTTTTTCATAAAAATTGTATCAAGTCATGGTTTGATGTGATAAAGTCATTGTCTTCCTAGCTTTGAGGAACATGCAGAGCTTAATAAACACATTTTTTTTACCACTGTTTTGGTATATTTCAAAGAGCTAGCCCATTTTTGCTCTCAACCTACCTACAGTTTGCGGTGGAAACCGATGTGAAACCCATGGTTGATCCAGAAAAGCTATAGATTTCTGAAAAGTAGACATAATTCCAAATTCAGCAAGGGGTCACACTTGTAGATCCCTCCAGGGTTTCTCAAACAAACTAACTGTTAAAATAAAGAAACATTGAAAATGAGTCGGAAAAACCAGCCATTTGTGACAACGTTTACATCTGTAACTTTTTGTGTCATAATGTCTGATTCACAAAAGTAATATGCCATTGCAGTCCCTAGACCCTTCTGGTTGCGGGGATATATAGGGTTTGAAGGATCTGTAAGAACCCAAGGTACCCAGAGCCAACAACTGAACTGCACTATACGATAATTTTACATTGTGTACCGAGAATAGACCAATGTATATGGTGAAATATGTAGAGAGAAAAGTGGGCATCAAGGAAACCTATGCATTTCTGAAATAGACACAAGATATGGAGTTTAGCAGCAGTGGTTATTTGTACATAATTTGTGGGTACCCGTACTAGCATATGATCTAGGAGGTATTATTCGAAATCTCACAGATTCCAGAAGTTGAAATCTGGGGAAGTCAAAGGAATGTAAGGTAAGTATGTGTTTTTAGTCAAAGTTGGCGGTTTGCAGGACATTGTGGGAAAGTAAATGTTGTGGGATCCATGCAAAGCTCAGCTCCTGGGCTCCCCCAGGTGTCCAATTTTCAGAGCTGTCTAGGTCTGGTAGGTTTTTCCTGGTGGCAGCCTACCCAAGCCCAACAGGTACAGACATTCACTAATGCAAGTGGGATGGTATTAGGAGTTAGCCTTACTCTCCTGGAAAATATGTAAAAACAACACTGAAAGAAATCAAATGTCCTCTGGTTTGGCATTGGGATGAGATTTCTTAGTCTGCAAAGGAGCAGAAAGACTGTTAGAGTTTTAGGGGTCAGGATTGGGCAGATTCTAGGATGGGTCAGACACCCCATTATTTTATTTAAAAAAATACTCCTGTCATACAGTGGGCTTTCTGTCTTCCTGGGGCAAATTGGGCAAACCTCCTGTCGGCCATGAGGCGCGGGGAAGACTGGTTTGCTCTGTTTTTGGGGGTGGGGTGGTGTTCACTTTCTTTTGTCACAAAGGCAAAATCCCTGGTACCAGAAGAATTTCTACTCCCCTGTGGGGATATTTGGGGCAATCTCTCAAAATGGGACTAACTTCCTACCTCCCCCTACGGGGGAAAGAAAAACACTATTGGCACTTCTGGGGAGGAGGTATGGCTTGATGCCAGGGTAGGCTGCACCCTCATTTTGTTTGTTTTGGGTCCTTTTTGAAATGGCTGGTGTTTAGTGGGCTTTCTGCCCCCCCCGGGGGCTGATTGGGGGGAATACTCCTATCCACCCACTGAGGGGGCAGATATTCTATTAAGCCATGAGGTGGGGGAGAGCGTGGGCCTATGTCCAGCAGGGCCGCTGCCCCAAAACAAATTTCGCATAAATGTAGTCCCTTATGTCTACTGGGCTTTCTGCCCATGCGGAGGACATATTGGGGTAATTTCCAAAATCCACCCTGAGGGGGACTGAAAGACTTCTTGTTGGGGTGGGGGCAGTCCCTACCCTTATATTTCTTTTTTTAAATAAATATTCCCTAGTGTCTAGGTAATCCCCAGGGGGGCATGGGGGGATTACCCCAAGTGTTAGCCCCCCTGAGGAGAGAGCAGAAAGACTGTACCCATAGTTTTTGGGGGGTGGGGAATGGCCATGCGCATAGTGGGCAGGCGCCACCCCTATATTTATTTTTAAAATAAATCCTGGTGTCTAGTGGGCTTTCCACCCTGAAGAGCTGATGTGGAGGTAACTATCCTATCCACCCATGGGGGGGGCAGAAATACTCTCACTGCCCCACCCCTATATTTGTATTTTAAATCCCCTGGTTTCTAGCGGGCTTTCTGCCCCTCTGTGGGGGCTGATTGGGGGTAATCACCCCCAACTCCCCTCCAGGGGGGTCAGAAAGACTGTACCCATAGGATTTGTGGGGTGGGGGCATGGCCATGCCCGTAGTGGGCCCACCCCTATATTTATTTAAAAAATAGACCCTCGTGTGTAGTAGGGGTAATTACCCCATTCACCCCCAGGGTGGTAGAAAGACAGCCTCTTTTCTTATTGGGATAGGGACATGGCCATGCCCATGGTGGGCAGCCCCTCCAATATAAATATATGTTTTAGAAATATTCCCTGGTGTCTAGTGGGCTTTCTGCCACACACCCGGGGGGGGGCGCAGAGTAGGGTAATCCCGCATCTGCCATTCAGAGGGGGCAGAAAGACTGTACCCATAGTTTTTGCTGGATGAGGGCATCCCCCACCAATTTATTAATTTTAAAACTAGTACCGGGTGTCTAGTGGACTTTCTCCCCCCCCCCCCCCCTCCACTGGAGTGGCAAATCGGGAGCAGTTACCCCCATACAGCTCCAAGACTGTTTGGTTATGGGGGTGGTGGGAACACAAGCCCTTGCCTAAGGGGCCCCTCCCCCAAAGTCCCTGGTGTCTAGTGGGTGGGTCTCTGCTTGGGGATTGCTCTTCTATGATAGTCCCTAAGCAGGGATCCACTGGACCGAGATTTCATTGGAAAGGGGAGATTCTCTCCTTTCCAATGATACTCCTCCCACCCTAATTAGTGCTCGGAAGCTGAGATATGCTTTTGTGGCCCATCAACTCGTTTTACTTTCACTTTAGTGTGATGTTGCCACCGCACCCTACGCATTGGTCATCTGTACACAAAAGCAAAATAAAAAACTCAGGCTCTCAAGCAGCTCTTCCTAAGCGGGTCAAGGTTAAAAAAGAAAAAAGGACTTACTCTGGGGGGCCTTTATATGCCTCCCCAGTTTTGGCCAATGACTGACAGACGCACTGAGGAGGTAGTGCAGGTGTCAGCTAAAACCCACATAAAGGGATTACGGGCCATGTTCCATTTGATTGAGCTTGTGGGCACTGAGTTTTCTGAGATTAGGTCAATTTGTTTAAAACAAAATTACCATATGAACATCTACTAGCCCCCACACAAAATGACCTATGCCAATAACAATTAACACAATCCACAAAGGTGCCCAGGCAATTAAATGATAATGCTTATTATTATCCAGCTGAAGGGTAATTGTTTCATGGACCTAATAAGGTTGAAAGACTGTGACAGGTATGTTGGCGGCTTACTTTCTGCCCTTTAGGTCTAAAATGAATGAGTTTAGACAAAATAGCTTCTTATTATCTGAAGGTTAAATGTTTAAATGAATAGCGTAATGGCTATTCCAGATGTTATGTTAAGTTAACATGCTTTGGGCTGCAGTTGTCAATCAAGATTAGTTCTTTCATAAATATATATTTTCTGGGTTATGTTTTCCTCCTCAAAACATAATGAGGAATGGCTTGGGTACTTGTGAAGCCTGCCGTATAATTTTGACTCTTAATGGCAGTTCAGTTGATCAGAGAAGGCAGCACCCGCGGAAATGTTCTGTGGTACAAGGGGGACTATTTTGCAAACAGGATTGTATTTGTGTGGGAATGGACAAAATGCAACGTATGTAGAAAGATTAAAAAAAGGTGGAGAAATAAAGATATTTCTTCTGATTGCGCCTGTAGAAGGTTTAGCATTTTGACGTATTGCCAGGTTTACCAGCCTTAGCTAATATGGGAATGCGCTAAAATCAATGGGTGGTTGTGTGGGAACACCACGGTCCAACCATGGAAGGATTCCCTGGGGCAGTGTATAGTAAGAAAGTGACCTCCGCTGCCTTGCTTCACTACAAATTTGGCATGCCACGCAGCACCAAGCGAGATGGCCATGCGTGGCTTGGTAAATATCACTTTAGGTTTTGCATCACCCTTGTGCTTCTGTGCATGGTGCAAGGGTGATTAAAAAACTTTGACAAATATGCTCTCACAAGATGTTTTTAAAGACAGGGAAAAAAGAAAACAGACATTTTCTTAATCTTGATCTAGGTTTGAGATCTGTGAATATAAGGTTGGGTCTGTTAAGTCTATCTATGTTTGTTCAATGTGACTTATCAAGATAGAACAACCACTTTTAATGACCCTGTACAAGACAAGAGATTATTAATTTTCATAAAGGAGAGGAGATCGACATTGGCAGTCTCTATGTTCATTAATGTTTCTTCCATCCTTTTGTATTTTTTGTTTAGGAAAGTTCTATATGATTGTGTATGTTTTATATGTTAGCTTGCTTTGGTTGATAAAATTATCCAAAATAAGGTCACGATATCTCTTCTCTTTTGTTTTAAACATTATGTTTCATTTTGATGGTGTCAGTGTTGTTTTGAATATGTTGCCATTTTTTTCTTTGTTACAATGAAGTGCAAGATGGTCGTTTATGGTACAAGTCATGCTTCCTTTTCTCAGAGTGGGCATGCCATTTAGTATTATTGATTATGCTTCATGATATTCCTAAATATATTTTACTTTACAGTTTATATGTCTTCTAAGAAGATATCATAAACCTTCTTTATACGTTGTAGCTGGGGGTACCAGATGGGTTATATTTCTACTTTTGCATCTCACCACTCACATTTTCAAGTTAGTTTGTGAATTGTTGTTTCATGGCTGCCGCCTTATTGACTTCTTACCATACTTCTTAAATTGTATTTTGGGGATTCTTTTTTACTATTTTATTTTTGTTTTCTCTATTTTCCTGGATTTGAATTTCTTATGTTCCATTTGCATTTGTTTGTTTGCAATTCAAAAAATGTGGTTCTGAGTCATACTGTTATTTCTGTTTTATTATTCCAGTTTTTATGACTGCTTATGGCTGTATAATTACATGGAATATCGAGGGGTGTGGACTTAGCCCTCTTTGCAAGGTCACCCCCAAACATTTTGCCTTCTCCCCTCCTGTTTTGCTGAATTCAGTTTGTTGGCCTTTGGACTCTGTGCAATTTACCTCTGCTAACCAGAGCGAAAGTGCTTGTGCTCACAACCTAAACATGGTAACATTGGCTTACACCTTATTGGCATATTTAATTTAGTTATACGTCCATAGTAAAGAGGTATACCATATACCCAGGACTGGTAAATTAAATGCTACTAGTAAGCCTGAGGCACTTATTGTGCCACCCACTTATGTGGCCCCTTAAAATATGTCTCATGCCTGCCATTGTAACCTGCATGCAGTTTTAAATTGCAAATTCGACTTGGCAAAATAAACCTTTTGCTAAACCTGAAAATTCCCTTTTAAGACATATATGTCACCCCTAGGGTAGGGCCTAAACAGCTAATAGGGCAGGGTGCATTATATTACAAAGTTAAGTTTTACATGACCAGGTAGTTAAAAACTCACAAATAATTCTTTTTTCAATACTGTGAGGTGATTCATCTCACATAGATTAACATTGGGTTATCCTATTACATTTAATACATGATAAATGCTGTTTGGGAATAGGTAGCAATATCATGTTTAGTATCTAGGAAATTGTAATTTGAAATCAGCTTTAATGTTAAAGCCGTATTTTAAGTCACAGTTCTGGAAATACCCATTTTAGAAAGATGGCATTTTCTTGTCCTAACAATTTGATGCCTGCAGCCTGTTACCTAGGTCACATGAGTAGTTGTACTCTTCAGTTGGCGTTTGTGTATTCCACCAGAAAGCCACACAATACAGAGGCATGGTGTTGGCAGGATCGGCCATCCAAGATACAATAGTGGGGGAGCTGTTCACAGCCCTGCTGGCACATCAAAAACACTGCTTCAACTCACACACAAAGAACTTCACACTAGCCTATTGTGCCTGCAGTCAGACTGGGACCAGGCCAGGAATGCAGGAAATTCCAGACACTTCTGTGGGGGGGACTACACTCCAGAGGTGTCTTCCATTTTAAAGAGGGCACTAGGTATAAAAATGGGGATCTCAGACCCTCTCTTCAGTTCACCTCTGCTCTGAGCCTGTGGAAGGACTTGTAGAGGATTTCCCTTCTGCCTGTGACCTGCTATGTAATTCAGAGGACTGCCCTGCTGCACCAAGAGGATTGCCCTGCTGCCTGAAGCCTGCCCCTGTGCCACTGTGCCCACAGGGGACTGTCCTGCTACTTGAGACCTGCTTTCCTTCTTTAACCCAAGACTTCCAGAGTGCCTCCAAGGGTTAGTTGGCTGGCTTTCTGATCACAGCCTTATAGACAGAAACGGCCCCAAACATTTTGAACCCACGCCTGGATTTAGCCTGAATGAGTACCGACCCTCCAAACTGTGCCCCACCAGTCCTGAACCTTTGGAAGTGGTGTTAAAGGTTCTCAGAATACCCAAATCCAAAACTTGGAGGTTAGAAATCTTTCTGCCAAAAAGTGCTCTGAGAACCAAAAGGAGACCAGGACCTACCTGCTCGCCTATCCACCCGAGGTGCTCGCGGCAATTCCTGACAATTTCCTGCCAAAAAAGCTCTGAGAACTGAGAGGATACTGGACCCTACCTGCTTGCCTATCCATCCAGCTGCATCACCGGTCAGCCTGACTTAGTGGCAACTCCCTCTACATTCTTTTCCACAGCAGAAAATCCTATTCAGCTGCTCCTTGCACAAGGGGTATCATCCATGTTAGACCTGCCATCCTTGGCATGGTTCCACTGTCTTTTTGCCTCTGAATCCTGTATTTTTGCTGTGTGCTGGATTTCGTTATTGCTGGTCTAGATGCTTTGGGCACTTTGCCTCTGCTGATCAGTGCCAAAGTGCAAGTGCTCACTCAGTAAATTCTGAATATGGATTGGAGTTTACACGATTGGGTTGTTTGACTGCTACTAAGTCCCTAGTACAGTGCACTGTGTATGCCCAGGACCTGTAAGTCAAATGCTGTTAGTGGGCCTGCAGCACTGATTGTGCCACCCACACAAGCCGCCTTTCCAAGGGGTATCAGACCTGCACTTACCTGTGAGTCACCCCTAAGGTAGGTCCAAGGTACCCTTGTGGGCAAGGTGCAGTGCATGTACTGGTGTGTGTGACATGTCCTGATAGTGAAATACAGTGTATTTTGTGTTTTACTCTTGAAAGGCTATCTGCCCCATAGGATAGAATAGGAGTTTGTTTATAACATCTTATAAATATAACTTCCCATTGGGACAAGATGAAAAGATGGAGTTTAGTATGCCTGAACTCAGAATATAAAAATGCATCTTTTAGTAAAAATGATTTTTGTATTGTGTTTTTGAAAATACCACTTTTAGAGTGTATTTCCTTGCTTAGCCATCCTGTGTGCCTCTGCTGGTTTGTGGATTGACTGTCTGGCTTTGGAGTGGCGGGGCTGGGAATGTGTATTCACTGTAGATAGCCACTGGGGGGGGGGGTTGAGGCATGTCCTGCCTTTCCTGGATGAGTCAGAGCTAGGGATGAATAGACATGGGCTGCATTTAGAGTAGGGGGAGGAGATTTCCTTGCATCTGAACGGACCTGGTCTGCCTTACACAATGCTGTCTCCACCTCCTGCCGGGAAGCTGGACCAGGGAGGACAGAGCTGGTTTTGACTGAGTACAGAGCATCTCTCCCACAAGAGAACAAAGAGAAATTGAGTATAAATATTGGGGCCCAGAACTTTAAAATACTTCTGGACTCAAAAGGAACCTCTGCCAAGGAGAAGAGCTGGAAAAGCTGTAGGAGAAGTACTGCCACTTTGCTGTGTGCTGTCTGGGGTTGGCCTGCAGTGGCTGTTTCTGCCAAGTAGAGGACAAACTCTTTGCTGTGTGCTGTGTTTCATGCTTGAAGAAGATTTCCAAGGGCTTGAAGTAGAGCTTACCTCCTGTTCTGAAGTCTCAGGGACACAAAGACCTCACCGCCAGCTCCCCTGAACTTTCTTGTTGGGTTCTGACCTGCCAAGAGGTGCCTCTTGCCATGTTGGGACTCAGGAGGTTGTTTCTGCTGCTGGGAAAAGAGAAGCAACTAAAGAAGCTCGATGCATCCATACCCGTTTCCGATGCAACACTGCCATGCGAGAAGAATTCCCATGCATCACCATCGTGCCGCAGAAGAAACCGACGCAGTGCCTGCCCACAGCTGGAGAAACCGGCGCATTCCGAGTCTCTTGCACTGATCTTTGAAGTTTGAGATCAACGCTCCGACTTTGACACAGGCCCCCCTGTGAGACTGCAAGAACTGATACATCGGGGGTCCACAACATGGATCTATAACAGTTGCCAATTATGATATGAAACAAATTTGACACCTGAATACTAATGGGGGTTGTCTGCTAAGTGAAACAACTTGCTGTATTACATAAGCTTGGAACAGAAAGTGCTAACAAAAGCTAGGTATCTGCAACAGTTTTGGGCTAGCTGGTGCCTTAAAACGTTGAAGATGAGACGGGGCATTTTTCCTCCACAGACAGTGAACGCAGCACCACCAACATAATGCTATAAGAAAATCACAAGAGCACAAACCACAACATAACATTTCAGCACCACAACATAATACAACACAGCAGATATGTCCAAACATTCTGATCAGGTGGTACTACCTGGAGAAGTCTGCTTTCAAGGATGTAGTTTTGAAAGATGTTTGCACTAAGCACTGCCTAGTTTACCATCAGGACATCCAATAACACCAATCAAAAATGTTGCATGATCTGGCCCAAAAATGCTGCTTGTTCTAATTAATTTCTTAAATAGGTGTCAAAAATCCATGCCACTGACAAGAGCTGATTCTGGCAGTACTTATCTTTGCAGTAGTCGGTGTCACTAATTACCTTGTATTTTTTTCCCTTGCAACTGTTTATTGTTTTGAAACATCAGGGAAAAGCAAAGCCAAATAACACCATAAAAAGATACAGAAATATAACAACACAAAAAGTGCCTGTCGATGACAACATAGTTGCACCATGGGATAAGTTCAGTCTCACAAACTCTTAATGCCAGGTATATGTGGTGAGCAAATGCAGACTAAAGAACCACAAAGAGAGTTGAATAGAATGGGGAGACATGTGTTTGTTTCCAGTAACGATAATGGTCAGGAAAGGGGCGGAGGGCTGGAAGAGGAAGAAGTGCAGGTGAGAACAGAGGAATGGGAACAGGAAGATGAGGTGATGGAGGAACCACAGGAGGCTACGGGTGAGGGGGAGCAGGAGGGAGAGAGGGTCGGGAGAGAAGGGACAAAGGGAGTGGGAGAAGAGGAAGTGAGGAGGACAGGAGGAGGATCCACGGAGGGGAGGTGGGGTGGTAAGGGGGAGGACTAGACACCATACAATGAAATGCTCCTGGGAAGCAAGTTTCCAAGCGACAGAATGAGACAGGACTGAGAAGGCCTCCAAGCCAGCATTCTTCATCGAGCAGCAAGGAGGGGAGTGATAGAGCAGGCTGAGGCACTACCTCCATGGCGGGCACACATGATTGACCCTCCTTTAAGAAAGGATACCAAAGAAGAAGAAATGTATCAACCTTATCTTGTAAATTGCAAACAATTCCCTCACAGCAGGTGGTTTTGTGGATTGCAATGAGCCATTCCTAATGCGTTGGTCCCAGTGGGAAGCGCCAGTTGCATAAAATACAGAGCTTAGCTGCTGGTAAGGCAGTGGTGAGAAATTTATGGTCATGGTGGGACAGCTGGGTAGAATCCACTGAGTCGTGGAGCAGAATCAGAGGGCATGGCAGCGGAGTGGATATTCGATACCGTCCCACTCAGCGTGGACCCCACTGCTTCCCAAAAGGTCAGATGTCTGGGCAATCATAGAGTATATAAACAATGTCACAGTCTACATGGCCACACCTCCAGCAAGAGGAGTGGGGTACCAGCCCCGCAGACTTGAGTCTCAACAATGTCCAATGCCACTCCTGCATGATTTTAAAAAGGCAGAATTTCATCCAGGCACCCTGCACACCCCAGCTAAGGTTATCTAGGTTCTTGGCTCAGTCTTCCACCCTGTACTGCACCTGACGGCGATCCTGCCATTTAGCCAGCAGGTGCACTGTCTGTGGCTGGATGTACTAATGGTGAATCAGGAGGTTATACAAGCCAGACATCATGGGCCCGATTCACAGAATTAACTTAAGACAAAATCCTAAACTTACTACTTTTGGTATTCACAGAATGCACTTACTACTTTTGGTATTCACAGAATGGATTTACGACTACTAACTTAACGTCCGCACTCGGGCTGGAAATTCCGGCCCGGAGGAGGAGCAGCTTCCGGCCCGGGGGCGGAGCTTCTGGCCCAGGGGCGGAGCTTCCGGCCCGGGGGCAGAGCTTCTGGCCCAGAGCTTCCGGACCAGAGGCGGAGCTTCCGGACCAGAGGCGGAGCTTCCAGCCCGGAGGTGGGGATTCCAGCCAGTGGCGGAGATTTAGCCATGGCCAAAATCTCCGCCTCTGGGTCGGAAGCTCTGCCCCCTGGCCGGAAGCTCTGCCCCCTGGCCGGAAGCTCCGCCTCCGGGCCGGAAGCTCCGCCTCCGGGCTGGAATTTCCGGCCCGAGTGCGGACGTAAAGTTAGTAGTCGTAAATCCATTCTGTGAATACCAAAAGTAGTAAAAGCATTCTGTGAATACCAAAAGTAGTAAGTTTAGGATTTTGTCTTAAGTTAATTCTGTGAATCGGGCCCCATGCCTTTAAACTACCCCCAAGTGTTGAGATACGTGAGCAACCAAGAGGAAGGGAATTTCAAAGAATGAGTGCTAGCCTATGTGTGAGGGAATGGCGCAGTTTCATATATCTCTACTGCTGGTTGAGGGTAAGCCAAATTCATCCCAGAGCATCTCAAAGGATCTGAGCTCTCTGCCATGGAGATCAGGTGGATCAGAGAATGAATCCCCACCTTGCGCTAAGGGCCTCAATTGAGCAGTTCTCTCCTGATGCGAATACTAGCTTTGCATCATATGGGTGCCATTTCATGGAGATGAGTGTCCAGAGAGTGGAGCCTTTGGGCACAAGCCCATGTTCTGGACATTGCCTGAATCGAGGGGTTTGCTGGCCTAGGTATGGTGGGGTTGGGCATCTACAGGGAGCAGAGTTATGCTGGCTTCCCATGATAAAGTTATCTATTGCGACCCATAAGGGGTGTCCTGAACATGAGGCTGCATATAAAGCAGCGATAAATGAAAGGTCATACAATAATACTCAACAGTGGGGAGACCAAGGCAACCAGAAGATCTAGGGGCAATATGTTTCTCGAAGGCCAGGTGGGGCCTAATTTTCCCCCAAATGAAGGACTTAATATCCCTGTCTTCACTGTCTGTGATCTCCCCCACAATGGCAGTTCAGGTGTGTCCATTTCTTGAAATCAAGCTGCATCTGCTCTAATAACGGGTCCAAGTTGTCCACCACCATGCGCTCAAGAAGACCACGATTGACATAGATACCCAAATACTTAAGACAGGAAGCCCTCCACTGGAATGGATAGCCATCTACGGTGGCTTGTTAGTCACCCTTGTGAGCAGCAGAGGTTCGCTCTTCCCCTAATAAACCTTGTATCAAGATATAATAGAAAAAACATCAGTAGTCTGGACGAGGAAAGTGCCGAAACTGGGCGCTGAATGTCCTCTGTATGTAAGTAGAGCATTGAGGGCCGACTTGGAGTAGGGATTCCCACTATCCACTACAACTATTGTAGTGCAGCAAGAAGGAAATGCAAAGGAGACAACAGGCACACCTGCCATGTCTACCGGTGAAACCAGGAAAGTGTCAGAGAGAAAACTGCCACAATTGACCTGCACCGAAGAGGATTCATATAGCCAGTGAACCTTGGAGATGAAGTCTGTGCCAAGACCAAACTTGTGGAGTACGGCAAATAGGTATTCCCACTCTCTCCTGTCAAAGGCCATCTCAGCATCCAGCGATAAAGCTAGAGCCTCCTCTGGCAGATCCTTATCCAGCCACATGGCATGAGACGATGTGTGCATATGGTTTAGGGATGAACCCCACTTGAGTATTATGAACCAGTGAGGTAATAACCCATTTAAGACGGGCACCGAGAATACCACCCAAGATCTTGACATTGAGGAGGGAAATGGGGCAGTAGCTGCCACAAAGGAGGGGATCCTTCGCAGAAATGGGGAGAAATGTGATAAGGGTCCTGTTGGAGAAGAGGGCAAAGGGAAACCCATCTGGTCAATCTCTCTGAAGGCATCATAGATGGAATCAATCACCTCAGCTTTCAACCACTTATAAAACTCAGCCGGGAAGCCTTATTCCCCAGGGGCTTTATGATATGGAAGGTTAGGAATGGCTTGTGCTATGTCCTCCTTAGTGCTCTCTTCCTGGAGTAACTCCCTACCCTTCTCAGGGAGGCTGAGTAATTGGGCAGTCGCAAAGAAGGAATCAATATGTGTAGGATCCACGACTGTGTAGAGGAGCCAGTAATAGGAAGTGAATGCATCCGCAATTTCCTGTCAGTAACTGACAAGGGCCCTAGAGTTGGTTTTGATGGCAGGGAAGCAATCCCCACGTCTCTCTGCTGCAGCTTTGCTATTAAAATCCTGCACGTTTTTCTTCATGCTCATAGTGTCGGCACTTCCATTTTTTTAGCACCTGCTCAGCTTTGGTGGTAAAGAGAGCATTGAATTTCATGCGTTCCTTCTTGAGGCTGCATATAGTGGCATATGAGGGGCGGGCTATTTAGAGGAAGATAATGCCAGCTATGTTCTCCTCCAGCATTCATTGCCGTACCACCCTTTGTTTATTGAGCACAGCCGTATCCGTCATCAGCTGGCCCCTTCTGGTTTCCTTTGCCACCACCCACAGGGTTTGAGCTAAGTCCACTGATCCCTTGCTCTGCTCAATATAGGTGCGAACATGGGATTTGAGCTATTCTCTACCTGCGGGCTAGCCAAAGCGGGATAGATTTAGGCATCAGGGTTTGCGAACCGGCCTCCTAAAGCCCGGTCAGCCAACAAGCGGATCAGGGAGTAGTCCGAGAGCATCACCTCAAGGATGTTGGTGTTGCTCACAGTGGGGAGCATTGACTGGGCAATGAGGAAGAAACCCAGCCTCTATTGGGTGCCATGCACCAGGGAGATATAGGCTTATCCTTTGACTCAGGAATGACAGAGGCGCAACGCGTCCAGGAGGCACCAGTGTGTCTGAAGGTAGGCCAGAAGGGCCCCAATCTGCATTATTAAATGCATCGATCGGGCCAGTGCAGCCCAAGATCGCATCCAAAACAAGGTTCCAGTCAATCCCTAAGAGCAGATGGGTAGCGTCAATCTTTGTCAACACATGGGGAAAGCGGTAAGAGAAACAGGCATTTCGGACCCGCCGACAAATAAATGGCACACACACCGATCACCCTCTCACAGACATGCAGTTTGACAAATGTGTAGCAACCCCCCCAGTCTATCCACGACGTGAGCATTGTATGAGAGGAGTTTCATGTGTAGCAGTGTGGCTACGCCACACTTCCAAGATGCCGCGTGTCCCTCATCCTACAACGGAGGGCAGCAACTATGAATCACTTTACCCACCCAATCCTGCCGAAGCCTCTCAGTCTCCACACTTGTGAGGTGGGTCTCCTGAAGCAAGTCTATATCTACATGTTTAGAGTTAAGGTATGCAAGCACCTTCTTGTATTTGATATAATGTGTAAGGCCATTCACATTCCAAGAGATGTCATTCAGTGCTCCCTGCAGGGGCATCACAGAGTTCTGCATCTAAAGAGTGGCAGAGGCAGGAGGAGGATGGGGCAGCTCGACTCGCTACGCACAGCATTCAGGACCATGCTAAAGCCTTGTGACCTAGAGGGGGGTTCGAAAAAGGGGAGGGGGAGACAGATTAGGAGGGTGGGGAAGGTGTGGAACTGGTGATGGGTGGGAGAAGTAAAACAGGGAGAAGAACAACAAGTAAATCTGGCAATGTTTGCTAAGGCTCAGGGCGTAACACACTAAAACTGTAATCAGTGGGTCCAAATCTATAAAGTAGCTGGGCCTGGGAAGGCCCACAGACAGCAGAAGGAAGAAACCAGATGGGGTCCTGGGAATAAAACTGATACTTGTGGCAGGGATGAATGGATGATGGTGAAAGGGGGAGTAGAATGGAGATAGAAAGCGCTCTTGTATTATGTCACTTGACATGAGAGGGAGGGAATAGATATGACAGCAATGATGCCAAGATGGCTTCAGAAGAGTGGACGCACTGGACACAAGCACCACAGAAACAGATGGGAGAAATAGGAGGTGGGGTGCATTGACGTGGACGAAGGTGACTCCGCAAGGACCATGGAGATGGGAGTGGGGAGGGAAAAGAGAGAACCAATGATAAATGGCAGGCAACACTGACCCACCCAAAAGGAGTGGAGACACTGAGTGGGAAGAAGTCTTTGCCTGAGGTGTGGAGCCCCCGAATGGGCCATGGCTGGGGAGGGAGGCGTGGGAGAGGAAGGGGACTTGCCTTAAACTGGCCATCATGGTTCTGGTTCCAGCCAGCCACACCCACTCAGAAGGAGTCTTATAGAAACCAACCGGCTAGGTAGGTAGCTGTGGGCAGAAGCAGGAACAGTACAAACAGTACTGAACAAGCAAGGAGCATTCCATGAACATGAAAAGAATATTAAACATTAAACAGAGAACAGACACGCCATACTCAGCCATTGGTCCCAAAGATTCAAGAGATCAATGATGCAGTGTCCATTTCTGGGCAAGTCAGTCTTTGGGTGAGCCGGCCTTCAGTGCTGAGCGGGACTTGTTGTGGACCCAGTCCTGAGTCAGCTCTGCCACAGCCTTAATCGCCTTCTCCCTGCCTCTCTGTAATCAGTAAGATGTGTCCTGGTGCCTGGCTCCACGGATCTGTGAATCCTCAGTACGCAGCAGTGGCATGCCCATGGTGAGGATGGAGGGGGTGGGGGAAACTGTGCCATGTCCATGGCTCTGTCATGCAGACCATCCAAGAAAGAATGCAGTTCTTCCAGATCGTGAAGTCAGTGGATTCGTCATCCATCGTGAGTCACATGAGCCAGCGCAAAGAGGCCTACCTTTATGTCCGACTTGCACAGCTAGGGCCTAAGGGGCAGGAAGGCCCTCTACTTCTCGTTCATCTCTCCAGAGAAGTCAGCCGCAATGAGTATCTTTTTACCTTCAAAGTCATAGGGCCCATGTAACTGTGCCACTGTGAGTATCTGCCAATTCTGTTTGTGGCAGAGGAAGCAAGCTATGATGGGCCTCACCCCCGCCAATGCCAGGGGCTGGCACGGCAGTATAATGAGGGCTGTCCATAATTCCAACAGGGGCAAGAAGATAAAACCAATGAAGGTGGGTAGAAAATCTCAAAGGAAGCCCCATATGTCGGCCCCTAGGCCTTTCCTGGGATTCTAAAGAAACAGATGTTGTTCCTGAGGTTCCGGTTCTCAAGGTCGGGAATCTTGTCGCACAAGACCCAGAGTTACTGGTCCCTGTCTGGGATGTTATCGATCCGTGCTTCCAGTGTTGACAGGCATACATACAGCCCCTCCACCTTGTCATAGAAGCCTGAGATGTCCACCCAACTGGACTTTGTCTCTGTCATGAGGTTCATCATCTTTGCGCCCATGACCTCCAGTCTGTGCTCCACTGCTGTGATTTCCTTGAGCATCAGGTCCATTGGAAAGGTGGGTGTTATTTTGAGCTTGGAGAAAACTTACCTGAAAAGTAGCTGCCTGATCAGTTTCCCCAAGGCAATGGTGGGCAGCGTGGTGGGTCAATGAGAGGGAGTTAGCGTGTTTCCCAGCAGACGACTGGTCAGCGTGGCACCCATCTGGGTCAGAAGGTAGATGTCAGTAAACTGACAATGAATAAAGAAGATAAATTGAGGAGGGTGAGGTAGGTCAGGTCAGTAGACACTGTTGTACACACACAATGGGGACCACAGGCACCACACGTGGGGTCCAGAGAGAAGGTGTGTGGGCCCTATGTGCATTTGTCTGCCACCAGAGACCTGCAATGATCATGGAAGGGAGGGGCATGTGAGGCAGCAGAGGAGGCAGGAAAGCAAAGAGGCAAGAGCCAAGCGTCCTCTGAAAGACCAGGCCTCTGCCAGTCCACTTCCCACTGGTCAAAGCCGGGGGGGCGAGGAACCCAATCCAATACTCCATTGCTCTGCTCGATTGGGTAACATGATGGGCCAGCCCCAGTACTCATTCCACTCCTCCACCCCACACCTGGGCACAGTTGTCAAAATAGCAGCCCCCGTGCTGCAAGCCTTCTGGGGAAAGGGCTCCTGAAGAGGGAGCAGGGCATGGAGAGAGCAGGGCCAAGGAGCATCAATGAGGTTGATGGGACGGTGGCCCACAGGCTGGGAAAACAAGCCGAAATCAGAATCAGGCCTTGTCATATAGGAGGCGAGGGCAGGTGGCTTTTCAGGCCCTGTGCAGCTCCCCTTGTTGGAAAGTGGTAGGTAAGCATTGTTAGAGGACGGTGGGCAATATACCCCTAACTCTGTGCAGCTGGACGTTCAGGGTGCACCAGTTGCTCCTCTGTCCTGGTGCGGTACTCTGGTTCCCGAGGGCTGCAGTGGTGTGCTGGGCCACACAGGCCGATCTCAGGCCTTGGTCGCCGGCTACCAGCTGCCGTAGTGGAGAAGAAGTGCAGTGGGGCTGCCTATCTGGGCTGCCGGTAATTCCTGGGACCCCACCATTGTTTGAACAGCTGGATACTGCTGGTGCTGTGTCCCCCAAGGCTTCTAGGCTCAGCGGAGTTCATTAATTAGGCAGCCATCACATTAACTACCTTGTTGATTGCTTCTCAGTAGCAATATTGTCAGTGGCTTGAGCGAATGCAAGACTCCAAATTTTGGGCTTTACCTACATTGTGTAGTTTTGCAGAATCAGCTTCTCCAAAACATAACCTATTTGCAATAAACTTTCCAGGTATGGTGGGGTGCTCGCAACTGGAGATTCCTGTAATTCCACAAAGCATAGGTAAGCTTTGTGGAAGTTATTTTAATTTAAATGAGCACAAGCTAGAATTGTGTTTTGCGCACAAAATCACTGTCATTGAGCTTGTGACTAGTGCTCCATTTGGACTCCAGAGTGTGAGTATTGCAGTCTTGAGATGAGAACATTCCACCTATGAACCATTTGCAGAGTTTATTTTTTCCCAGAGATAAAGATATCGGGCCGATTCACAAAACTAATCTGAGATAAAATCCTAAACTTACTACTTTTGGTATTCACAGAAGGCATTCGGTAGTATTAAAGTTAGGACTCCTAACTTTACTACTACAAAACTGAGAGTAAATCCTAACTTTACGAATTACAGTATTCACAAAAGGCATTTAGTAGTAGTAAAGTTAGGAGTCCTAACTTCACTACTTCTAAATGCCTTCTGTATATACCAAAAGTAGTGAGTTTAGGATTTTATTTCAGTTTAGTAGTAGTAGAGTTAGGAGTCCTAACTTTACTTCTACTAAATGCCTACCCTGAATACCAAAAGTAGTAATTTTAGGATTTTATCTTAGATTAGTTCTGTGAATCAGCCCCATTATTTTGAGAAGCTGACATGCTTAGAACATTGGCTTAACGAAACTCGAGGGGGCCACCCTGCAAGGCATGTGCAGGGGCCCCCTCTGGGCTCAATCAGGAGCTCTGCTGCCCGAGTGCTGTGCTAAGGGGGGCCCCTGGAGCTTGCCCCCCCCCCCCGCAATGCGGGGGCCTGTGTTAAACCCCTGGCTTAGAACCTTAGATTCCTTGCCATTTTTCCACTATGGGTTTGACTATAGGTGGAATGGCAAGTCTGTATAAAAGTGGGATGAAGGCGGAAAGTCATCTACACACTAGTGAAAGAGGCAGAATATAGGTCCTGTGGGAAGCACTGCACTGGGAAGTGATCAGGATATTGAAAGGCATAATTTAATGGTTACTTTGACTAAAGACTATAGCTCTGATACATGGATCCCATGAGAATGAGCCAGCTTCAAGCATATGTCCAGAGGAGGGAATAACTCAAGCCATATGTAGATGAAGTTTCTGGACGTGTGTCACCAGTGGGTCTGTTCCAGCAGGTGGTGATGCATGATTGATATTCCGTCTGTCCAAATGGAATCCAAGCCCAAGGACATAGGACTCGTAAGACAATTACATTTCTCCCTTATAGTTAGGACTCCATTGAAACCATAACTTCACTTTTAAGTTTTACACTCTTTTCTCATCAAAGGAATGTGAGGCCTGGTTATCAAATGTGTGTTGGGAGTTGAGTGGCTTTTGTGCACCTATTATGATTCCAGGCACCATTCTGGTATTGCAGAAGGTGCCAAAAACATTATTACAATCTACTCTGTAATACCCATTGAACAGGTGTAGTGTTAACACGGTGCAAAGAAAGTATGCATAATGTAATTTGCATGTGAGTGCTGCATTTGAGTCTGTGCCATATTATTGATACAGGCACATTGGCAAAAAAGTGCCAGAAACATATCCTAAGTGTATTTCACCCAAAGCATGGAGCATCTTTATTGTACCATCCTGGAGCACCCTTTTAGACAGGGAATGGTTGTTAGATGGCACCCCTTATGGAAAGGTAGTCATTCACGGTATCAATGCAAAATGTTTATACGGGGCATTTACCCACATTCCCAAGTGCCATGAGGCTAAATACACAAAACCATAAAGCAGTGGGTGAACTGCTGCTCTATGTTTCCATGTTGCCTCTGTCTACAGTTCATGTGCTAGTTCACTGAGGGCCCGATTACACGGATGGCAGTGTGGGAGTGGGCCACCACACCACAGCCCTTCTACCAAACTGCCAAACAGGACGGCCGTCTGCCCAATTACAATTGAAACCGTAGTCTGGTGGGCGGGCGGCATGGTGGTCCTGCTGCGCTGCAGTAAAAAGGCTCAAATGTGAACCTTAATGCTGCACAACCACAGGACTGCCACAGCACGTTCCAGCATGGCATGGACAGTGAAGTCCATATCGTGTTGGAACTGGGGGTGCATGCACACAGGGGAGCACAACATGTGCACCCCTCCATGCACCAAAATGCATGGGGCAAGGGGGGCCCTGCAGGGCCCCCTTTGTTTCCTTACCACCAGCAGTTTCATAGAGTAAGGACCTCCATGAGACCGCTAGCGGTCAGGAAACTGTTAATATGCATGGTGGTGCCGCAGCTGCAAAGCCAGTAGATTGTGAGCCCCTGACCGCTGCACTACCGCTAGTGAACACGGTTCCCTGGCGGTTGCGGCAGTCCAATGGTGGTCCGACCTCCAAAATTGTAATAAGGCAGTCAAACCACTGGTGCAGCGGAGGGCGGATCGCCACCGCCGCACCACCGTGAAGCATCAAATTCATAACCAGGCCCTTAGTGAGTGCATGTATTTCAGACAGGTCTACTTATTCTGTGTTTAGGGTCATCACCCCAGTCTGCATTCAGAACATGTACTCTGGTGTAAACTAGAGCAGCACTCCCGTCAAAAATCCCACCCCAAATGTTTAAACAGCTAAACACATGCAATTTCAACTGGACAGCACAGTCAGTTATTAAACAGGTATCTTTTTTAGTAATGGTTGTCAAGGAACAGTTGGGCAAATGAAGATCATTGTTCTCTTCCTTTGCAGCATAGAATGATGAGGGCTTGGATCAGATACAATTAAGGGGATGTGACCAGAGGAAAAAGTGTCAGAAAAAAACTAGGCATGCCTGGGGTAAACAAAACAGATGTGTATGTTGAAGCTGACCTTGGGGATAAGGAGGGGCAGGTTCTTTCATTTAAAGACAAGTGGAGAGATATTGAAGATATAATAGTATTTGCCATTCATGCCATGTGGTTTCTGGATCATCTATCCCAGTAGATGCAACGTGGCGGTTCCAATATAAGCATTGTTCTCATGCAAGGATTTCTGGTGTTGTGGTTTTAAGTCAGAAAATGTTAGGGATAGTAGCTGTATGGGCAACACTGACTGTACTAAAATGTATAGGTTTGGATAGATGATGTGAAGACGAGAACAGAATGTACAAAATAGAAACACAGATGGAGGCAATCACAGTAGTAGTGTAGTGACAGTATACGATTGGAGTGGGGGGTGTGGAACTGGCTCTGAGGGGGAAGGAACATTTGAGGCTTTGGGTACATGATTTCAATAGTAATCCCATTGTTTGCTCATCAAAGAGCAGATAAAGAATACAGTATGTATGGTTTGCACAGTTGTATGGGAGATCATGGCAGACATACCTCAAGGGGATGATACGTGTGAGCTTTCCACTGAGACTGTCAAACTTTCTGAGCAGTCCAACACAAAGTTTCTTTTCCAAAGTATTGGGCAAGAAGATTGTTTATGGGCTTCACAGAAAATACATTTTATTTTACAACAATATATGGAAAAGAGAGAGAAATAAGAAAAACGAGGCAAGGTTGGACCTCAATGTTGACAATCCAGACTGAAAGGGGTAGCAAATTAGTCCACATCAGACTCACATAGTAGCTGTAAACGCAGTGGCGGCTCCTCAAAGGGAGTGCTCTGGGGAGGTGAGGCGGGGGAGGAGCAGGGTGGGGGTTAGTAAACTCCGGAATTGGGCCAAACAAAATGGAGTAAAGAAATAAAAAAAATGAATTACATTGCGCGCACTGCAACGCCAAATCGGCGACGCAATGGAATTCGTTGTATCTCTTTATTTCTTTACTCGGCTCTGTTCAGCCCCATTCAGGAGTTTACTACCCCCCACCCTGCCACTCCCCCACCCTGCCCACCGCCCCACAGCACTCCCTCCAGGAGCCGCCACTGTGTAAACGTTTGCGAGCTGTAACGAGGGAATCATAATATTGACATTATTGTTACATGTTGACCTTTGTATTGAAATGCATTGGAATATATATACATATTTTGGACACTCGGAGCAGACAAATGCATGTCTTCTTGGCTGAATATGTTTGAAGAGATGGTTGACAGCAACAAGGGTCCCAGATTTGATCCTGCCAGACGGAAGGGAGCGTAAAATGGTGGAACGCAGGATAGTAGTTCAGGACACAACTACCATCCAGAGAGCCACATTCAGTCAAGAGGGGGGCTTGAGTCAAGGCACCCCTCAGAAGCAAAATGCTTGGGAAGAAGGATCAGTATGTCTGGGCTCCAAGGTGCAGCTGCCATGCACTGCATCCACTCTGTTTGAAGAGATGGGAGTTCAGAGGTGCATCGACCATAAGAGAGCCTACATTAAGCCTACCCGACACAGCCAACAATACACAATGTCGTTGCTTTCAGCTGCCACACTCTGGTGGGCGTCTGATGTCTAGTTGGTACTTTGAAGCAAACACATCAGAGGCATGTGCCTACTGTAGCAGAAAACCCAGCACATCACTTAGCAGCCAACCTTCCACTGGCAAAGGCATCTCCTGTTGCTGTGAGGTGGCTGCAAAGAATCCAAATCTAAATATTATCTCTGCCTTTTCAATGTTACCCTCCCAAATACACGGAAAGCGTGGAGACTCTCAGGCTACCTATTTACATGACACAAAACTGTGGGTTTCCATAGGTTCTTTGTTTACCTACATTTTTCAGTTCGGGTTCGTGCAAGGTAACAACTATTCCGAAACAATACTTTTTAAGCACAACTTATAGTTGAAAAAGCTAAGCTGTGCACAGTGAAAATGAAATCCTTTTGTAGGAAATAGAAACAATTGTTTAATGGTTCCATGTATTAAGACAATGTAATTGTGGGAGATATTTGAATAGTAGCTAATGGAACCAAGTACATATGAAGGGAGGGAATTGAAAACACAACTTTTAAAGAGGATGGTAAGAAAAAACTGCTGGTATTGATCTTTTAACAATGGACACAAACATTTGCTTATTTTACCCTCGGTGGTGCACCATCACGGAACAAGTCAGTTTTATCAGTAAGTGTTATCAGGCACCAGTAAAAGTTTCGGTTTAAACAAATATTTAATTAGAATCTTAATAGGGAAGAAATTAAAACTGCAATTGAGAGACTCGTTTTCGAAAACCCTCTAATAAAGCAAAAATGGGTAAAATGGAAAATCACACTGAAAAATGCTTTTTATGTAGTCAATGGAGCAGGTGAGTGAAATGGACTGCGATGGAGAATTTCCACAGAGCTGAAGGAGGAGGTTCCGTCAGTTAAAGGGTAATTAGAACACATCATGAAGAAAATGTTTAAAAACCTCTAACCTAATTGATCAAATGTAATGAATCTCATAAGGAGTTTCGTATTAACCTAAAGGAAACGCTTCTCAACCAAGTAGTGGGTATATAGCAAGCAAATTATATTGATCTCCAACAGCAAAGGTGAAAGGCTATAAATACATAGGAAACATCAGAAAACAAGCAAGCTGGTAGCTGAATAGAGAGGCAAAGGGGCAGGTAAGATAAATTCTGCATGGCCTAAGACTGAGTATATATATTTGCTTAACAGTTAAATGGAAAACTTAGGCCAGTCAAGTACACAAAGTAAAAATCTTTCCTTATTCTGGAGGCGTGAAGGAATTTGAATTAGACCACTGAAAGGACAGTGATCCTAGAAACAAAGAAATGACTAATACTTGTTAAATATGAAGGCTTTGCGTACTGCACAGAAGGATGGGTGTCACTTAAGAGTTTGGCAGACAAGTTACGCCAAACACCAATGTGAAGGAGTACCGTGTCCACTAAACTGTTGGTCTGCTTACCTCATTTAAAGATGGGCAGACCCTAAGCTTTTAGTGGTTGAAGCCCCTGTTTGCTTCACTGACAGAAAACTTCCTCTGACAGCCAGAGTGAGAGGGGGCTGTTGGAGGAAGTACATTAGACCCCATACGCTGCTTAGTATGGAAGGTGTAATGTCCAGTTTTTCTGTCTCTCACCACCTGGTGAAACATTGCAAAGATGGCCAGAAAAAAATGGATCTCACACACTGGGATAAAATTCCCAGAGTATGGCGATAATTACTTTTTTGTTTTTTAGAGTCAAATCCCACTTTGGGAGCTTGTTTCTAAAAGAAAAACAATTGTAAAAGGTTGGGGGATGGCTGTCAAACTCAACAGGAGCCACCAGCCAAACGTTGTGTACCTGGAAGGGAACCAGTGTGATGGTGATTCCTTTCAATGTACAAATATGACCGCTGGGCCAGCAGTCATTTCTAAATTTGGCAAACAGAAGTCTATCAGGGTAGTGGAGGTAATGTCCTTCGCCACTCAAATGGACAGAGCACAATTCGCTGAAGCCTAAATCAAGCACTGAGTGCTGCTCCGAAAGAAGCCAAACATATCTCATGTTTGAACATTGATCAATAGTTCACTATGTGACTCAGGAGCCATCTTTGATTTTCAGTTTCCATAACTGAGAGGCATATAACATTTCTCATATTTTCAATTCAGAAAGTGATACATTTCTAAACTTTTCTAGAAACACAGAGATTGGTTTTCCAAGCCCTCTGACACCAGGGATTTAGTCAACATGTCAACTAAAATCAGAAAACCCCTTGTACTGTAACCATTCTTCAACCAACTGAGCAATATTTGAGCAAGATGTGTTTCATGTGATGATCAATTCCATGAGAGATTACAAGCATAGTACATGGAATCCCAAACCCTCTTTCATTCAAAAATGACTCACTCAAGAATACTAAAACACAAAGAATATATTTAAAATAATTATTTAATATCAGAATCCTAGTCTTGTGATCACAATATGAATTTTGATCACAATGAAGACAATAAAACTGCAGACGCAACGTTCACAAAATGCAGAAATTAGAGGGACCACTCTAACATGGTTACGTGAGAAATCAATAGCAATCTTACCATCATTATGCTACTTCTAAGCACTAATCTAATTCTAGTACAGCAGAAAATAAAACCTGGGTCAAGTTTCAGATATGGTACACATCTCCATACCTTGTTGAACAAAAGATCTTATGTCTAAAGCGGGCTCTGGTGGCTTAGTGGACTAATGCGTCCACTGTAGGGGCCTGTGTTTGATCTCAAGGTCACAGGTTCAAATCCCAGTGGTCCTCTCAGCCTTTTATCCTTCTGAGGTCAATACCATGAGTACCGTTAAGTTGGGTAACAATAAACATCTGTTATTCAGCACCAAGATGCCCTTCTGCTTAAATGTGTGCTTTACAAATACACATGTTATGTTCAATGCAGTTGCAAGATCTGCTATTCGTGTCTTACGAGGCCGGCTGCACTGATGAGTCAGCAAGAGAGTGAAGGCTAAAAGCTTCTCTACCCGGTAGCCTTCAGCAGGGCCGGACTGGGAACCAAAACCGGCCTTGGCAAAGTGCTCGGCCGCCCCCCCCCAGGGGGTTGGGGATGCAGCTGAGCTGTTTGCCATGGCCGATTTCGGCCAATTTTGTTACAGGTTCCGATATTGCAGCTATGCTGCAAAAACAACCCTGTCACAAAAACAGCCCCCATGGGCCCAAAACCGGCCCCCACCCTGGCGGCCTACCGGGGAAATGCCCGGTGCCCGCTACGGCCAGTCCGGCCCTGGCCTTCAGTTGAGACCAGATAAATGTTTCTGCTCAGCCTCTCTCGATGTCACCTGACTTGAAGATTCCCCTCCAACCCTCAGTCTTCATGCTCCACTTTTATAAAATAATCTCATTCTTGGTAGAAATTCTTAGCAAAACAATTAAAATAAAGTGAACTGATACCCTGTAAATTTTTTTCGTTCTATGTGATTGCATTCTTTTTGCAATATCATCAATAAACAGAACATGAAGTTGTTAATGTTTTAGAAACTCTTATATTCATGTGATAATGATTATAACATTGCAGGATATAATAATATATACTAAATTAGTGTCAGATTAATCACACACACTCAGACTTTTACTAATCCTACATATTCACTATTTGATTGATTGACTGGCACATGTCACTGAAGCACGTGAATACCCAACATGCAAAAGTTATAAGATATAATATTCATAACAAAGGTAAGTTGCTTCAGAACTCTTGTTGCAGTATTCCTTTTATTCAGTCAAGGCACCTTCCGAGTACATGTTCGGTTACAAATAAACAAGTATGCATTTGTTATTAGTAAATCTTTGAACATGAGAAATAAAATAGATAAAATGCACCGTACTTGGGCATAGTAAAAATACATAGTTTGTTCAGACTGCTGAGGTGTTCCTGGCTGCAGGTAGAAGGACACACCACATACTAGAGGCTTCGAGAGCCCTGTCTAAGCTCCCTGCACAGCAAACAGTGAATTTTAAATGCAAGCCCTTCATAATCAAATGTGATCATAGATGGCTGCTTTTGTGAGAAAGAAATGTCCTTTTATAAGTCTGCTCTCTGAAGAAGAAATAGGTACACTGATTCCTTTCCGTTTAACCAATAAGGGCATTAATTTTTGTAATGATTTACTCGCCAGCATTTTATTTATCTGAATGAAACATTCTGAAAGGGAAGGCCCCATTCATGGTTGATATTTAAACTTGAAAATAGGATTTAATCGTTTGGAAATTCCACCAACAAAGTATGCCTTCAATCTTTGCAAATCCAGAGTTAGGGGAGGATTTCTGAAGGTGTTTGTGGGTGGGTGAACTCCCACCACCTCTTATGTTCTTGGTTTAAGGTTGGCTTGGTGGCTGGAAACAAATGCAGAAGTATTCCTTGCAAGCAAGGAGTAAGAGTGCATGTCGGGTGGGAAGAGGTAGGGAATACCACCAAAACATAGGGTCTGTAGATGAAGAGGGTTCTCCACAGCAAAAAGGTAACATAATGAAATATATTTTAACATTACTTAGCCTATCATAATTTACAACACAGAATAAAATAGCATAAACACATAAGATTATGTATTCACAAGGTGAGATCTTGATATTGAGGCAAAATTATGAATATCAAATGAATCCTAATTACTGAGTAGGCCACTTTTACCTACAGTAGAGGCCACAAAGAGGTGTTCATTTTTAAAAATGTTTAAATAGAGACCTCTCTTCTCAATGTTATTGGAAACTAAGCACCTAATATAGTGTTTGAAAAACAGAATATCCCTCAAAACGTGTTACATCCGTCATATTACAAGTGCCATATGTCATAACGCACAAATAATATGAAAACCGGATATCCACTCAGTTTGTGACCGAGTGTCCCGTCCACCAAACTTTGTATAATACCAATAACGTTGTTCCCTTTTCAATGCACAGAGTGACAATTTTAGGCTATTCTTGCCAGAGTCCATTTCACTACAGCCACCTCTGCATGCTTGTTTGATTTCTTTCCCTGTTTAAAGTTTTTTGTTTTTTTTAGAGATAAGCATTGACATTCTAAAATAAATGGTTACATAGATGTAGCATTATAACAGCATGTTTCCTTCATAATACTGCAAGAAACATTAAGCCTCATTTACGAGGTTATGGCACAGAGCAGCGCCGCAAGGAATCTTTCTGTGCTACCCTGCGCAAAAGAAAAGGGCTGGAATACACCGCATTTATGAGATACGGCGCATTCCTGTCCTTTTCATCAGCGCTGGTGCACAATGAGCTGCCGTGCGCCAATGCCGGCACACTTGCGCTATGGTGCAAGAGTGCCTGCGTTGTGGGGCTCATTAATTTTGTGCAGGGAGGGACACCTTTCTTCACAAAATCAATTAATTGAGACGATTTACTGTTTCTATGTGTGCTGCAAAAATGAGGAGAAATGAAAACATTTCTCCTTGTTGCGCCTCCCTAACGCACCGCTGGGGTGGTGTTAGAATCTGACACACTCCCAGGTTTACGATTCCTTGTCAAAATGGGTATGCTTCAGATTCCATGGGTGCTGCGTGGAAAGACTCACTGCAACACCCATAGAACGCCCCTTTCACACAGTGAAGAGGGCACATATTTACAAGGCCAAGAAAAGCCACATAAAGTGGCTTTGCGTGTCCTTGTAAATATGCTGCGGAAAATTGCGCCATCGAAGCGTCACAAAAGAAATGCTCCGGCAGCGCAAAAGTGCCGCAAGGGGCCTTGTGAATGAGGCCCATTACGTCTGTGTAGCTCCTCCTACTCCACTGGTCTTGGTCCCAGGTTCTTCCTTGCCTATTTACCAAAATATAAATATTGTCGATGCCCTTCCACTAGATTGACTTTTTACGTTTTCACTGCAAGCCCCCTCCCATATAAATACATTCCCCGTTCTGTCAGCGTCTGCATTTTTATGTTGCCTGCTTCTGGTTCAATAAATATGTTGGTCCAACAACCGTTATCTAACAATTCCATGTCTTTCTAGGAACAACATGGCTGCAAACACGCAATCATTTAAAAAAACTTGCCTGCGAGGCAAAGTGCTCTGCTTTCTGCCTCCGAATAATTTCCATAAGTGAGCTCATTATTCCATCCCTCTGTGAGTGCCAATCTTTTCCCATCAGAGAGCGCCCCTTTCATCATAATGGCTCTCGAACTCGCTGATGCATTTGCAGGCCCCGCCATGAACGGACCGCCGGCACTAGAGGAGGCGGAGGACTGCACCAGAGACGCCTTCCCACAATCGAGCTTGCGCTGGCTGCTGCCCACGAGATACTGAAAGCCATCTTTTCGAAGGGAATGATGGAATTAAAGCGGCATGCGCTGCTTGGGAAAGATTCTGACACACAATAACACTCTTAAACTCTTGCCACCTAAACATGGTTATTTTCAGCCAGACTACATACAAGAACTGCCTTTCTGTGATTTAGTCCCATTTCTTCAGTTTGAATGGGTGGGAAAGATATTCGGTGCCACAAATACTAATTTCAGGACATTAAGGAATTAAATGTTTCTAAATCATCTGGTAATGTTTGCTGAACTGATCTTGACTCAGTCATTAATGTTGGAGGGAAAGGCGCGGGTGTCTGGGTGGGGCCAACACAGCGACAGGATCAACTAAGGCTTTCTGCTGATGCGCAGCAACACAAATTGGCACGTAGATATGCATGCTATTTTATTTGTACAGGAAATGTGTCCTTTCTCAGTGTAACAAAACTTTGCACTGCTTTTCATCGCTTTGCGTCAAACAAGCAATCCTGGAGTGAATCAGCTGCAGCGCCATCAGAAAATAGATTTGATCCTAAGCCTGATCTACTATAGCCTTGTAGCCCACTGTGGTGAGCTATACCAGTCATTAAAAGCTTTGGCTCGGGCCTTTAACAAGGAAGTGGGTCTTTAATACGATATAGCCCAGCTACAGAGGGCTATAAGACTATTAGAACATTCCGCCACGGGAGGGCAGAATATTTTTACAAATAAAACAATGCCCTCAAGGAGCCCAAGGGGATTGAAATCTTTCGAGCTCCTTCAGGCCTTTGTACACAGCAACATCTAGCGGCCATTAGAGGCCCAGAGCACTCCATTATTTTCAATGGGGCTCCCAAAATTCTGATGTTCTAATATGATAGTCGGGCTGGGCTTTGCATCTAAAACTACTTGAAGCACGTAAGAACAATATAGTCATCATCATCATATCTTTATTCGGTCATTTGTAGAAAAACCATCAAAGTATGCAACAAATAAAACATAAATATATCTACAATTAAAATAGTATTAAACCATTACAATCGCAAATACAAATGATATCTCGAGTCAATTTAAGAACATAAGTACTTATACCATCAATCTAATCAAGCTTAGGAAGGGGTGCAATACAATCACCAAGCATATGAGATATAACCATGTAAATCAACTAAGGATGTAAAATACATATATATCATCAGAAAATAAAATTAATTAACAAATAGTGCCATTACTAACAAAGAATTTTTTTGAGAATCAACCAGAAGGATAACAAAAAACGACTAAGGGAAAAGGCAATTGGTCCAGAAGTGTCTGTTTTCAAAATTCTAAACGTGATCTGGTACTTCCTAATACTCATGTTAAGGCAAATAGGTCTAATCCATCTCCTGCGTATCTGCCTGTAGTTGGGGCAGACGTATAATATATGTTCTTCAGTTTCGTCAGCTACGCAGCATGCCGGACAGGTGTCTGTAACTAAGCCCCTCCCCTCTTTCCCCGGGAATTTCAAAAACAGATTACCATACCTAAACCTGATGTACAGGCTTTTTGCAAGAGAGGGCGAGATCAGGTCAAGGAACAGTTCAAATAGAGAGCAGGATTTTATAATTAAAAAATTTGTTGTTAGCTGTCCGCTAGTTGGATTATTCATATAGTGCTCCCCCACCACCTTCCAATAAATATCTTTAAGGGACAAAATGTCACATCTGGTGGCCCTTTCTGGGTGCTCCCATACACCCATTAGGTTCAATAGCTTACACCATTTAGCGATATGCTTGAACCAAGGAAGTTGTTTTGCCCCATTAAGCGCCAGGACCTCCCGTAAAGAGTTACGATATTCATATAATTGGGGAGTAGTCCATAGACACAACCAATAGGTTAGGGGTTTAAGGGTGGCCAGATCACCAATTCTTTTAACCCACGGTCACAAAAAAGTGGAAAGAGTGGTGTAGTGACAGGTAGTGTGATTAAAGCCCTTACAAAGTTATTCTCACAAATCATTAGCTGATTTACAGGAGTGAATCCTCAGATCTCCGCTCCATACAGGGCTCCATTTTGGGCTTTTGCACGGTATAGTTCAAGTGCCGGGGAGAGGGGTTGGGTATAGGATTGTTTAAAAAATCTTAAAACTGATTTGGATCTCTGACATAGGGTTAGGAGGCTTTTCCTCAGCTGATATTCCCAACTAAGTGACTCATTTAGGCCTATGCCCAGGTAGTCAAAATCTTTTACTCGTTCCAAGGGTTCATGTATGATCTTGACCTGCTGTATACCACCCCTTGTTTTACCGAGCACCATAAATTTTGTTTTCATGGTGTTCAGTTCCAGTTCCCTCTCCTTACAAAAGCTCAGGAATTTATTCAATAAAACTTGTAAGCCCATTGGGGTAGTGGATATTAATAACGAATCATCGTCAAAGAGCAAAATGGGTACTTTTGCATTGTTCAACGAAGGGGCGTCATTTTTACAATCCATTAAACAACCCACCACGTCATTAATATATAGAGAGAAAAATGTGGGGGCGAGCACACACCCTTGGCGCACCCCACGTTCGATTGGAATCCTCTCTGTCAATTCCCCATGTACCCCCCACCTAACCTGGGCATAATTGTCCTTATGCAATATGGCGAGCACAGTCACCAAGTCAGCCGGGGCACCTTGGTCAAGCATAGTCTTCCACAGTAGATTACGCATTACCAAATCAAATGCAGCTCACAGGTCCGCGAACGCTACATAAAGTCGCTGTTTCTTAAGTAGCACATACTTACATGCTAGCAAAGAAAATCTAAAAGCCTGGTCGCACGTGCTAATTTTTGTATGGAAACCAGCTTTGGCTGGGGACAATATCATGTTTTCATCCATCCATTCTTGGAGTTTATCTAAAACTTGTCTCGCAAAAACCTTCTGCAAGTTGTCTATCAGAATAATGGGTCTATAATTAGAGGGGATAGCAGTACTGCCATTTTTAAAGATGGTAATTACCTCTGCCCCCTCCAGGTTTCAGGAATATCACCACCAGCTAATATACAATTAGACAAAAGGTTTATATATGGTGCCCATATCACGGGTTCAGACTTGTACAAGTCCCCTGGTATCAGATCGGGTCCAGGGGCTTTACCTGTTTTTAATTTCTGGATTGCTGACAGAGTATCCTCTAGGCAAAAAACTCGCGGAGGGTTATGTATGGGCCCATCAGAAGCAGTAATATCTAAAAATCTAAAAACGGCACTGACTGGTCAGAGTAGGGATCTATAATAGCCCTATCATCAGAGTATAAACCTGAAAAATGATCCACCCAAACCTCTGGCTGAATATGATGGCATTTGGAAGTGGAATACTCCGCAGTGCCTTTGGACACAATCAACCAAAACTTGCGGCCATCTCTAGCTTTTGCTGCTAAAACTAGATCATTTCAATTGGTGTCAGCATATTCATGTGTGGCTTTACTAAGTGCGGCTTTATAAAAATCGCGGGCAAAAACTAGATCTGATCTGGAACGCCCCCTAACCGCTAGATGTAATGCCTTCTTGGAGCTCTTACAGTCGTCACTAAACCAGTTGTGCTCCCTTACACTGACAGTTTTCCCAGCTCGACTAGGTTTTAAAAAGACTAACTGCAATTCTTCGAAAAGTTCTTTGTGTGTGGCAGTAACATGCCAAGTGTTGGACAAAACTGTGCTATCCCTATAGCTGGACATGTGGGTTAGGGTAGCCGCTACAGACTTATATATTTTAGCATAGAGATCTTGATCAGCTTGAATTTTGGGACATGTAACTCTCCTACAATTATTAGTTGGACTTGGTTCTATTAATTTAGAAATATAACAATGAGCACCCCTAAATAGATCCTTGCCTTTTAAATTTAAAAAACAGAGAGTTATGATCACTATCTGTCCTTGATTCAATTAACATATCCTCCACTAGAGACCATACTCTAACATCAACAAAAATGTAGTCTATAATACTTGTATAGACACCCCTCTTAAAAGTAGCCTTTCTTCCTAGATCTGAAGGGGTTCTCCCATTGCATGCCCTCATGCTCCTACCAGCAGTTAGGGAAGCAATCTGTAACAAGACATTAGACTGATGCTGGGCAGGTTTACCGGCTACCATATTGGAGATACCCCAAACCTCGTCCTCCTCTTCAAGAGATGCACTTAATAAAGCGGAGGGTTCAAAAGCGGCATTGAAGTCTCCTGCAACTATGATTTTGGAGTTCACCTGATAGCCTCTCACTAGGTCATCTAATAGTGAAATTACTACAGATTCACTATTAAAAGGTTCTGACCTGGCACACACATTGAGCAAGGTCAAGATGAAACCAGACGGGAGAGTGAGCTGAATACCCAATATATCAGGTGAGTTTATTGAAAGTTGCTTGTACCTACAGGCTATGGTGTTTTTTACCAATATTAGCAGACCGCCACTGGCCCTGCCAGATGTTTTTGGAGGGAGAGCGTCCACGCAGTAAGAAGTATAGCCATTCATATATACCTTATCTACGGCCCAGGTTTCTTGAATTGCACAGATATCAATATTACCCATAGTAATACACCATTCGGGATCTTAAAGTTTAGACTGTATCCCTGCTAAGTTCCAGGATAATATACTTAAGCTGTTATTTACCCTGGGTCTACTGACAGTGGCGCTCCCTGATACACCGGCTGCTCCATCAGTTGTAATTACAGATGCCTCTTCAGTAGCTATAATTGAGAAATCCCCAGTTATTGATTCGATATAACGATTGACATCTTGGGGCTCAAGGGTCGGGGCACAGACAGCGTTCAGAGTAGCCATAGGGAATTTATTTGTGTGTAAGTTAGAGGTAAGCCCACTCACTATGTGCGAACTACCAATAGTAAATTTCACAGGTGAGCCGCTGTCCACCTCTCTCATGTCAGAAGTCCCCACAACTTCCTCACTAGTGTAAGAATGAACTTTGGAAGAACTATCCCTAACCAGAGCTGTATATTCAGAGGGTCCTCTACCCACTAAATGCAGTACGGGCAGTCAATCATTCTCATCTAAGGGGTTGAGGACATCAAACTGGTTGTTAACTGGGATGGCGAATATGGCCTGCCTCTGCCCCTCCATTAAAAGTTCCCTGAATGGTGCATGTGTCATATGGTGATGTTTATAAAAGTAACCAAGGGGTAAAATGCTGATCCCTGTTCGTGCCATCAACCAATTACCCGCCCTTTCTAAGATAGCATGAACTAGGTCGGGTGATCTGAAAGAAATTACTTCGCAATCACCTTCTCTAGTCTTATTCGAGTTCTCTACCCACCCAACACTAAATTTTAATGGATCGGGTTACCTATCCTTGTCCTCCTATTTAACTCGAATAAGGATTTATTTTTCAGACTGGACCAGTGTTCCAGCACTCCTGAAGGCAATTTAGGAACGTTGGCCAACACTATTGTGTACGGAGTTGCCTCGGGAGGCAGATGGAACACATTGTTACGTTTCGTGTCACTCCCATGTTTATTGTAGAGACCATTAAACCTTTGGGACTGTATTTTCTCAATGCATGCATGATTGGGCTTATTATGGGAGGTTGTTATTTGAGTATTAGGGCACAGTTCATGTGTACTTGGGATATAGGCTGGATCCATAACTCTCGTTAGAGATGTCCCCGTACAATTAGAAACTTCACTATTAAAAGGAGTGGGATTATGAACTGGTAAAGAGCCCATACCAGAGTTAGTGGATTCACCATTGTGACTACAGTTAGTCCCAGAATACTGAGCAGGTTTAGCACTGAACGCTCTGACCGGGGGAGGCTGAGGGGGGTGAACATTTATGGGGCATGGCTGCTTCTGCGAGTCTAAAGAAGCACCACTTACAAGTTTATCAATAGCCTTTTCCAATTTAGACAGCTTTAGCATCAGTGGGTTCAGTAGAACAGATACAACGTTACCCAATTTAGACCAGAACTATTCGCTATCAATAGATAACAAAGAGGGTAAAAATAGTGGAGCCGAGGCAGAATTATCCATTGTGACACTAGAAGTGTCCTCAGCAGCCTCTCTCACCGCGCCTCTACGCCCTCTTTTAGATGCTGGAAAGGTTTGTTTGCAGGACCCGGCCCTTTCCGTTTCCTGGGCTGAGGTAAGGCGCTGCCCCCTTGGGAATCTTTAATTATTTGACTTCTAGTATGCACTTTACATTTAACAACTGTTTCATTTACCACTGGGGCAGTGCATAACACAGGGCCGTGGATGGGTGGAATAACTGTTGCCAAGGATATGGGTGATCTAGCAGAGGAGCCGGAATCAGGGTGGACATCCGGGTTAATACAACTGGAGGCATCAACTTGTAAAGGGGGGTGCTGAGGCTCAAGGGAAAGTCTACACAACAGCGATTTCGTGAATAAGGACTGACTCAGCCCTCAAACAATATTGTCATTTTCTCAACAAAAAGCGTTTCATGCATTTAATGTATGGGATCCTTCTGAGTATTTCTAAGCATTTTGTATGGGAATTGTATGCTTCCAGTACAAATCCAATTCTATATGGCACACCCTGGCCTTCATCCCTAATGTAGCTCTAGCGGAAAGGTTGACAGTAGCAGCACGCAAATCATAGTAGCTATGTCTCTACAAAGTGTTCTTCCTCTTGCACAATAGAGTGCAACTAATTTCATTGTTGATCTACATTGTGTGAAAATGGGTAAATCTGGGCAAGCGTGAGTATTTTCAAACGCAGAAAAAACTGGCTCCAAGAATAGCTTTACCTAATGGTGAAGAAGCATCAAAACATTTCAGCAGCAGACTATGAAATGAAATAAAAAAACAAGACTCTTTACAGGCATTCATTTAGCGTGTGGACAGACTTTCTTTCAGCCCAAAGACTGAGCCAATCAACTAATGAAGTTCAGTTCACGGGTTCCGTCATGCCAATTTGGCATTGCAAAACCACAGAGACAGTACACAGGTCAGTATCAATATGATGAAAGACATGTTCTATTGTAGCCTTAGAGCCAAATATAGCATACTCTACCAGCCACCAGAGGCCCGCTCCAGCGTTAAAGGATTGAGCCAAATGCGATTAGAATCTCGGAGCACTGCACTGTCTTCAATGGAGCGCTCAAAATCTCAATGTTCTAATTATCCTTCTATGTTCTCTATGTTCTACTAGAGCTGCTACTTGCAAGAGGAAGAATATTCACAGCCAAGCATCTTGGCCAGAGGACGAACCCTCCTTGTCCACACTGTGAAAATTAAAGACAGCTGTGCCTGCTTAGGAATGTATAATATTACAACACATGCAGTTACCATGCAGTCTTTACCATACATTAATTTTTAAAAACTAATTTCAGAGTGTAAATATATTAAATCAGTTACGCAAAAGATAATTTTACAAACAAGTAAAAATAACATATTTTTGAAACAATTATGAAATGTGTCAGTACCATTATGGCGGACCAGTGTACATGGGGAAGGTCGCAGTTAAAATATTCAAATTCATACAGCACTTAACTTACAGGTTTATTTATGTATATTATTTAAAAAAAAATAAAAGGTTCAGATGTATATCATGTTATATTAAGCTTTTTCACCAAAAATACTGTCTAAATAGGCATCCAATATTTTGTGATCAGTGGGACACAGGAGCGGCCGGTGCAAGGAAGAGTAGTGGGGAGGGGGCAGATTGAAAGGGAATCAACAGACGACGATGAGGGAAAGAAAAAAGAAAGAAAAGAAAACTACTTACCTTGCTCTCGCTGCATCACTGAGTTGGCAATGCAGAGAGCACAATGTAAGTGGTTTCCTTTTCTGTCAACTCCTCCCCCAACCCAATCCTCTGCCCCACCGCTCTTACCTGCACTGGCTGCTCCTGGTGGGGCAGCCATCTCTGAGGTGAATATACACACAAGTGAACTGCAGACAATATTTGACAGAGTTCGTTCTTACACTGCCACTATCGCTACGCTTTACAAATTACTAATATAAAAATGACAGCAATATGGCATTAATTCCTAAAATCATTTTTTCTTGCATTATATGTTTTACTACTGCTTCATCCAAAATATGTAAAAAAACTATATTTTAGCACTGAGACATTAAAATCACATTGAAAACCTAATAAGGAATCTCATCATTGGTGAAGTAAGTTAATTTTTAAATGTAAATACACGTATTAACAAATAGATTTTTTTCAATAAATAATTTTATTTAAGAAAAGTGTAAACAAAGCAAGTAGACTATCTTTTATTAACTCACAATAAAGCTAAAATTAGAGAACAAAGGGCCCTATTAGGATGGCGAGCGGACGATGCTGGGACCGGCCACCAGTGGTGCAGCGGTCCCGCACCTGCAATTAGGATGCCACCGCCACCGTGGCGGTGGCATCCTCTATTCCCAGCATTGTGGCGGGCGGGGCTGACAGCCATGCGGGCGGTGGCGACTCGCCCTACATCGTAATCAGCCCCATAGTGTTAACAGAAATGGTGGTACATTTTCTATTGTAAACATGAGGAAAGTGTTTGACTCTAGTGGGGGGCCGATTTTCTATTCCCAACTCCACCAAGGGCCAACTCAGAGAAGGTGCTGGACACTGGAAGGGGGCAGAGTTGCTATTCCTACCTCCACCTAGGGCCAACCCAGGAAGGATGCTGGAAACTGTTAGAGGGAAGATTTATTAATTCCAACTCAACACAGGGCCAACTTAAAGAAGGTGCTGGACAATGGACGATGGGCAGATTTACTTTTCCCAATTCCACCCAGGGCCAACTTAGGGAATGTACTGGACACTGGTAGGGAGGCAGACTTACTATTTCGAAATCCAACCAGGGGCAACTCGTGGAGAGTGCTGGACAGGGCCAACTATGAGAAGGTGCTTGACACTAGAAGAGGGGCAGATTTACTATTCCAGACACCACCCAGGACAAACTCAAGGACGGTGTTGGACAATGGAATGGAGGGCAGATTTACTATTCCCATCTCCACCCAGGGCCATCTCGGGAAGGTACTGGGCACCTGTAGGGGGGCAGATTTACTATTCCCAACTCACCTCAGGGTCAACACAGGAAAGGCACTGGACACTGGTAGGCAGGCAGATTTACTATTCCCAACTCCACCCAGGACCAACTTGGAAAAGGTATTAGACAGTGGAAAACATAAACAGAATAAACATTTAAATAATAAAACTATACCATTCTCTTTGAAAATACTAGGTCTACAACAATTTTTTAACAAAATCTTTGAGAAATCCAACATTGAAAACAAATCAACTTTCCATCAAATAGTTAATCACTAAACCATCAAGTAAACTCCTTCACAAACAGTTTCAATATAAATGTTAACCAATTTTTCCAATTCCAAACAGGCAAATTATTACGATTGTTCACTTTGTTCAAGAAGAACTAAAACCCAATCAAACTTTTTCTTTTTTTTTAAACAGTGATTGAAATGTAGAACATGATATTTCATTTTGCAGGAATGTCTAGCATATTTGAAACATCTGAAAAACCTTTTAACATTTTCCAGAAAAGCAAACTCCTAAAAAGAGAAGAAAAACAACATCCAACATTCAAAGAAGACCTCTTAACAGGTGTCATCTAATACTAGTGCTCCAATCTAACAGGTGAACATGTTAGCATTTCTAGCCCAACAATACAATAATACATTTTTCTTCTACAAACAAGAAAATGACTACCTTTAAAATATTTCATCCAACAGAATTCTGGCAGCTTACAATGTTTCTTTGAATTAAACAATATGCAAAAAAGTTAAAAAAAAATCTTTTCATTGGATAAAGCACAGAATATACCATAATTTTCATACATATTATCAACATACTATTTTATTTTTGCCTTTAACACACACAAAGGTCAACAATATGGAAAATCCAAGACAAGGAAAATGCATTTGATCTAAGAGGGACAATAGACTTCTTAAATATGGTGGGTACCTTTATTGAAAGGAGGAACTTACTGACCCATCGAACTCATTGAAAGTGTGTGAATAGCTTTTCAGCCTGTGGAAAAGGCAGACCTAGTACATTAGGTAATATGGTTGAAAAAACGACAAAGCATAAGCACTCTGCCTCTGTAAGTTAACTAGCAGTAAGACAAAATGCCCAAGCACATTAAAACACTTGGTACATCCTCCAATGAACCCTGTGACTCAGGGCTTGATTACGAGTCTAGCGGTCTTTGACGGCCAGACTCGCAGTGATGCAGCGGTGGCACCACAATGGAAATGTAAAAGCAGTTTCAGCACAGCATGGCTGTGAAGTCCATGCCGTGCTGGAGCTTAGGGTACATGCAAACAGGGGGGCCCATGTTGTGCCCCCCCTGAATGTATCCCCATTGGGCTGGGGTTACAGGGCCCCCTTTGTTTCCTCACCGTCAGCCTTTTCACTGCCATGAAAAGGCTGGTGGTGGGGAAATGCATTATATGCTCAGTGGACCACGGCGGTCCCGCCTTGCTAGAATGTTATCCTAAAAAATACAAACAAAAAATGGACAATTTCTCATATTCAATTTAATGGAAATGCATGGAAAATGTTTTGAAAATGCACTTTAATAGTGATATTAAATATATAAAATGTGGTATATGATATAGTAAAAGAAGTTATCTTTTTATCAATAAAACACATTTAAAGATTTTTTTTGCATTAGTACATTTAATAAGATTATTTAAAATGTTTAAATATTGTTTTGTAATTTTGTTAATGCTTAACAATTTTTTAACTATTATATCAAGGGATGAATTACATTCCTATATTAAACAATGGTGAATACATTTCAGTCAGTCAGTCAAATTGGCTTTATTTCGATATAAAACATATCTTTAAAAGCAATACATTTCAACTTTTCAAAAATATTAATTTTGTATTTATTATTTTTAATTGTTTATTTAAATCAATATTTATTATCCATGTACTTTTTTTATAAACACCTTAGTAAACATACAGTTCCCTACCCAATATCACCTAAATCCATTAAATCCCATCCCAGGAACTTAGAAATATTATTTTTATAAACCACATGCACAATTAGTTTATATATTTAAAAATGAATAATAATTACATTAATGCTCAAGTATTTTAACTCATACTTGCCGAGAGATATGCTTCCACACTCAATAAACCTATATTTCTTGCATCCCGGATCTAATACATGTAAACGTTGTTTAAATATAAATCCAAAATATATTTTTTAGTTTCCGTTATTATATTATTGTTTTTAAATATACCCACTTAGAATACACCTCCCCCAGACAATGCTCTTATATACCCTGAAGCCCACTCTTGAAATTTAGATGTGTTATTTTTTTTTTTTTAAATGTACAATTATTATATAATTAGAATTACATTTGTTTTCAAACTGAAAATGAGTACTTGGGTATTTTAATTCATGCCTGTGTATTAATGCACATTATCACTCAATATGCCAATGTTCCTAGCATCCAGCATATAAAAACATATCACTGTGAGAAAATATTTCACAAAATAAATTTTTTGCCTTGCTTCAAAATATCATAAATGTTTAAAAAAAATATGAGTACCCAAGTATTTCAATTATTACCTGTGTATCATTACACTCACCCATCCAATCCCCCTATATCCCTTGTATATCATCACTAAAACTTTTTTTAAAAATATTACATTTGATCAATTTTTACTTATGCGTCATATTATTATTCATTATAGAAAATTAATACCACCTCTTTTAATTAATACTTGAGTATTAATACACTTTCCCACCCAATGCTCCAAAATGTATAGTATATATATTTCAATATAGCTTAATTTTAAAAAAACATTTCCCATTTTTAAAAGATCCCAGTGTTATAAAATATACACTTTGAAATCAACATACTCAAAATAAAAAATACTTACCTATACTTACCGGTATGCGTGGTAAAGACGTGTGCTAACGGCATGCGTTTCTAAAGAGTCTAGCGTGCTAAAGACACATGTAGGGTGAAGGCCTTCCATGCCAAAGACTGAAGTTGTTTCCACCTGCTCAGTTCCCTTGCTCCTCAACAGCTGCATGAAATACGACCACGGCACACATGTCTTACCTGAGACACCTGCATTTCCTAGCCTTGTTCCCTTGATGTGTTTGATGAGATTAACTATTTTGTATACCAATCTTCACTGCCGATTCCAGTAGCAACATAGAGGCAGATCAATACAAGGCAGAGGACTGCCTCAAGTTTTTCCTCCATGGGAGGCAGAGAGTGCAGGGTAGAGCAGCTCAAGTAGGATAGGATAATATTTATAAAGAGTGCTTATACCCACGGGTGTCAAGGCGCTAAACGAATGAGAGAGGAGGAAAAAGAGTCAAATTGAGCTTAGAAGCAAATAACCAGGTTTTCAGAGATTTCCTGAAGATCAGAAAGAGTCCACCTTGGAGATGGAAGTGGGCAAGGAGTTCTAGAGTCTAGTGGATGCCGCAGAGAAGGAGACCCCACTCCATCTGGACCTGTGAAATCTGTGAGAAACCATTTTTTTCTGAGAGGAAGATCTTGAGGTCCTCACCGGATTGTACCACTGAAACATGGTTTTTAGGTGTGATGAACAATTGCCGTGCATGACCTTGTACACCAAACTCAAGAACTTAAAGGAAATGTGCTTCCTGATGGGGAGCCAATGCAAGACTGAGTTTTCGGTATGTTAAGAATTGACCTAGCCGTGGCGTTCTGTACTGCCTGAAGCTTGTTCAGGGATCCTGCATTGATGTTAAGGTAAAGAGCATTGCAGTAGTCCAGCCGGAAGGTGACTAGTGCGATGATAGTAGGGTCATGCAGTTCAGATGGAGTACTGCCTCTTCTTGCAAGGATGTTACAGCCTCGAACCATCACCATCTTGTTAGAGTCCCCCAATCTGCCAAGCAGTCATTGCATGGGAGTGGGGTGGCACCTGCCGCAGACTACTGTTATTAAATTGAAATGGGAATCTTCTTGTGTAGGAAGATGGCTGAGGGGTTGATTATGACTTTGGTGTGGGAGCGGGGTGGCACACTATGTGTTCTCCTGCATGCATCCCAGTGATCAGGGGCAAAAGGGGGCCCTTTGTTTCCTCACTGCCAGCCTTTTCATGGCAGGCTCACTGTCATGAAAGGGCTGGGGGTGGGGAAACAGAGAATATGCTTGGCGGTGCAGCAGCAGCACCATCAAACATATTGCTGCCCGCGACTGCAGCGCCACTGCCAGGAAACGAGGCTCCATGACAGTTGCAGCAGTTCCAAAATCGTCCGACTGCTTTACTTGTAATACAGCGGTCAGACCACCGGTGGGGCGGCCCCCAACCGCCACCGCAACTCCACCATGGGTTCGGCGGTCTATAGTAATCAGGCCCTATGTTATCACATTCATTTGGCAAAAGAAATTCCTCTGAAAATACAATTAGGGTTCTCTGCTAATGATTGTCTAGTTTTGTTTGCGATGAGCATCTACTGCTGCCACTGATAATGATGAGCACTCGATTGCCACCACCAACAGCACACTCTCCTTTGGTGCCCAAGGGCAAAGGAGGGAAAAACAGCACTAACTGAATTACATATTTGGAGTACATGCAGTGCCCGACCAGTGGCTCATTAACCGCAGTGCAAGATATCTTTTCCAAATGCACTCTGATGATATGGTAAGCAATACTCCTCTAGGACAGCTCTCTATTGATACCTAAAAATCAAATCTGAATTTGCGAGTGTATGAATGCTGTACTACCAAGGGCATCAATTCACCAAAATGCCCGGCCTAGCAGAAGTATTAAGGTGCTTACATGGTATATCAGAGAACATTTACCTGATTTGTAGTAAGCAAGCAAAGTGAGTTGGTCTGGCATCATTTACGGTGGACAGGGTGGGGGCTGGAAGGGGTCCTCCCTTCCTTTGAAAATGTGTGAAAAATTTACTCTAATGGTGCAATTTAAAGAATGATTTGCACATAAATGTGCTAAAAGGCCAGAGGCTATGAAAAGACACTCATAAAATATTCAAGTTATTTGAATGTGCTTCAAGCTTATGAAACCTGAAACCTGACAATCCCCACATGTTGACCCCAGTTTGGTTATAAATTGTTCTTTGGGTGCCAATATGACAAAAATTACGTTTATTGCTAGGGCTTGGTATTTGTCATGGATGCCCCTCTTGCCTAATCATTACATACAATATACCAGTGTCAGGATTTTGCCAATACTGTTGACATGTGTAATGGGTTGCCCTTCTGTCAAAAGTTACAACTAGTAAGTCAGGGACATTATTTTGTCATGGAAGCTTGCCTGACATATGTCACGGTTTGCTTCCCTTGTGCCAAGAATGTCCTCCAATTTGCCAGTGCCAGCATTTTATTCTCAGGTGCCCGCACCAAGATTTACCTCTAGTGTTCCAGTGGCAGCATTTTGCTGTGGTTAATCCATACACACGTATTGCCTGCAGTGTGCCAGTGCCAACATTTTGCCATCAGTGCCTTCATAAACCAAAAAGCATGCCAAGTCCAACAGCAAACTTGCAAACACAACATATTCTCACTCATGCTCACTTACATTCAATTACTCACACTCAGTCTCATTTACTCACTTGCACTCACTAATTTTCACTCAGTTCATTGCACTCACTCCTACCCTTACTCACTCATTAGCACTTGCTCACTCACTCTTACTCTAACTCACTTGTACTTTCTCACTCACACACTTTCACCCACACACAACACACACTCAATCACAAAAACATATATGCTTACACACACACACACTTTCTCACCCAACCTTTCCTTGACCCACATGCACTCACGCAACATACATTTTGCAGCATTTCAGTCTTACTACTTTAGATGCTAATTAAAATCCAGTTTCAGATTTCGTTGCTCCATTTTTTATTACTCTAATACTGAACGAGAGGCTATTTTTCACTATTAAAGTAATAAAATATGAGGTTTGAGCTTGACACTGATAATGCGAGCCAACCCTGTGTTTGTGGCACTGATTTGTCACCTCTGAGGCCAGGGGTCACAAAGACAGTGGCAGAGGTCTCAAGCCAGGGGTCTCAGCTGCGACATCTGGTGACCCTTAAATGATGTCCATGTGTACTACTCATTGAAATATTGAGATGCATTGGCATAATTAGCATTTTTCAGAAGCCTATCAAGGGTGCCATCAACCCTTAAGCACAGCAAATCGGTTCCCAGTTAAGTACTTAAGAAAAGCTATAATACATGTACAGTGGGCCCCTCAAGCCCCCTAGTCTTCCTGAACCTATAACTGATGTACTAATGATTGATACACCCCCGGGGACCTATGTGGGACCATGTTTGCGCCCTGCACACCTTAAAACAGGTGCGCCATCCGCAAACAGGGAAAATGTGCCATATTACATGGAATGCTCTGCCCCCAGAGCAGCAACGAACTTGCGCTGACCTTGGGGCAGCACATTCATGTGAAAAATGGAGCAGCTGCTTTAAAGCCACTCCGTGTTCTCACAGTGCAGGCGGCACCGGGCCTGCACTTTTAAAGTTGATTAGAGGACCCCCTTTCCGCCTCCAGAGGGCAGCTCTCAGGGGGCGCACTGACAGTGCGCCACCTTTTAGGTGGCACACTGTCAGTGTGCCTCCTGAGACCTTTTTTGCCTGTGCGCCCACGTCTGTAATGGGGCGCAGAGGCAAAGGGATTCCCTCATTTGCATGGGGTACGCCCCCATGCAAATGAGAGAACGCTCCTGAATATAGCACTGGTGCTTTATGTGCGTTTTCGGTATTACAGAAGGGGATGTATAAGCGTCTGTGGCCCTTTCTGTAATACCAAGGTGCTCGGGTGGCACGCAAAGTGGGCGCAAACGCCTGTTGCGTCCCCGGGGACCTTTCATAATATGGTTTCCAATGTGTTTTTCCCATCGTATTTGTCAAAAAAGATTATGCATCAGACACTTACACATGCCTTCTTATGAAAATTACTTTATATTTTTTTTATTTTCCATTTTTGTTTCACCTGCAAAATGAGTTCCTGAGTAAACATACAGGGCAGAATTCTCAAAGTCATTCTTAAGTGAATAGCTAGGTCTAAGATTGCAAGTGATTGACAAAAGGTGACCCTGTTGCCGCAAACTATTTTACCCTCCTGTATTATTATTACTCCCCAATGGTGTAATAATAGATGGGCCTAAATTCCACTCAAAGGGGTTGGGAGTATAGTATTTTATTGTGATTGCATTTATATAGCGCTTACTACTCCTGTCGAGGTATTGAAGTGCTTTTTTGGCAAGTAGCGTGCCACTACGGAACCCAAAGGGATTAGTGGTGAATTAGTATAGTGAAATATGAAATTAATTTGAGCGGCGGATATGTTTGTCTGTTATTTGGAAAGAGAAAGTTTACATTTATATTGCTCTTGCTACCCCTGATAGGTGTGGAAGTGATTTTTGGAGGGGGTAGCACGCTATTCCGGAACCCAAATATTATTAGGGGTGAATTAGTCTGGGGAAATATGAAATTAATTTGAGCGGTGGACATGTTAATCTCTTATTTGGATTGAAAGGATAGATGATCAGTCGTGGCTACCTTCCAAAGTTTGTGAATACCCACAAACATGTGAATGTGCAGGTATTCATAATTCCACCTGCCTCCATTTCTACCCTGGAAATTACGGTAGATTTACACTTGGGAGAAAGAAGCACAAACATGCTAACTTTCCACAATATATAATTCTTAATTGCATGCAGTTTGAAAGTGGGGAAACGTCAAAGCCAAAAACATGAAAGGAGCGATTCTGAGATTAAACCTGAAAAGACAATGCTTTCTATAGCTGAGATTTGTTTGCAGTTTTAAATAGCTCGAACTCGAGCTGCCGGTATTGTGGCGCTTAAAATGAGCACCAGGTACATTACACAAGGTGAAATTAATTTTTTTACAATCAGAAAGATTAAATGATTTTTCTACAATCACAAGATATGGAGCCGAAACTTGAACCTTTTGCTCAGGTCCAAGGCGGCAACACCGCATCTTTCTCCCTGCTGTAACTTTGTAAATTCCTAAAATGCATACACCTACTCCCCCAATTAGGAGCAAACATACACAAAGTTATCTGTGCATGCAGAAACTTTTATTACGGCTGCAAAATTAATTTTCACTTCACAGAAATCAGCTTTAGACTCAAACGAAAAGAAACCCACAAGGAAATGTGTAAGTAAATCTCACTCTGTAGAAATTCTAGAAAGTGTAAGTCCATGCAATCTGTGAAAAATGTACACATTAAAATTTGATGACATTCACAAAGTCTTTCCCATCTGCTCCCCATAGAGGCTTTGGTCAGAAAATAACCTTCCTCATTTCCTGCAGTTAATCCTTAAATTGGGTGGAAAGAGACACATGCCAAAGATGATGGGGGAGAAAAGGAACGTTTTACTTCCCTTTCAAAAATATATTTCTTTTTCAGAAAGAAAAGAACAATAATTAATTATGTTTCCACTCCCCGTCTAACCTAGTGAAGCTTTCAGAATAAAAAAAAACTGAAAATCTGAACCCCTACAAAGTTGTTCTCCTGTGAGTGCAGGTATCAAGTTGTTTTTAACACCTTTTCTGCTAAGCCTCCCCCCCCCCCCCCGTGCTGAGCCATTTTTGGTCCATTTGGGATAGTTCGCGCTTAGGCCCCCGTACCTTTTTGTCCACATAAGGTATTCATGCCAAATTTGCTTTCTTTTCTTCCAACATCCTGAGGACTCTAAAGGTACCCAGGGTTTGTGGATTCCCCTGGAGGGGGCCATGAAATTAGCAAAAATACAACTACATTTTGGGTTTTTTGGGGGAAAAAGTGCTGCAGAAGAAAGTGTCTTTTTTTCACCTGAAAATGGCATCAACAAAGGGTTTATGGTGCTAAAATTAACATCTTCCAAGCTTTCAAAAACAGACAGACTTTTGTCAGAAAACCAACATTTTCCACAAAGTTTTGGGATTTTAGTGGGACATAGCCTATTTTTCCTATTTTCTGTGCTTTCAACGTCCTTTCAGTTAGTGGTACGAATGGGTGTGAAACCAATAATGCATTGTGGACAGCTATACATTTCTGTAAAGAAGACACAATTCTAAATTCAGCAAGAGGTCATTTGTGTAGATCCTTCAAGGTTTTCCAATAGAAAGTAACAGTTGAAATAAAAAAAATTGAAATTGAGTTGAAAAAAACAGTCATTTGTGCTTACATTTTCACCTGTAACTTATTCTCACTATGGCAGATTTTTTAAAAGCAATATATTGTTACTTCGGTTGGACCATTATGGTTGTGGATAGATATAGGGCTTCTAGATTCACCAAGAACCTGAGGTACCCAGAGCCAAACTCTTAAGTTGCACCTTGCAGAGGTTTTTCAGTGTGTACCGGGCACACAGCAATTCATTTGGAAAAACATAACAAGTGAAAAATAGGTATCAAGGACACCTATGTATTTATTAAATGAGAAAAAGATATATGGAGTTTAGAAGCAGTGGTTATTTTGTCAAAACGCAATATTAACATCACATTTCTCCACTGAAAACTGACCCTTTTTTTGCAATGTGCCTACCTGTGGAGTTTGAGTCCTACCTAGCTCCCAGGGAAACCTGGCAAACCTGTACAATTTTGAAAACTAGACACCAATGGATATCCAGTATGGGGTGACTTGTGGAGCACTCACCAGGTTCTGTTACCCAGAATCCCATGCAAACCTAATACTTTGTAAAAACAAAAAACACATTTTCCTCACATTTCTGTGGCGGAAAGTTCTGTAATCTGCAGGGAACCACAAACTTCTAACCAGGCAGGATTCCCCCAAGTCTCCCGATAACAATGGGACCTCACTTGTGTGGGTATGCCTAGTGTGCGACAGGAAACAGCCTAAAACACAACTTGTGCACAACACATTTTTCCAGTGAAAATTGACCCTATTTTCGCAATGTGCCTAGCTGTGGATTTTGGACACTAGGTCAGCCAGCACCTAGGGAAACCAAGAAAACCTGTACATTTTTTAAACTAGACACCCGGGGGAATCCAGGATGGGGTGACTTGTGTGGCTCGCACCAGGTTCTGTTATCCAGAATCCCTTGCAAACCTCTAACTTTGTCAAAAAAACTTTTTACAAACATTTTCTGTGATGGAAAGGTCTGGAATCTGCGGGGAGCTACAGACTTCCAAGTATCCTGATAAAAATAGTATCTCAGTTGGGTGGGTAGGCCTAGTGCCCGCGACAGGAAATGGCCCAATACAAAAAGTGGGCACATCACTTTTTTCCAGTGAAAACTGACCTTTTTTTTTGCAATGTGCTTAGCTAAGGATTTTGGACCCTAGTTTAACCAGCACCTAGGGGAACCTAGAAAACATCTACATGTTTTAAAACTAGATACCCATAGGAATCCAGGATGGGGTGACTCGTGTGATGTTCACCAGGTTCTGTTACCCAGAATCCCCTGTAAACCTAAAACTTTGTAACAAAAAATCACATTTTCCTCACATTTCAGTGATGGAAAGTTCTGTAATCTGCAGGGAGCCCCAAACTTCCATGCAACTAACATTTTGCCAAGTCTCCCGATAAAAACAGTACCTAACCTGTGTGGGTAGGCCTAGTGCCTGTGATAGGAAACTGCCTAAAACGCAACATGGGCACCTCACATTTTTCTAGTGAAAATGGAAAAAACATATGCAATGTGCCTAACTGTGGATTTTGGACCCTAGCTCAACGGCACCTAGGGAAACCTAGAAAACCTGTACATTTTTTTAACTAAACACCCAGGGGAATCCAGGATGGGGTGTGGCTCTCACCAGGTTCTATTAGGCAGAATCCCTTGCACACCTGAAACTTTGTAAAAAAAAAAAAACACTGTTTCCTCACATTTTTGTGATGGAAAGTTCTGCAATCTGTGGGGAGCCACAAACCTCCACCCACCCAGCATTCCGCCAGGCCTCCTGATAAAAATGGTACCTCACTTATGTGGGTAGCCTAATGCCTGCAACAGGAAATGCACAGTGGGATCATCACATTTTTCCAGTAACAACAGGCCCTTTTTTCACAATATGCCTGACTGTGGATTTTGGACTCTAGGTCAGCCGACACCTGCGAAAGTCTAGAAAACCTGTACATTTTTTCAAACTAGACTCTCAGGGGAATCCAGGATGGGGTGATATCTGCTCTCACTAGGGTCTGTTAGCCAGAATCGCATGGAAACCTCAAACTTTGTAATAAAAAAAGAATTTCCTCACATATTTGTGATGGAAAGTTCTGTAAACTGTGGGGAGCCACAAACTTCTATCCACCCAGTATTCCCCCAAGTTTCCTGATAAAAATGGTACCACACTTGTGTGGGTAGACCTTGTGCCCACACGTCCACAAGAGGAAACAGCCCAAAACACAACGTGGGCACATCACATTTTTCCAGTGAAAACAGACCAATTTTTCGCAATGTGCCTAGCTGTAGATTTTGGACACTTGCTGGCACCAAGGGAAACCTAGAACACCTGTACATTTTGTTAAAACTAGATATCAAGGTGTATCCAGGATGGGGTAACTTGTGTGGCTATCACCAGGCTCTGTTACCCAGAATCCCTTGCAAACCTCAAACTTTGTAAAAAAACAAACACATTTTCATCACTTTTCTGTGATGAAAAGTTCTGGAATCTGTGGGAATCCACAAACGTTCACCCACTCAGCATTCTCCCAAGTGTCCTGATAAAAATGGCACCTCGCTTGTGTGGGTAGGTCTAGTGCCCGCAACAGCAAATGCCCCAAATTGCACTGTGGAGACTTCAAAATTATTGATCACAAAAATGCTTGATTTTGCGAGGGAGACACCTGTGTTTTTGGTCCTGGGCTTGGCGGGCATCTAGGTAAACGTACCAAACCCATACATCTCTGAAAATTAGACACCAAGGGGAGTCCAGGGAGGTGTGGCTTGCATGGATCTCTCAACAATTTCCTACTCAGAATCCCCTGCAATACTCAAATTTAGCTAAAATAAAGTCACGTTTTCCTCACTTTTCTGTGTGGGAAAGTTATGGGATCACTAGGCTGCCACAAATTTCCTACCACGTAGCATTCCCCCAGGTCTCCTGATAAAAATTGTATCTCACTTGTGTGGATGGGCCCGGTGCCCACGACAGGAAATGGCCAAAAAACTTACTGTGGAGACTTCAAAATAATCAATTGCAAACCTTTCTGGTTTCACGAAGGAGTCACCTGTGTTTTTGGTTCAGGACTCGGCGGCCATCTAGGGAAACCTACCAAACCCAGGCATTTCTGAAAACTAGAAACCCAGGGGAGTCCATAAAGGTGTGGCTTGCATGGATCTCCCAACATTTTCCTACCCAGAATCCCCTGCAAATCACAAATGTAGCTGAAAATCACATTTTCCTCACATTTCTGTGTGGGAAATATGTGGGCTAACCGGGCTGAAACAAATTTCTTACAACCCAGTGTTACCCTAGGTCTCCTGATAAAAATGGCACCACACTTGTGTGGGTGGGCCTAGTACCCGCAACAGGGAAGGGTCCAAAATGTATTGTGGAAACATCAAAATTATCTATCACAAAATGATGTAGGGGGTCACCTGCGCTTTTGGCCCCGGGCTCAGCAGCCATCTAGGGAAACTTACCAAATCCAGACAGTTATGAAAACTAGACACCAGGGGAGTCCAGGGAGGTGTGGCTTGCATGGATCTCCCAACATTGTCTTACCAAGAATCCCCTGCAAATCTCAAACTTAGCTAAAAGAAATCAAATTTTCCTTACATTTCCAAATGGGAAATTTGTGGGATAACCAGGCTATCACAAATGACCTACCACCCAGCGTTCCCCTAGGTCTCCCGATAACAGCAGGGGAATTTAGTGTTTGTGTGCACATGATGGAATGGTTCCGTCATGCGTTCACAAGCATTGTGACACATGACGGAACCATTCCTTCATGCGCACTGAAAGGGTTAAGAATTAAAGCCCATATTTATCATTTTTTCACGCAAAAAGCCACCTTGCTGAACTGCGTGAAAGGGCAGGAATGCACCATATTTGACCTTTTATGATGCATTTTTGTCCTTTCCTAGCATCGGCACACTTTTGGCTGCCTAGCGTCAATGCAGGCACCCGTGCGTCATTGTGCAATGGGGCCTGTGTTTTGAGCAGGGTTGTTTTTGTGCAGGAAGAGAAACATTACTGCACAAAAACAATCCTGAGGGGCATTTTCATCTTTTTATATGTGCATCAGAATGCATTGATAAATCTCCCTTAAGGTTTGTGTCGCCCTTAAAACCTTGATACATCTGGTCCTAGGTCTATAAAGCTATAATGGACTTCAGTGTCAACTAAGCCCGGGCAGGTAACTACGCTCCGCCAGCGGAGTTTACGTAGTTTTGCGTTGCGAATGCGGAGTTTAGGCAAAACCATGTTAGCTGGCCCCTTCACCCTCCCAAAGTGGTTATAAAGTAAGAAAAAAGGCACTTACCTGCCATGGCTGCCTCCTCCTCGCCATGGCCACTCTCCTTTCTCGTCCTCGCTGTCCTTCTTCTCTGATAACCCCTACGTTGTATGTCTTGCGAGTGCGCATGGGCATGCACAAGATGTACAACGTAGGAGTTATCAGAGATAAAGGATGGCGAGGATGAGGAAAGAGAGCGGCCATAGTGGGAAGGAGGCAGCCACGGCAGGTAAGTGCCTTTTTTCTTACTTCTTAACTACTTTGGGAGGGGGAGGGAGCGGAGCGGAGTTTTTTTCCAACTTCATGGAACTCTGCGTAGAGGCACTACGTGTGCTCCGCCCGGGGTTAGTCTCAACATGCTTGGACATAAGTGAAGAAACTGAAGAAGTAATTTTCATATTCAGAAATAAAACATCCACCATACTTTCTTTTGCATCTGTTCAACACAATTTCTTTCTTAGAAGACTAAACATACATCAGGGCAGTGAATTTAGGAGCCCAGAAGCAAGTGGAATAGCAAGGCGATCGCATATTCGTCCCTTATTGCCCTTATTTTGTTTATAGTTGACATTTGACAATATTTGTCAGCTACATTACAAGCGCTTCTGATTATTACTGTTCAATTTGTTATTGAATAAATCGTACAGATATGACAGACCTAAGGCATGGAGTGTACAAACAACCAAACACACCTGCAGGTTATCATTGTGCAAAATCATTGCGGAATGCATGCCTTAGACCTTCATGTTCGGAATATCTAACTAGTAATTCATTATGTGCTGGCGATGCTATTTTTAATATGTAGAAAATACCAAAAATAAGGATTAAAAGCTTTTTCTATTAACTATGCAATTTTCAATCCAAAAGGTTACTCCCTAATAGTAAGACATTATTATGAATCCATGTGCTAACTTTCCATTTGAGATTTACCCAATAATTAATTTCAATTCTGTTATATATTGGTCATTCTAGACTTTTCAGAAAAGCACATAATGACCAAATCATACATATAGGAACGTTACAATTTCTAAGGATTCAGTTCACTCAGAATAGGACCAAAGCACTAAAAAATGGCAAAGTATGGGAGTTTCAGAGAAAACCCACTCACCATGTCTAGGTAATGAGGCTCACACTGGTTTGATAATAAAGTGGACCTTCAAGCTTCTTCAACCCTCCCAAAATGAAGCCCTATTTTTTTATGGTATGGTGAAGCAAAGGCCAGGGCATGAAGAGCGGTGCAAGCAATGACCATCACAAAGCCTCAACCTGCAGATAGGTGGTAGGATGCAGACGCTACTGGCGGCAAGGGTGAGGCCCCTCCACAACTCTCTCAATGCTTCTATCTTCAGAAACCCTGCTAGGTATGCTTGTAGATTTTCATATAATCTGGCCAATATGCAGTTAAAGCATAGCAACACTCCTTAGAAAAGAGATCATGCTAACAGGACCAGGATTGAGGTATGGACCAGTAGAAGTTGATGGATTTGAAAGACTTTGAACATTAATAGCCCAACGTCTTTAAATTACACAGATAAATGGTGGCCTTTATTTGCAGCTGTATTTGACACTTTAATTATGTGCTTTCCTCGTTGAGGCAAGAACAGGCTGGTATCTAGACACAGCAGGGCAATGACTTTAGATCCACTGTTGTGTGACACGGGATGACAATTTAACCTACCTCAAAATGAGTGGGCCTTTTAAAGGAGGGTGGTTGAGTATCCAAAGACTTCCACTATAGTTGAACAAACAAAACACTGTGTGGACAGCTGCTTTCAAGACAGGTATGTTAGGGTGTGGCCATTGCCTCCTCTGTTCACTTTGGTGTGTTTTATAGGGGATTGCTTCTTTACACCAACATGCTCAGTGTTCTATGTCCAAAGCCTACTTGATAGTATAGGTCATGGTGTTTAAACTATACCAAGTCAAAGCCCCTGTTGACCTAAGAAGCACATAGCATTTTATTACTATGCTCAGTGGTAAACAGATGCTAGGGTATGCTGACACACATAATGCACTTTGAATTCCTGATTCATCGGCACCCCCTGCCATATGTTCCTTTCAAGCAATTACTATAGGCGCTTTCCAGGTAACCTGGACATTAGAGCTCTTACGCAGTGGAGGCAATAAAGATGTTCCCAGTTCCATAATAGAAATGTATATACCCTTGAATGAAGGGGATGTTGAACCGGAGAAGGAAAGCTTAGTGTCAAATTACCTGTAGTATTATTTGTAATGTAAAAATGGAAAACCACAACGACCAAACACCCAAGCAAAATACATAATTATTGACTCGATGTTTATAGGGTCATAAGTCCATGCCAGATATGTATGTACCCTTGAATCAAGGAGACTGGGGAAGACGGTTTTAATAACGTCCAATATCCTGCATCGCCAACTTGGCGATGCATCGCGCGCAAGATAAATTGCTTTATTCATTTATTTATTTACCTTACTTCTGTCCGTTGTATGTCGGACTCCTCTACCCCCCACACTGCCCCTCCCCGCCCCGGCTCACCACCCCGCAGCCCTCCCTCGGCGAGCCGCCACTGTGTTCCTGTGGTGATATGGGCTTTGCCTTATTTACAAGGCAGTGCTTAATGCTGCCTTGTAAATAAGGCACCCTTTTAAGCTATACTTAGCGTGAAAGGGGCGGGGTTTTGTGGTGGGCGTTCCACCGCAACACCCATTGATTTTGACACTGACTCATATTTACAAGCGTGGCGTAAATATGGGGCAGCGTCAAAATTAAGACCAGGAAAAACCTGGTCTTACCCTGGCGAAACAAGGAGAAATGCAATATTTCTCCTTGTTCTTGCTGTATCCATGTGTGCTGCGTTGTGCAGCACACATAGAAACAGCAAAACCCCATTAATTTTTAATGTGCAGGAAGGCATCCCTTCCTGCACTTAAACAATCAATAATGTGTTGCACTAAGCAGCACACATAGAAGTTACAAAATGCCATTTCAGATTGTTTATCTGCAGGAAGGGACACCTTCCTGCACATAAACAATCATTCCCCTCAACACAAGCACCCTTTCACTATGGTGCAAGGGTGCCTGAGTTGGTGCTAAGCAGCTAAATTAGTGCCAGCACAGGGAAAAACGCAAGGCTGCACCGTATTCTTGTATTATTGTGTTCTGTGTTTCAAAAGTAGCGGAGCACAGCCTTAAGCCAGGGAGGCTAAAGCCGAGCTCCGCCACTTCCTTGTAAATATGCCCCTTAGTTTGCAGTCTCAGCTCAGAGACTGGAGATGTAAGACACGTATTGTCTAAACTGTTGTGATGGTCACTTGAGGAACCTGTCTCTTTGCTGAGCCTTTTTCATCAAAATAAGACTCTGAGCTATTCCCAGGAATCTCATATGACAAAAACATTCCCTTTTACACTGTCAAGCATTCCACAACTATGTTCAGTAGGCTCAGGGTCGGCTTTAGCGCTGGTGGCGCCCTGTGTGACAATGTTTATTTGCGCCCCCCAGCAACCATCTTCGTCACGGATCCTCTCACTACCACCATTTAACAGTGCCCCTCACGTCTCCATAACCACTCATTCGCTGAGATGCATTTGATTAGGTTTATAGTGCCGCTCATACCAGTGATGGGTGTTTGGGCACTTTAAATCACACACACATTACACAGAGATAATCAATTACATGTGTGTAAATCAGTGTATCGGAATGTTACATAAGACAGAGGAATACAAGGTGTAGGAGTCACGTCATCATCCATACTGTTTTTTTGTTTTTTTATCGCAATGAACCTATTTTGCAAGGTTAGAATAATGAAATGCTGGGGGTAAAAGCATAACGCTCTAATAATAAATACCTTGCATTTTGAAAGCAACACTTTGATGACAGTTATTAGCTCACTGTTGTATATTAGGATTTTAACTTATACACTACAAGGACCAAACGAATCTCTGACAAAAGCACTGACCTGTTTAGATTATATGCATTTTGTGATCTGTATGGTACACGTACTTTGCATCAGGCATATTAACCCACTGCGCTACTTTTGGTTGAGTCAAACCTTCCACTAACAAAACTCCGATCTCAGGGGCCGATTCACAGAACTAATCTGAGACAAAATCCTAAACTTACTACTTTTGGTATTCACAGAAGGCATTTAGTAGTAGTAAAGTTAGCATTTTGTCTTAAATTTGACTTAAGACAGACTTAAGACAGATTTAGGACAAACTTAAGACAGACTTAAGACAAAATGCTAACTTTACTACTCCTAAATGCCTTCTGTGAATACCAAAAGTAGTAAGTTTTGGATTTTGACTCAGATTACTTGTGTGAATCGGGCCCTCAGACCAGGAAGAACATTAATCACCGGAGTAATCTAGACATTTTTATTGTATAAAATTGCTGGACGCACGGAACGCTGCAGCAGGTGCTTTTAAAACTATAACATACTTGCAAGCACGGCGCCCCTAGAACCCGGTGCAATGGAACCGGTCGCACCACCCTAGAGCCGACCCTGAGTAGGCTGGTCAGCGTAGCTTAATGATCTGTGATTTCCCTTCATTGGTGCCTCCACAATGCCACTCTTTGCCCTCTGCCTGACCCCTTGATGGCACCGAACCCTATCCATCCTTTAGGGGTTGTGCCTGGATAGAGGTTTATACAGTCACTGATTTTGCCCTGTCGTCTGCCACCGTAAATTTCCACAGCGGCTTTGCCAGAGTTATCCCTCCCTTCAATTTGTCTTATATCTTCTGGGGCCAGGCAGCACCCACAGTTCCACACCATCTCTGGCAGCCACAAGCCACCATCTTCACACTTCAGGTGAATCTTTTACATCGTTATCTTGTTTGAGATAAGACAGAGTCCGTCTTCCCTAAGTCATCTTGCACTAGGGCCATCCCTGTACTCCTGTTTTAATACAACTGAAGCCTTGTCAGACTTTAGTAGGCGTAGGCTTGTATAATCATGTATATGATCAGTTTGACCTTCACACTAACTACCCATTCATTCCTTATGCAATGTGTGCTGCAAGAACTGTGAGCACACACAATTCTTAAACAGTAGAACTGTCGATGACATTCAAAAAAAGTGATTAACATTGTGAGAAAATGCTTACTTTCTAATGAAAATGCCACAGAAAATCAATTACAATAAGTATTTGCCAATTAAAAATTGGTACGTGGTCAATCAATACAAGGTTTTATCAACCGTAGAATTATCAGCCAACTCATAAATCTAACTGGTCCAAACGACTTTTCACACAAAAGACTCAGGAAACTGCTAGGAATGTGTAAGGATGTGAAGATTTCTTCCTCACACCTTGTATTTTTTTTAGAACTTTGAAAGCTATGTCAAATATATTGCTGTCACCAAGCCTGAAAAAAGAGAGACAGGGAAAAAAATAGGATTTTCTGGAAACAATCCCAGGAAATCCCCACTTTTAGAGTGAGCATTTTCATGCAAAAATCTGCGGGAATCACCTTCTGCAATGATTTGGGGGGGGAAGGGGGGTTGTTTCTGCTGGCGACGTCTGCAAAGGTAAAATAATTGGTAAATTCATGAAGTTGTAAGGTTTACCTAACACTTTGCTAAACTTTACAAGGAAAATTATAATTGTACACAACCCTGAAACTACATAAACTTCATCTGTTCCAGCTTGTGTGCCTTGCACTAAGCCTTGATCCTAGAGAGAAGTGAGGAGAAGGGGAATTGAGTCTTCTAATGCAAAATATGGAAATATATTGAAATATTTTGACTGCATGCCAATATGCATTGAAGGGGCTAATGTAAGTCCAATAACAAGCCAATTATAGGTGTCAAACAGTGTTTCAGATGATGCATTTTATTATGAAAGAAAGAAATTAGACTTACCATGTTAAATACAGCCATTGTCAGTATTATCAATGTTGTTGTCACAGTGAGCATGATTCGTGGGCCTGGGCGATTGGCTATTATTCCAGAGGACTTCAGAATCCATAGTAGAGACGTCGAGGCTTTCTTGCTGCATTGCTATGTATAGAGAAAATGTTGTTAATTTCTCTCATTGTTTTCTCGTCATATCATTATCTCTACGCAATAAATACTTTGATGTGCGATAATTTCACTTCTCTAGTCAAAAAATTAAACAAATATAGACTCAAGCACGTCTGCCAACTGCCTGTAATATACCTAGTGACTGATTGTTGCTACCAACTGAACTGTGAAACATTAGGAAAAAACATAACATGCCACACCTTTCTTTCTATGTGGTTGGCAAACTGATGATATGTGTGCCTTTGTGAATTGCGGGCAGAAGAAAGTAAGACCCAAAGCATCTTTAGGGTTGCAAACACTCTGATACAGAGCTGCAACTGCGAAAACAATTCTAATGAACCAAACCTATTTTAGAAGTCGATAAACTTTTACCGGTTTCTAAAAAGGGGTGTTGTGTGGCAGTTCCATCTAAATTCCAAATCAGTATGGGAAGTTCCAATTTTTTTTTGCAACAAAACTTGAATTGTACAAACATTTTATTATATATCAACAGTTAGGAAAGCCCAAATGAAGCACCTTATTTTGTAATTCTGAAGTGTTATGGACACAAACATTTTATTAGGATCAAAACAAATCAAGACACTTTACTTGGTGATGCACAAATGATAAACATTCACTGAAACATAATTTCCACGCATTATTTTTTGTACTCTACAAAGTTTTATCAGTGAAACTATGTCTGTGCAAATTTAGTCACCATTTCGATTGAAGATCATTTGTATTGTAAAATATATTACTAAAGCACGGTGTGCTAGCTACTACACCGTGCTTCAGTAATATATTTTTGACAGTGTGCTCCAAAATGCACCACTGGATACGGACTGCACCCGCACCACTCTAGTGGTGAATAGATTTGTTAAACGTGTTCTTGCTCAGTTTTTTTACAATCCCTGCGACTTCAGTAATGTAACACCCTTGGCTGATCATTCCATTATTGAGTTAATCTCATCATCTCCACTCCAACCGAACACAGGTGAGTGGGCGCTGACAAAGGCAAACCATCCCAATTCTTCCAATAGCTTTATGTTGGACAGTATGGACACTGAACAATTGGACGATATTTCCTTAAATATGCAAATATCTAGTGCTGAACTATTGGATGACATCCCTTCATATAATCAAGCATCAATTGATGATCTTGTCGAGACCTCAATTAATGTAAAGCCTAGTGCTCTCAGCTCCATCAATTTAACGCTGGCCACAGCAATACAACCACCAAACTGGGAATCTCACAAATTTGAAGTTCAAGTGGATCTCTTACAGGTTCTTGCAACCCACATCACTAATTTGGATAATAAATTGATTACTCTGCAACATAAAGTGGACTCCATATCAACTCTTTTTTCCCCAAGCAACTGTAGGCAGATAGCCATAATGGAAACTGAGGCAAAGTTGTTCGCCAGTTTGTTGCCTGGAGTTCTGAAAAGCTGGGCTGATACAAAGGCCCTGATACGGGCTAACTCCGGTACACTGACTCATCTCCTAGCCTTATCCATCCTCACTGAGAAAGCAAACACTTATTCTGCGATGCTCTTTTGTGGCTTTGTGGACTTCGAAGTTGCTTTCGATCCCATGCCAAGGGAGACTCTATGGGCTAAACTATCGAAATGGGGAATCCTGTCCAAATTACTGGAGTCTATCATCCAGCTCCGTACCAACACCTGGATGCAAGTTAAGATAGGCTCCGGTTCACACCTATCTAGAAAAATACGGACATCAAGGGGAGTAAAACAGGGATGTGTGCTAGCTCCCCTGCTTTTTAACCTGTTTCTATCTGACCTTTCAGCAGAACTGGATGTGACAAATAGCCACGCTCCAAGGATCGGTGGTGCGCAGATCAACAATCTCTTATATGCCGATGACCTCTCTCTCTTCAGTGTTACAAGAGTAGGACTGCAAGGCCTGCTGAATACATTATACCGCTACACCACCAGGAAAAACGTGGAAGTAAATCTAAAGAAAACTTTATGTAGTTATCTTTGGCAAGAATTGCTACAGAGGTGGCGGCTGGTCGCACAACAACCATCAAATTTCAATGTGTAAAACCTATAAATATTTGGGTCTTTACATCGACGCAAGGGTCACTTTATTAAAACATTGTTGTCAGATCCCCATGAAAGCCCTGGCTCTTCAAGTCAGTCACACCAAACTCGCTAAAAAAGTGACAGGTCCCTGCTTAGCGTCACTGCTGGAGGTAATGCAGGCCAAGATAGGTACCACCCTGTCATACGGCTATTAGATCTCTTTGGGCAGGCTTAGCATTGCACTTAAACTCTTTTTACCACCAATAACAATGCCAGTAGCTGCACTCCGATAATCAACAAATTATGCACCATGCCAGAAATGCTAAAACAACTTATTGATATTCTCAAGACAACTAATGTCCAAGGCATCGTCTCTAGAGCAAAGATCATGGACAGGGCCCATTCCATCTCTAGCCCTGCCCCAATACCTACTGCCTATCAATCTGTGCAGAGGGTCACCGATACAGCAGCCATCCCTAAAGGCAAAGTGGATCACAGCTTCAATCAGGAAATCAATTAACCAGCTTAAAAAATCTATCAGATAATAACTCAGACTTGAGTATACACCCTCTAAGCTTAAAGGAATTTTTTTTTTAAAACAAGCAAAAACCAAAGGAAGAAAACAATTGCAAATAGGCGACAGCAGGAAAAAATATTTATCCAATTTTTGCACATAGTACAAAAGAAAATTCACAACAATCTGCGCTGTACAATATATTCCAAGCCATTCCCCTCTGTCTTGCACTAATCCCTCCTTTGGAACTGTCACTGAAACGCCTCAATTTATTATCTTGGATGGCATGAAGGCAGCGCAATCAATGGTATTAGTATCAGACACTATCATGAAAGGATTACAACTGCAATAAAGGAGCTGAACAAATAGGTTTGATGCTACTACAGATAAAATTATGGTTACAGCAACCGCTCCTCAGAGGTCTCCCTTTGTCCTGCTAGACAATTATCTATACCACCAGACATTGCAAAGGAGATGGAGCAATCTGAAACAAGCCTGGTTCTGTCTATCGTTGTAGACTGGCAGCATTCAAGAAATTGAAAAACGATGCCCAAGAACCAGTTTACAATGAGGCTCCTATAATACCATGTATTGATAAGCCATAAACTGGGAATATACATCTGTGCCATCTCTGCGGCCTGGCCACAAGTAATACCACAGGCAATTTTTGGGAAGGAAAACTAACTAACAGCATACTGATTTATTTTCCAGAGTATATATCTGGAGGACATGAGGACATTCTTAACTGAGGTGACATACTTTTCCTTCTTCATCATATTCCAGCTCTTTTATCTATCACCTCTCAGGATATTCTATACAAATGTTTCATTCAAAGCCCATTTAACTCACATAATTGGGCCACACAGGTAGCCCTGGAAAACCACGGAAATATTAAACCAGGTGTATAATCACAAAGAAGTATTTCCTAACAGGGGGATCACCTTATATAAGTAGGAGAGAGAAAATATCCAGCAGTAATCCATGTGGTGATAAATTGAATAGTCTGTTAATGTCCCACAACCTTATTCTTAGTGGCAGCCAAAGAAGCTTTCAACCAGGTAACGTTCATGGGTAGAGGCTGTGGTACTTTGAAATTTGGGACCGCGTGGGAGACAACGCGCTCCACAGGGCTACTGTGAAAGTCCATCAATATACAGTCAGGCTTTAAAAGCACAGCTCGATGCACTTGTTTTACCTAGTGGCGCTATCCTTATTCAGTATGTTGACGATTTACTATTCGCCGCGGATACTGAAAAGATTTGTAAAGACGCTACATTGTCATTGTTGCGTCATTTGTCTGCCTTTCATCACAAAGTGTCTCTCTCAAAAATGCAATATTGTCGACAAGAAGTGACCTATTTAGGTCATCTCTTATCGAAGGAGGGAAGAAAACTGACCCCAGAGAGAATTCAAGCCATTGCACAATTAAGTGTGCCAAGAACACAGAGAGAAGTGCGTGCTTTCTTGGGCATTACTTCATACTGTAGGCACTGGATACCAAATTTTTCCCTGCTGGCAAAACCTTTGTTAGCATTAACATGTAAAGACACACCGAATCCCATTCCATGGTCTGAAGAGTGTCAGAAAAGTTTTTTGGAATTGCGTAATGCATTATGTTCAGCTCCTGTGTTGGGTACCCCTGACTACAGCAAGCCTTTTACATTGTATGTTCATGAAAAAGATGGTTGCGCATTATCAGTGTTAACACAGCCTTTTGGCGACAGACCGCGTCCATGCGCATATTTTTCGTCAACCTTGGACCCGGTAGCGAAGGCATTGCCAAGTTGTCTGAGAGCTACAGCTGCCGCAGCTATGTCTATTCGACAGTCTGCTGGACTAGTAATGGATAATACATTGATTGTTATGGTTCCACATGCTGTGGACACATTGTTAAACAGGACCAAGACACAGCACTTAACTAGTGCGCGATTGTCAGGATATGAATTAACACTGTTAGCAAATCACATACACATAAAGAGATGCAACACATTGAATCCAGCTACACTATTACCAATTCCAGCAAACCTAGATGAGATTGAGCAACATGATTGTTTGTTCAGAACAGAATAAGAGACGAAAGGGAGAATAGATCTTAAAGATACTCCCCTGACCGAGTGTGATGGTACCTTATGGGTGGATGGTTCGTGCTTTAAGCTTCCGAATGGTGATACGACTGCTGCATATGCTATCACGACTTTGCACACGATTGTGGAAACTGCGCGTGTGCCACATAATTCGGCCCAAGCAGCAGAATGAATTGCCCTTACAAGAGCATGCGTGTTGTCTGAAGGAATGAAAGTGAACATATATACAGACAGCCAGTACGCCTTTGGCGTGGCGCATAGTTTTGGGCGATTGTGGAAAGAACGTGGGTTCCTGACTTCGCATGGAGCTAAGATTCAGAATGGCAAGTTGGTGAATGATCTCCTTGAGTCACTGACCCTACCGTTGCAAGTTGCGATTATGAAATGCAGTGCGCACAAGAAAATCACTGATGATGTTGGTCGTGGTAATGTGTTTGCTGATGAAATCGCGAAAGAAACAGCAAAAGATGTGAAGACTCGAATGTATGTTGCAGGCCCTGCAAGATGGGTTGGTGATGTCGGAATGTGTGAAAACACAATAGAGAGTGTGAAGTCCCTTCAAGCTGAAGCCACAGAGAAAGAGTTGAGCAAGTGGAGAGAAAGTACGGGTAAATTGGATGAGAATGGTTGTTGGGTTGATTTGTCAGAACATCGGCGATGGTTGTTACCTGATGCATATGTGCTTCCAGTGGTTATTATGGCACATGGAATGGCACATATCAGTATGAAAGGAATCTGTAAGTTGTTGGCTCCAGTATGGCAGAATGCTGGAATTCCCAAGTGTGCAGAGAATGTGGTCAAGAATTGTATGGTATGTTTGAAGTACAACCCTGGTAGGGGAACCCCAACTCCAGTTGGTCATTTTGCGCCTCCATCATATCCATTTGAAGTTTTGCAGCTAGATTTTATCCACATGGAAAGGTGCAACAACTTGAAATATGTATTGGTTGCTGTTTGCGCTTTTTCAAAATGGATACAAGCATATCCCCTAAAAGACAACACTGCTTTATCCACAGCCAAAGCCCTTGTGAAGGAATTTTTTCCTAGGTTTGGAATGCCAAGAATGGTGTGGAGTGATAATGGGAGTGAATTTGTGGGTCGAGTGATGAAGAATGTGTGTGAGGGATTAGGGATTAAGCAGAAGTTTCACGCTGCAAATCACCCCCAATCAGCTGGATTAGTAGAGTGCTACAATGGCACTCTGAAGCTAAAGCTGGCCAAAATCCAGGCGAGCTCCGGTCTTAAATGGCCTGACGCTCTGCCTCTAGCACTCCTATCCACAAGAATGACTGTGCATTCACGAGTTGGACTTAGCCCATATGAAATAATTTTTGGCCGCCCGGCCAATGTATGGGGTGTGCCAAGACCGACGAAATTCAGCGAAATCGAACATCCAGTACTGCTTGATTATTTGTATGAATTGACGGCTAAATTGCGCGTTTTACACCAACAGGTGCATGATACTCTCCCTCAGGCCTCTGAAGCTCCAGGACACCCTATTGACCCTGGCACGTGGGTGCTCATCAAGAACTTCCAGCGAAAGAGCAACGATGAGCCCCGTTGGATTGGCCCTCACCTCGTACTTCTGTCTACAAGATCAGCGGTTCGAGTAAAGGGGAAGAAGAACTGGATTCACGGCGCCCACATCAAGAGGATCCCTTTGCCTCTACCATATGACCAGTGGGTCCAGGAGGGTATCGCTGACTCTGAAACAGACACTGTACCTCGTTTTGTACCATTCAGTGATGCACGCGTAAGAAGCACAACAGAGTGATGACATTTTGCAAGAAGCTGTGCCACTGTCAATTCGATTGGACACCACAGAGCCTGAACTCTTGTTTCAAGATCAGACAGTACCTGGCCGTTTCCACTACAACCTGAGACCAAGGCCTATGGACAAATAAAGATTCCCTTACCTTTTTGTTTTTGATATCATAGCTCTCCCATCTGAAGGACTTTCTTGATTTTTGTCTTTCGAACCACCATCCGGGTTCAGACGCAGGGTCGCGGTGCCAAGACTTTGGGGTACAGGCCGAAGACGTTAGGTCAACGGTTCTGGTTGGTCTAGGGCGTTCCCTGGACTGACAGGCGTACTCCTTAGCAGAAGATACTCACCCGCCGCGAGCGGCACGATTAGAGGATGGAGTTTTTCAAGATGGAGAGACTCGCTGAGGAAATGAACTTTAAAACGAAAATGTGTAAAATAATGAAGAGCAAACGTTTTGTATTATTATGTCTGTTTATACTATGTAGTATGGTAGTGTTTACTGTAGGATTCGTATTCTTCTCCTCTCAAGAGCCCATTGCACCCACTTTACAGCCTATACCTCCTTCTACTGTCTCCTCACACTCTTTTCACCCTCTGCCTGAACACGAACAAGCTAGACGATCAGAGTTTGTAAACAACTCATTTATTCAGCTCCTGCACCAGCACCAACTAGTCATGAATACAACCAATTGCTGGGTGTGTGGTTTAATGCCACATACCATTAATAAGGGTATTCCTTATCTAGTGCTGCCGTTTAGTTACAATGGATCGTCATGGGCATTCCAGACCATGTTTCTCTTTGCACTAGATGCCTACTCCCCGCGACAACCGCGTTCCATCAGACCTGGCACAAATAATAAAGCTTTAATGAAAGGAGTTGCCGATATGAGCAGAGATATCGACGCATACTCATCTATTCCCAAGGATGAATTGCGAGCTTTTGTAGGGTGGAACGCGACGGGATATAGTATTAGTCTGGGTGAAAGACAGCGAAAAATGTCATCCCCAATTTGGGTCGTACCCCACATAGGTCGGTTCTGTATACAAGGTAATGGTCAGAATCCAAGAGCTCAACTGGGGAGAAGTGACTGTACTGAAACGTACACTTTCCCATCACAGTTTTCCCCTGCGTTTTTGGCTGCCAAGGGTACATATTTTGTCTGCAATGACCGAGCATATACATGGTTGCCCCCTGATTTCTCGGGCACATGTTATATTGCAAATCTACTACCGCCAACATTTACTGCCGCCTCTGACTATCACAAGACCAGAGTTGTGAGAGGCGTGATTAGTAAGGAGGATACTGCCGGTCAGAAAGCGGGAGACTTCTTTTTGGGTTTCCTGCCGTTTTGGGGACCTATGGTCAATAGTAGGAACCTGAGACAACTGACTCGTGTGGTTGAATCCACCGTTAATGTTACGGCTGGTGCCCTTGGTAATTTGACAGCTGAGCTCCAAGCGGATCACCTCATGACTTTGCAGAACCGCATGGTTCTAGACGTCATACTTGCAGACCGCGGTGGGGTATGTAAGGTTATCCAATCTAGTTGTTGCATTTTCATACCAGATAACGCTCCAACAGTTTATCAAGCCATCTCCAAACTGCATAAAATATCTGAATCCATACACGTGGATAAAGGAGATTGGTCACTGGTGGGGTGGTTCTGGGAACTGATATCTGCCTGGGGTTGGAAGATTCTGATGGTCATTGGAATGATCTTAGCCATCCTTTTCCTGTTCTGTCTGTGCATACAGTGTGCTCCTGCGATATGTGGCCTCTGTGCTAAATTATGTGTAAGGAAACCTGTATCGAGGGACGAGCTAAGTAATAGGATGATGCTACAGCAACATCTCCATGACTTTGTGAATATTGACCTAGACTCGGACTGATGTGAGCATAGTTATTGCCTATGTAAGGGCAAAAGGAGGGTCTGTGGTACTTTGAAATTTGGGACCGCGTGGGAGACAGGGCCCTACCCCTGTCTATCCCGGTATTAGCGAACCGCGAATGGTCAATGCGGTATGTACAAGTGCTTTGTATAACGTTTTAGCTATAAATGCACTGTGTATACGTTATTATACATTGACTTCGTGGGTTCCATCTTAGAGCGGTGGCCATCTTATGGTTGCCCTCACATAGGCTACACATTACGAGCAAATACGGGCCTTTAGAACACATGTGCCTTCCTTTGACTTCTCTGTGACCTGTGCAGCTTGGCTCCGCTGCCCCAGGTCAGTCCGGTCTCACGAGCTCCCCGTCCTACGGCCACCTGTGATTAGCATCAGGGTTTGGCACACCATAAAGCCTTTTCATCCCACACAAGCCTCCGGCTAATCTCTTTCACACCTGACTCTTCCTGCTTTCTGGCTTGTTTTCCAAACAGGAGATGCTCGTGTTTAATGGGGCCTGTTGATATCTGATGTGGGATCTGAGCCTTGCTGGGTAAATAATTGTGGGCTGGCTTAACTGGAATGTGGGATGGTCATCATGACTCTGCCTTTTCGTTTGTAATGAATACATGTATATGGCCATATCGTAAAACAAGGAATGTGTGCCTGAAGCATGATATTTTGTATTTAAGGAGAAGCCCGTTTCTGTAACTTTAAGCAGTCTCCTGAGAACATACATTGTGTTGTACTTCTCGGATACCTGTAATTGGTCTGCAGCCAATAAATCGATCTTTGACTTCACCTAGAAGACTCTGTGTTTCTGTTGGTCTGAAACAGGAAGAACCCGAAGTCTTAGGGTGTGTTCCCCTGCACCGCTGGGCTTAAAATTCCCAGTACTTCAAGGCAAGTGGTCTTTGAATGATTTCATTACACTTTCCAAGATTGGGCTAGGAAGGTGTGCAAGTTCCAGATTTTGAAACCCCCCCTGAGTGACCACAATCCGTTGGCACCAAGCTTTAAGTTAGGGTTGTCCGTCGCAGGATATAAAGTGGCTGGTAAAATCAAATATACGAAAAATGGGGGAGCGTGGTGGAAATGGCAGGATATGGAACCAAATGCTTTTCAAGGACAGCTCGTGGAAAAGCATGAGGAGCAGTTAGAGATATGCCTTAGTTCCGAATCTGACCCAGAGAATGTGTTTTGGCGCCTTTGCTGCAATCTGTAATAAGTTTGAGCAACTAACGGCACCCAAGCTCCTACATGCGCATAATTTTAACAAATGGTTTGACAAACCATGATCACTAGCCCATAGTAGATTTATAAAAGCAATGAAAAACTCCCTCCAGTACTGGGCAGAAATTAGAACCAGCTGAAAGCTCTATAAAGAGGCCAACAAGAAGAGAAAAAGAGGAGATCAGAATGGAGGCCTGAGAGCAGCTTACAGTTCATTGCGCCAGAAACTATGTATCACAATTCTGGAGGGTAGTTAATGCACCCTTTTTCTCAAATAGTTCTACTACTAACACTGCCATGAATATCGCCGAGCACACATGGTTCTGTGCCAATCTGTATGATTTGCACAAACCAGTTCACAGTAAGAATAGCACTATAGAACACACAACTAGCCTGGAGAGTATAGAACAACCAACAATTACTGTTAAAGATGCTATCTCGGCTGTGAATAGATGTCCAAGCAACAAAGCACCTGCTCCCTGTAGACCTCTTCAATGATAACTTGGCATTCGGGCACCGGTCTTGTCGAGCAGGCTTGGCAGCTCAAGTCATTTTGGTCTCTCCAAACTTTGGTCCAGGGCAATAATCATCCCAATTTTCAAAAAGGGGGATAGGTGTGACCCCCACTGTTACTGGCCTATAGCCTTAATCGATTAGATAGCCAAGGTATTGGCCAGAGTACTGTTGGATCAACTTGAAACTTGGGCAATTGAGGCAAACATCCTAACATCAGCACAGTATGGATTCAAACAGGGCTTAGGGAAAGCCGACCAAGGCCTGAATCTCTATTCAATTTTTAGCAAATATGCGCTTGCCAAACAAGGATGACACTACTTGGCGTTTATGGTCGTAGTGCAGCGTTTCACAGTGTAATAAGGCCGAAGGTGTGGAATATGTTAATAAATAAGGATGCCAACCTAAAATCTGTCCCTTTACTTGCCCAGTTGCATGCAAATGTTGAGTGTAGCATCAGATTTGGGCCGCGCAAGGAATGTACATCTTATATAAAGATCAGAAAATGGGTCAGGCAGGGGTCATGCAGGGGGGCATGATGGCACTGTTCCTCTTTAGTTTCTATATCAATGATCTCAACAAAGATCTGATAGGTGCTGCAGCTGATCCACCCAGAGTAGAGAATCGCCCTTTACCTGTACTTATGTACGCAGATGATTGCCTTCTCAAGGCCAGAGCGGGGTGGGGTCTTCAGAAATCTTTAGACATCTTTGTGATTTTTATGTCCAACTTAGGCCTCCTGACAAATAGTACAAAATCTTTTGTCATGGTCTGCGGTCGGCCCAGAGCAGAATTGCTGCATTTCACATTGATGGCACTGCACTTAAGTGCGTGCCCACCATCACCTGCCTGGGGGTCAAGTTTGATAGCAAGATCACCTGGAAGCACCTGGGGAGTGTGAGAGTAGCTCAATTCGAACAAGCCACAGCCTCCCTGTTCAAATTCGCTGCCAAGCTAGGGTCTATATCTCTAGACGCTGCTATTACAATACATAAAACTAGACCCGTACCTAATTACCTCATACATTGAGGGAGATTGGGATACACCAATCCCTCCCAACTACAAATTAGTGAAAAACAGTTCCTGCATAGATTACTGTCACTCTCTAACAGTGTCCCATCTATAATGGTACACGAGGAACTAGGCCTTCGATATTTGGGGGATACATTGTGGTTAGCGCCTACTGTGCTAGGGCTATCAGTATGGTCCAGGCCAGAAGAAGCCTTGACACAACAGTGATTACTGATTGGCTTAAATTGGCAGGGTCCCATAAAATCAAATGGCTCACGCATATTCGAGAAGACTTGCAGGCAATCAGTAGGATGAACCTGTTCGACAACCCGCTGTCCATCAACCGACCAGACAAAGCTATAGTAAAAGGCGAACTATTAAAGCTTATAGTAGAGAAGAGATGGGAGGCAGATTTGAAGAAGAGGCCAGTCGAGATATTCCTCTCACTGAGCACTACTCCAACTACCTAGCCACATCTGCTGAAGATACCACGCAAGCAAAGGTTCTGTCTGACTAGATTTTGGCTTGGAATGACCCATTTGTGGTGTCATGTCCTTCAAATGTGTAACACCAACAAAGATCTGTTTCCATTCCCGTGCAACTCAACAGTATCTCAATCACAACTCCACTTGTTTTTGTCTTGTGAGCTGTATATAGAACAGCATAAACTTATATTTAGCGCATTATTGAGAAATGTAAACATTTAGAATTGTAAAGAGGCACTGAAGTATTTGAAGCTGCTCCAGACTGGGGAGGTGTGTCGAACAATTTATAGATTCATGGTCTCAGTAATCAATTGCAGGAAAATCATTGGGAAATAAATGCACATACATCTTGAGTATCCCTTTTAGTGAAATTCACCTAGTTGCCTCCATTTATTGGTATCTACATAATACTGCAGTTTACGAGTAATTCATTTTAACAAAAAGGAGAGAAAATTTAATTGTAATGTTCGTTTTTAATGCACAGTCACTTTATTCATCAGTCGCACAAAAAATCATTTGGATATTTTGTATGCCTTCTGTTAAGTTTATTTTATAAAAATCACTGTATTTTTATAATTGCTTGTATTTTATATTTGTGATGTTATGGTTTGCTTCAAACCGAATAAAGGACCAGATTATGATGGCGGTGGGACCGCCAACATCAGGCCATCGGTGGAGGTCCCACCGCCGTCCAGCCCATTGGTCCGACTGCTGGATTAGGATGCAGGTGGTCGGAGCTCAGCTGTAGGGGGAAAGACCATCGCGTCCGACAGGATCAAGGATCCCGTCAGGGCGACGGTCTGATTTCTATTCCCTGCAAAGAGGGCCGTGCCTGCTCAGGCACTGATGTAGGGATTAGAAAAGTCCCTTTCAGCCTGCCCTTTCATGGCGGTTCACCTGCCATAAAAAGGCAGGCGGAAAGTGACTTTGGGGGTCACTAGCAGGGCCTCCTTCCCCCCGGCCCTCTGCTATGGAGCTTGGGGCGCACCTGAGGTGCCCCCTAAACAACCCTGCATCATGTGGATGTTTTAAATGTGTACATTTTGTATTGCAGCGTGTGCTGCAGCCCACAGCACACGCCACAATGCAAAATATACACATTGCGACCGCCTTGAAGGCGGTCGCATCGTAATGCGGCAGCGGGACTGACGACTTCTAGTAGGACGGTCCTGCTTTCGCCATGGTGCCTGTCAGATGAGAGTCTGACAGACACCAAAATAAGGCCCAAAGAATTTTGAACTGAGTTGATATCTAGCAGTATTAGCTCTTCAACCTAAAACGAGACCAGCAAAAAAAGCCACATGCAGCATCTTGAAAGGAACACTTGGAACCTATTACCTTGTATTAAAGAAAATAGAGAAAGATCCATTATAGTAACTCAGGATAACCAACAGCACTTGTTTGCAACCATAAACCCTTCAAACAACAGGGGTGAAGATTGGAGTTGGCTTCCTCTATCCTTGGGAGAGGACCGAATCAGTGTCCCTAACTTGCAAGTAGAGTTACCGATTGAAAACCCTGGGTCACAGGTAAACCCTCTCAGAATTCTATCATGAAATGTGGTGGGCTTAAAAAAGGTGCTATTAAATCAACATACACAAGCATTTTTGCAAAAATGTAGGCATAATTTGCCCCAGCAGACATGGAGCAAAACTTCGTTTCACATTAATTTTATCAAGTGTTTGCTATGCTAGCTATCTCGCAAAGTAGATATGGCAGACCATCAGTGGTTATATCGATATACATTTCAATAGTAGAAGAAGTTACTACTAAACCTCTGAAGATGACCTGGCCATTTTTCCAAGCTGTCATAGTTGAAAATCCAGTCTCGAATAAATCAGTGCACAACATGCTGCTGATTAACGTTCATCTAAACATACATAATGTCGAACAAAGACCATTTGTTAGACTAAAATGAGACTCTTCTTTGAACCGGTGACTTTAACCTGACACTGCGATGCAAAGAATTTAGCCAGATAATAAATCCAGGAGCTACAATCCCCATTGGCCTCCTAGTAATCATCAGAGGCAAGACCCATTAAACACAAATTTCAAACTGCCTAACTAGTCTGTCGCTGCTCTCTTTGACACTATGCAGCACATTTCCAGCAGCAGGCAAGATCATACATCGCTCAAGCAGTTAAAGCTCAATTCTAGATTTTACACACATACACACACACACGCGCACACACCCACACACACGCACGCACTCACGCACACACCCGCCCGCCCCCATTTCCTCTTCAGTCACTGCCAGGTTTTACAACAGTACAAAAGTGATCATTTCGCTGCTTTAACAACTTTATTACCTCGATTTACCAAGAGCCAGTCACTTAGCCCACTTCGGTCAGGGCTCAGCAGATAACAAAATTAAAGAGGATAAAATGGACAAGAAGAAATCAGGATAAATTCTACTTATGGAAATTACATCAAATTGCCTGAGGATTAGCTATCGGATATCTCGGCACCAGGCGGCATTTCAACTCTCAGGACGGAATGGATCCTATGAATAGTGAGAGAAACCTTTCTTAAATTGAACTTTGCTGAAATCAGGACGGACGCCCTCATTCCTGCTTTCACTCAACCCACACCTTCTGCAACTTACCGCAGCAGCTTGCTGGACCCGCTGCGCGGGTGAAGTCAGCGGGTCTTACCAGCGGGTGTCATCAGTGCCTCAGGACCTGTTGGGGCCAGGATCGTGAGGGGGGGCCTTTGGAGTTGAGCAGGGCTGCGAGCTGTGTCACAGGGACTCCATCACCCAGGAGTCCCTGCTTGACTGACCCACAACACCTGGGCCACTCTCCCTGCTTGACACGCCCCCTAACCTTCTCAGTTTTAAGTTGCCGCACTGCACCGCAGCGCGGGAGCGCCCGGGGCGAAGTCCGAGAAAAGGGCGGGCCGTCTGAGGCCGTCCGAGGACGAACGAGGACGGGCCGGGCTCACACTCTTTCTTCTTGAGCCTTGAAGTATTAATTTTTAACTGCTGTGTTTAATCCTTTTATAAAGTAGTCCCATGATGGCCTTATGCTCTAGAAAAGGTAGGCAGGTTACTATGAAAACGAGTAATGTTAAAGCAACCGGAACCCTGGATGATTTTATAATTCGGGCAACTGGGATTTTGGAAAAAGAAATCGCATTTACTGAAAAGCGATTATCATTAGACCTGGTATCTGGGAAACGTTCCTCATTAGGACGTATTGGTTCTATAACTACGCCTGAACAAAGTATTGTAATTGACCCTGTAGTCAGCTTAAATCCCCCTACTAATCCTGTTTCTGTTTCTCAACTAACATGTTCTAACGACCTGGCTGATGATTTAATTGCAGACTGTATATCATCAAGTACTGCTAGTAAGGATAGTACTCAAAACTGTAATTTGAGTCTTATAGTGCCCATATCAGCACAACCTCAGGTTTTAGAATCTGATTCTGTAGTAATTGAAACTACAAAAACTAGTAAACGGAAAAGAGGAGGGGGTCATAATGGGGGTAGTAGAGCTAAAATATCTAAAATCAATGCTCTCGGAGTTGTGGCCAAACCTACGAAACAAAGGGGAACTTCATCCGGGGATGTTATACCCATAAACCATTCTTGTTCAAATGATGAACTGCTTCTTAACATTGAAAATCTGGTTAAAACTCTTTTGATGCCTTTATTGGAAAAAACCCAAATAATAAATTTGAAATTGGACCAATTAGAACACCTTATATCAGTTAACACGCACTCCCTTGACACATTGGCTAAGAATAGCAAGGCCATTGAGATTTCGGGGGATAAATTTACTGCTATAAAGAAAGTGGGTCCAAAAAAGCCATTAGGGGTGTTACAAATGGCTACAATTGCTGATCCTGCTAAAGCAGTTTCACAAATAGCTTCAAAGAATACCACTTTGATAGATGGTGGTCAGCAAAAGCCTGCAGCGGTTGCTGCACCTGCACCAAAGCCATCGGTACCTAAGCAGGTGGTTACTACCAGGCCTAAGGTAACATCACAACAGGGTCCTACAAATCAGGGGGAAAAAGCTCCACTAAAGCGGACAGTCTGTGTAAATCTACCTCCTGACTCCGCCCCTTTTACAGCAATTTTGACGGGAGTGCCAGGGGTCAGACCTAATCAAATGGAATCAAATAGGGATCTTAGAAATAAAGTAATCTTTTGGCTCAATAAAAACAGACCACTTCCCCCTGCCTCTAGGACAGAAATATTAAATGTTAGAAGGGTCCCTTGGGTGGGTCCAAGTGATAAAGACCTGGAGGGGGATTGCATTCAAATTTTAGGGATAATTGGGTTAAGGACTTTATTTGTCGTGAACCTAGGTTTGGTAGATTGGGGGATATACAATGTATAGGTTTAGAATATGTTTACCCATATCTAAAGCATGTTACTTTCCATCCACCCCAGAAGCACCCTAGAATGCGACTCCAGGGTGAGGAATATCTTGGGTGGATACCAAATAATATTCCTCTGAGAAAACGTTTTGACCCATTGATGGGGATGGAGGGGATAGACTGACTACCAACTAGCCAAAAGCCCGCTAAGCTATGTGGTGAAATGGGTAGTCCTCTAGTGGAACATAACAGTGAAAGATTGAGGGGTAATGCCAATAAGGTGGCATCAATTTGTATTGCACCGAGTGTAAATTCTGTTGAGGCAGAGGTTTGTGATATTGTAAACAGTGTGTCAGATTTGCCTGCCCCCAGGTTTGATATGGCCACGTATATAGATCCCCAGACGTGGGACCCGTGCTCACTACGCCACTGGAGTCAAGCTATCCTGGCTGATGACGACTGATAGCCAGAAACCGGTCCTAGGATGCTTGATTCCGGTCCAGGGAAGACATGGCTTGGCAGTTCGGGCTGGACTGTTCCCATGAGCCACAGGGTCAAGACTGATTTGCATATGGCCATGTCTAAACTGGGGTGGTGTAGTGGGCAAAAGAATGATGGATTTAACCCAGATCTCTTGACTGGGGGAGAATGTTTGCTTTGTCAGCATTCCGTCCATCAATTGTTTGTTGTAACGCTTTTCGCCCTAAGTGGGATGGGTATTCCCAGACGTGGGACCCGTGCTCACTACGCCACTGGAGTCAAGCTATCCTGGCTGATGACGGCTGATAGCCAGAAACCGGTCCTAGGATGCTTGATTCCGGTCCAGGGAAGACATGGCTTGGCAGTTCGGGCTGGACTGTTCCCATGAGGCACAGGGTCAAGACTGATTTGCATATGGCCATGTCTAAACTGGGGTGGCGTAGTGGGCAAAAGAACGATGGATTTAACCCAGATCTCTTGACTGGGGGAGAATGTTTGCATTGTCAGCATTCCGTCCATCAATTGTTTGTTGTAACGCTTTTCGCCCTAAGTGGGATGGGTATTCCCAGACGTGGGACCCGTGCTCACTACGCCACTGGAGTCAAGCTATCCTGGCTGATGACGGCTGATAGCCAGAAACCGGTCCTAGGATGCTTGATTCCGGTCCAGGGAAGACATGGCTTGACAGTTCGGGCTGGACTGTTCCCATGAGGCACAGGGTCAAGACTGATTTGCATATGGCCATGTCTAAACTGGGGTGGCATAGTGGGCAAAAGAACGATGGATTTAACCCAGATCTCTTGACTGGGGGAGAATGTTTGCATTGTCAGCATTCCGTCCATCAATTGTTTGTTGTAACACGTATATAGATCAACCAGGTGATTCACCAAGGAAAACAGGGTTTCGGTTGATTTCGTGGAACATCGCAGGTTTCTCTAGGAGGTTACAGGATGAGGCTTGGCTGGATTATGTTGCAAGCCATGATATCATGTGCCTCCAAGAGACATGGAGTAGAACTGACCAGGATTTTGACGGATTCCAATCATTTAACGTATTAGCTGTGCCATCACAGGCAGGCAGAGCTAAAGGTGGGATAATGACCGCTATTACTCTCAAATGGAATAATTTAATAACATCTAAGATAGTAGATACTCCCTGGTATCAATTACTTCTGCTAGAATCTCTGTTTCCCGTGCCCCTGCTGCTGATTAATTGGTATTACAATGTTTTTGATAAGTATGACACAGCTGTAATTGTGAGTTTGCAGGAGGCTATATCCAAGGTGCGTATTGATCTACCCCTGTTATTTACTATATGGGTTGGCGATTTCAATTGTACCCTGTGTAAATTTGGTGGGTCAAATGTGTGTGGTTTGGTGGACCTAAATGAGCACCCTATCCAGCATTTTAAGCATACACCTCAGGGTGATGCGTTAAATAATATTATTGTAATTAATGACTTATGTATAATGGAATCATGTGTTGCCCCAAATTTACTTCCCATACCAACCTTTCAGGGTGCTAGTGGATCTATGGGTGTTATTGATTTTATTATTGTGTCCAGTAGCTATGTACATTTTATTGATAAATTTGAGACGCATGCAAATCCGGCAATCGATCATAATCCTTTGATCTTAACTTTGTGCCCCCCCGTTGCAACAAGGCATCCAATCTGGGACCTACCTGTAAGATATAATAGGAATCAAGGTGTTACCATGAAGTGGGAGAAAGTAGATGTAATTGGGCTGGAGACGGAGATTTTAAGTGCTAATAGTTCTGTAATTAAGTCTTGTCTGTCACCAATCACAGACCCTGAAAATGTAATTATGAATTTCGAAATTCTGTGTGGGTATGTGGCAGAGCATCTTAAAAAACCAATGGTTAATGGACAGTCCAATGGCTTTAAATGGTTTGATGCTGTGTGTTCTGCAACCCAAAAATCACTAAAAAGGGCTTTGCAACAAAAACCAAGGAATAAGGAGCTGGTAAGAACTGCGAGAAGCGCATATAGAGAGGCAATTAGAAAACGGAAGCTGGATTTAAAAACCTTAGCTTGGGACGACCTAGAAAAAGCCTCAGAGTTAAAAGACAGTAGGCTTTTTTGGGAAGTGGTAAATCGTCCCTTATTTTCTAGTGATGGTAAGGAAAATATGGTGATGCAGATAACGGGTGAGACATGGGAAGCCCACTTTGGGAACATTTTTAATTCTAAGTTAGTATCCCTCTTAGGCTTGCAGGATCATACAAAGGATGTGGACTTCCCGCTTACAGCTTCCTTGCTTAGCTCGTCGCTTACTCTTCGGGAAGTTGAAGATGCCCTGAGGAAAGGCGTACCACTAAAAGCCCCTGGCCCTGATGCGGTGCCGTTGGATCTTTTCAAACATAATACTGTCGTATGGGCCCCTTTGCTATTGAATGTATTCAAAGCAGCTATTGTCGGTCGCATTCCCCTATCCTGGAAGGAGGCAGTGGTGGTGCCTATTTTCAAAAAGGGTAACAAGTGCGATCCACGATGCTATCGCCCAATATCATTAATTGATGCATCATGCAAACTATTGGGAAGGATAATTTTGGCCAGATTGGAGACGTGGGCAGACTCCGTGGGCCTAATTGTGAACTCTCAATATGGGTTCAGGAGAGGAAAGGGAACAACCGAACAGTGTCTAAATCTGGCACTAATTATGGGTAAGTACATGAAGGCCAGGGGTCTTTCTATCCACCTGGCCTTCATTGATTTATCCAGTGCCTTTGACACTGTTTGTAGGAACAAACTATGGCGGATGATGGAGGACATGGGTTTTGAAGAACCTTTGGTTACCCTGCTCCGCAGACTACATGCGACTACAACTGTGACAATAAGATTCGGGCCAGGGGGGGAAAAAACAAAATCTATCCCCTCAACTGAGGGTGTACGACAAGGCTGTATATTAGCGCCTTTTCTGTTTTTAGTTTATACTAATGGCCTGGAAAAGTTCTTGTTGGAACATTGTTTGGATTTCCCGAAGGTGAACGGCAAGAAGAAACCTATGTTATCTTATGCAGATGATACGGTATTAATGACCCTTACAGCGAATAGTATGCAGACTTGTCTGGAAGCATTTAATAACTTTATGCTGGACCTGGACCTAAAGGTAAACTTTTCAAAATCTTTTGCAATGGTCTGTGGCCCTAAAGGGACAAAAACCCGTAAGTTCATGGTAACTAATCTTACCATTGACAAAGTTGATAATTTCAATTACTTGGGAAATTTATTTAACAACAGACTGAGCTGGGTCCCTTTGATGAAGGCGCGTGTGCAATGTACCAGTAGATCTATAGAGGGTTTATTTCGTTTTTGTAGTAAATTGGGACAAAAATCAGTCCCACATATAAAAACCTTGTATAGAGCAAAATGCATATCTGTGGCCACCTACGGGGCAGGAGTCCGGGGGATAGAAAGCCCAGCCATGATCCAGGTCATGGAAAATAAATTTTTAAAACGTTTACTGTCAATTCCATCAGGTTCATCTAACAGTTTTTGCCACACTGAGATGGGAATGGAATATGTGACTGACATCATCCGCGTTTCCCCTTTATTATTATGGGGTAAAATATGGTTATTGGAAGACCTTCAGCTCTCTAAAGATATCCTGAAGGACTGCAAAAACCTTGAACATGCAATGCAGATCCCATGGCTTTTATATGTTAGTAATACTTTGCATAGAATTGGTTTGGGTCACTTTTATGATAACCCCGAAAAAATGCAGGGGGACAAAAAAACTCTGATTAAAACAAGTTATCGTAAAAGTTTAAGTATGTTACACTCAGACCAGCCAAAAAATTGTTTGGGTAAATTGCAGTATCAATTTTATTTAACATTTACTACTAATGTGCAATGGCGCTTTTACCTAACAAGGTTTAGATTAAACACTCTTCATTTTCTTTTTGCCTTTCCAAAAGAAGGGGGTTGGTGTGAGAGGCTGCCCCCTTGTTTTTGCGATAACAAAACTAGTCAAAGTACTATTCATGTTGTCCTTTTTTGTTCTCTTTATAAGGAACCAAGAATTAGGTTTATTAAGCCTATTCTAAAAGGGCGACAACCATGTAATTATAAAGAGGGTTATGACTATTTGTTATCGCTATCATCTTCTGGAATATGTTGTGCCATGTTAAGTTTTATACGACTGTCACTCCAGATTAGGAAACGGTATTGTTAGTTTGTTTAAAGACTTTCTTGCTCCCAGTGCAATAAGCACTAAAAAATCAATGTCATATGTTGGTCCAACTGGTTATATAGTATGCTAATAATCTCTGTTATAGGGCGACTAATATGGTTTCGCATTGTAGGTTTCCATTCTTTCTGATAAATGATATGTTAAATTTGTATAAACTTTGTTTTAGTAACAATATGTTTTTAAATTAAGGTCTGTATACTTTTATGATTCTATCTTTTTTGAATCAAATAAAGTTCATGAATCGAATCGAGAGGCAATTTTTATGTAATCAGATTTCCTTCACAAACAATATTAGACAATACAAGGAAGCTTGAAAGCACTGTCTCAACTCTAAGAGCATACAGGACGTCGGTCGAGCTGCCAAATGTTTTAGGGAAGTCGCCCAGAAACTTAACCCTCTCTGACTACAACATCAATCATGGTCAATGCCCTTAACACTCATGTAATTGCGAAGTTAACATATATTTGAATATGGTTCTATTGTTGATGACTGCTACAATTTTCACTTTAGATGTTAAGGCACTTAGGGTACTTTCTTAATTTGAAGGATTGTCTAATTTTATGTTGGTTGTTTTGAAATCAATTTCGACACAGTAATAATACCTGGTGTGATTTTATGCAAGATTTTATTAATCAAGAAAATAAATAAATTATGACTTACTCATGGTAGCACCCACATGCTTAAAATTCTTTCAAAACTACTGTTTGCAACGGCAACACACTTTGGTACATATAGAGGCCGAGTTAGCAAATGTTCGAAATAGTTAATTTTATGAAGTGAAAAGCACTATCGCCCAGATGTGATGGAAGTCAGCAATGCAGCCTTTACCTCATAAATGAAAGAGACCCGATACTTCAGGAGAGCTCGCGATTGAGCTGCCGAGCCTGGATATCTCAGTTGAGGCTGTCAGCACAAGACGTGTCTCACTCATTACCTTCCGCGGCACTCCTAAAAATAGGAACTGCACTTGATTTATGGAGCACGTTGCCCTGACCTGCCCTTCACAACACCAACGCTTTTTTCTGACATGAATTTGGCTTAGCTGGTTGCTTTTAGACTGATTTGAAATGTCACAGAAGCAACAAAGCAGGTGGATGAAAAAGACGGCCTGATGAAATGGAAAGGAAGAAAAACGTGCGTGCGTTTCAGTACAAGGGTTACTCCTTTGTTTTTAACTTGTCTGGGTAGAGCTGGCCTCATATGACAGGAAAAAAGAGAATATAGACCTAGAGTTTCAGTGATGGTTCAGGCACTCATGCATCGGGGGAAATGGGGCGCTTAAAAGATCACTCACTCCTTGGATGTGTGGAAAAGGGTGCTTTATTGAAACAGGTGCGTATCACATAATTCATCCGCGGCTTCACGCCTTAGAGAGCAAAACCTCACTATACACTTCATAACCTACCTCCTTACCGTCACTCCTAAATGCCACCCTCGTAAACATACCACTCAAAAATTTACATCATGACCTTTTTTACATCTCTGATTGTCTCACTTTAAATTTCACCTCCCGCTTAAGAGTGAACCAATTAACATGTGGTCAACTTGATATTCCCATGGCGTAACCTTTAACTCGAGTACTTTTGGTGTGTGCTTGTTGACACCCTCCTTTTCAGCCTGATTAGCCTGTATTGACCAAAATACCCTTAAGTAAAGGACTGAAAACTTGTGGGCCAACTGCCATTTCCGGCACCTGTCTCAGAGAGACGACCATACATAACTAACTACCCCTTACGCACCTGCCGCAACTAGCCTGCCTCAATAGTAATTGTAATTGGTATTGGTATTTATAAAGCACATTATCACCAACAGGTCTCTAAGCGCTGAAATAGTGATTTAATAAGCCAAATTAATGTCCTATAATCCAGAAAAAGAGGGAAGGGCAGGTGGGACAAAATTCTTTGCTTCTAAATAAGGGTGCTGCCACCGTGTACACCTACTATAAAATGGTGGGTGGCAGCCCCAAAATGGCGCATTATATACCCTTTGGGCTACATTCTTTACCGAATGAAGCCCAAAGAAGACAGTATCTAGCCTGCGCTTGTATCCCCCAAGTCCCCGGGTGACAGACCTCCCTTTAGATACCTGTACCCCAAAACCCAATCGCTGTCCCCTGAAGCCCAATTTTCCTTTGCATTTTTGCATTAGTGTCAGTGAAAAATGCTGCTTGTTTGTGCTATAGCGCTGTCAGTGCATTTGTTTACCTGTGCGCTGGGCTCCCATCAGCCCCATACCACCAGTGAGGCAGCTGACACTCTGCGAGGGACGCCTAGCTCTGTTTGCATAGCTGCGGTGTAGAGTTCTAGCCCTGATTCTGCTCACAAAGGCATTCTGCCATTTTGAGTGTGCCAGCAGGGTCGGTGCTCTAGTTGTTTAGAACGCAGGGAGCAGAGACTTCAGGAGGCAGCACTGATTCCCCACACACTTAAGTGCAGTGGAAATGGGTTTGGTGCTTGGTGCCAGAGCTCTCTGTGGGGCAATATTTGGCATCAAACGCCATCCTTGCTAGAAGCGTGCAGTCACAGGAATGGGACCTACAGACAAGGCTCAGAGAGATGTCATGCACAGCTGACAAAGGAGTAAATTAAAGGAGTACATTTCTCTAATTCAAAATATATGCCTTTTACTTGTGCCTCTGCCGTGCTGTTTGGAGATTTGACCATCACAGGTTGGAGAGTCCTTCATTGAGTTTAAGAGTGATGCATTAAGGAGGGGAACAGGTGGAGCTGGAAGAGGTCATGTGAGAAGGCATGCACGTGCTGCTTCTAAGATGATGGCACATGTCAGAAAGCGGATGCACTTCTATTGCAAAGGAGATTGATCTACACAAAATGAAGTGTTCTGCTCAACACAGCCTTGGGGGAAATTAACATTCATATGCTGGGCGTTAGTGTCAGAAAGGATGCACAGCCATTTGTGTTATCTGCATCAATAGCTGGCTTGATGCTCCGGTACACATCCTAGTGGCATGGAAGCAGCATGGATAGCACGACGTGCAAGGTTGATGTTAGCAATGGCTTTTTCACGGTATGTGTTCTTTGTTTGTGAATGGTATTTGTGGATGATAGATGTGAACCTGATGGGGCAGGAGAAGAGGAGGGTGAGGTGCTCAGACTGCATTGGAAATAAGCATTTATTTTTGTGAATGTAATAGGAGACTGTGTGCAGCTACATTTGATTGTGGTTGCAAGCAGGGCAGTTAGAGAGGAATTTGGGGCCTATTTTACAAGAAACTGATGCATCAGCATCGATGCATCAGTTTCCTTGCACCTGCACCAAATGTCTTTGCAACACCATGGATGTACTGCATTTACTATACAGGGCTCCATGGCACGAGGATTTAACAGATGCATCAGAAATCCTGGCACATCTGTTGGTGTAAAAAGTGATACATTGCTGCAGTTGATTGTAAAACTAATGCAACTCCTGCAATGTATCAGAATACATAGGCGAGTCCCGATGTAAAAGCCCCGCATTAATCCTTATGCCTGGTCAGAGCAGGCAGAAAGATTTTGACACAGTCAAGTCATAGAGTGACGCAGTGAAATGTAAATTTTACTGCACCACTTCGACGTGACTATTTTGTGGCAACGATTACCCTGCATACATTATACCTGGTGCAGGTATAATGAGATGCAGGAGTCTACAAAATGATGCATTGGACCCAATGCTTCAGTTTGTAGATATGGTGCACTGGCGCACTGATTGAGCAGCCCCTTCGTAAAAAAAAGAGATGCATCGGGGGCGAAGCTCCTCGTAATTGAGGCCCTGGATGTAAAGCAGTGATTTCATCAAGTGTGCTTGCTCTTATGGGTGTAAAAAGAACTATTTATTGACAGAATGCAGAACAATGTCATACATTCACCCCAGTACACAGACCTGGGCCTAAATCCATCGTTTTTTTGCTCACCATGCCATTCCAGTTTAGACCCAGCCATATGCAAATCAGTCTTGACCCTGTGCCCAATGGGAACAGTCCAGCCCGAACTGTCAGGCCAGGTCCTCCTGGACTGGAAACAAGCATCCTAGGACCGGTTTCGGGGTTTCACCCCTCTTCAGCCAGGATAGCTTTTTTCCAGTGGCATGGAGAGCACGGGACTCATGGTCTGAGCATACCCGTCCCACTCGGGGTGACAAATGCAAAAAGAACTATTGATGGACAGAATACACAACAATGTCATACATTCACCCCAGTACAGAGATCTGGGCCTAAATCCAGTAAGCGCCACAGGGCTGCGTTGCAGAGAGATGGGCCGAGGCCACGCCCCTTTTTACACCTGCCTTACGGTTTAAGTGGCGAGCGATCTCTCAGAGTTCAACTGTGCTACTGCTTAGCATGTTCTGAATAATGTCTACATTTGCACAAACTGCCTGCAGAAATATCCCATCGCTCTAGTGAAATACTTTTCCTCTGTCTAGAGGCACGGAAACAAACGATGCTAAAATCGAAACCGTGAAACTGCAAACAGACATCTTTGTACAGGAGGATACGAAACGAGGCACTGCATAAATTCCTCATCATGTAGGGGGTCATGCTGGGATAGTGTTTTAGGGTTTAGGGTGAGTGCAGTGGTATTTGTGTAGTGTAGGGGGTTGTGCTGGGGGTAGTGTTTTAGGGTTTAGGGTAGCGCAGTAGTGTTTGGTTACTGTAGGGGGTCGTGCTGGGGGTAGTGTTTTAGGGTTTAGGGTAGTGCAGTGGTCGTTGGGTAGTATAGGGGTCATGCTGGGGGTAGTGTTTTAGGGTTTAGGGTAGTGCAGTGGTGTTTGGGTAGTGTAGGGGGTCGTGCTGGGGTAGATTTAAGGTTTAGGGTAGTGAAATGGTGTTTGTGTAGTATAGGGGGTCGTGCTGGGGATAGGGTTTTAGGATAGTGCAGTGGTGTTTGTGTAGTGTAGGGGGTCGTGCTGTGGGTAGGGTTTTAGGGTTTAGGGTAGTGCAGTGGTGTTTGTGTAGTGTAGGGGGTAGTGTTTTAGGGTAGTGCAGTGGTGTTTATGTAGTGTAGGGGGTCTTGCTGGGGGAAGTGTTTTAGGGTTTAGGGTAGTGCAGTGGCGTTTGGGTAGTGTAGGGGTCATGCTGGGGGTAGTGTTTTAAGGTTTAGGGTAGTGCAGTGGTGTTTGTGTAAAGTAGGGGGTGATGCTGGGAGTAGATTTAGGGTTTAGGGTAGTGCAGTGGTGTTTTGTAGTGTAGGGGGTCGTGCTGGGGTAGTGTTTTAGAAATAGGGTAGTGCAGTGGTGTTTGGGTAGTGTAGGGGGTTGTGTTAGGGGTAGATGTAGTGTTTATGGTAGTGCAGTGGAGTTTAGGTAGTGTAGGGGGTCGTGCTGGGGGTAGTGTTATAGGGTTTAGGGTAGTGCAGTGGTGTTTGTGTAGGGTAAGGGATAGTGTTTTAGGGTTTAGTGTAGTGCAGTGGTGTTTATGTAGTGTAGGGGGCCATGCTGGGGGTAGATGTACGGTTTAGGGTAATGCAATGGTGTTCGTGTAGTGTAGGGGGTAGTGCTGGGGGTAGCGTTTTAGGGTTTAGGGTAGTGCAGTGGTGTTTGTGTAGTGAAGGGGTCGTGCTGAGTGTAGTGCTTTAGGGTTTAGGGTAGTGCAGTGCTGTTTGTGTAGTTTATAGGGTAGTGTCTTAGGGTTTAGGGCAGTGTAGTGGTGTTTATGTAGTGTTGGAGGTCGTGCTGGGGGTAGTGTTTTAGGGTTTAGGGTAGTGCAGTGGTGTTCGGGTAGTGTAGGGTTCATGCCGGGGGTAGTGTTTTAGGGTTTAGGGTAGTGCCGTGGTGTTTGGGTAGTGTAGGGGGTCATGCCGGGGGTAGTGTTTTAGGGTTTAGGGTAGCGCAGTGGTGTTTGGGTAATGTAGGGGGTTGTGCTGAGGGTAGATTTAAGGTTTAGGGTAGTGCAAGGGTGTTTGTGTAGTGTAGGGGTAGTACTGGGGGTAGTGTTTTAGGGTTTAGGGTAGTGCAGTGGTGTTTGGGTAGTGTAGGGGGTCGTGCCGGGGGTAGTGTATTAGGGTTTAGCGTAGCGCAGTGGTGTTTGGGTAGTGTAGGGGGTCGTGCCGGGGGTAGTGTTTTAGGGTTTAGGGTAGCGCAGTGGTGTTTGGGTAGTGTAGGGGGTTGTGCTGAGGGTAGATTTAAGGTTTAGGGTAGTGCAGTGGTGTTTGTGTAGTGTAGGGGTAGTGCTGGGGGTAGTGTTTTAGGGTTTAGGGTAGTGCAGTGGTGTTTGTGTAGTGTAGGGAGTCGTGCTGGGTGTAGTGTTTTTAGGGTTTAGGGGAGTGTAGTGCTGTTTGTGTAGTGTAGGGGGTAGTGTTTTAGGGTTTTGGGCGGTGCAGTGGTGTTTATGTAGTATAGGGGGTCGTGCTGGGGGTAGTGTTTTAGGGTTTAGGGTAGTGCAGTGGTGTTTGTGTAGTGTTTGCGGGGTAGTGCAGTGGTGTTTGTGTACTGTAGGGGGTAGTGTTTTACGGGTTAGGGCAGTGCAGTGGTGTTTATGTAGTGTAGGGGGTCATGCTGGTGGTAGTGTTTTAGGGTTTAGGGTGGTGCAGTGGTGTTTGGGTAGTGTAGGGGGTTGTGCTGGGGGTAGTGTTTTAGGGTTTAGGGTAGTGCAGTGGTGTTTGTGCAGTGTTTGCGGGTTCTTACAGTGGTGTTTGTGTAGTGTAGGGGGTCGTGCTGGGGTAGATCTAGAGTTTAGGGTAGTGCAGTGGTGTTTGTGTAGTGCAGGGGGTCGTGCTGGGGTTGTGTTTTAGGGTAGTGCAGTGGTGTTTGTGTAGTGTAAGGGGTCGTGCTGGGGGTAGTGTTTTAGGGTTAAGTGTAGTGCAGTGGTGTTTGTGTAGTGTAGGGGGTAGTGTTTTAGGGTTTAGTGTAGCGCAGTTGTGTTTGGATAGTGTTGGGGGTCGTGCTGGGGGTAGGTTTAGGGTAGTGCATTGGTGTTTGGCTAGTGTAGGGGGTCGTGCTGGGGAAGTGTTTTAGGGTTTAGGGTAGTGGAGAGGTGTTTAGGTAGTGTAGGGGGTCATGCTGGGGTAGTGTTATAGTGTTTAGGGTAGCGCAGTGGTGTTTGGGTAGTATAGGGGGTCATGCTGGGGATAGTGTTTTTGGGTTAAGGGAAGCGCAGTGGTGTTTGTGTACTGTAGGGGGTAGTGTTTTAGGGTTTAGGGTAGTGCAGTGGTGTTTGTGTAGTGTAGGAGGTCCTGCTGGGGGTAGTGTTTTAGGGTTTAGGGTAGTGCAGTGGTGTTTGGGTAGTGTAGGGGGTAGTGCTCACCAGGGAGTTAACTGCAAGTCTACTGCTTGTATTGAAAGTGATTGTTCAGTCTGCATGTCAGAATTTTCTAAGTAAATATAAGAGGATTTGAGATCTCTCTTAAAACATGCCCTAATTTGTCTTTCTACAGCACTAACCATAATTTCTATGACAAAATGAACCTCCTCATTTTGTTACTTTTTTAATTAAATGTTTTAAGGGTTACCAATATATTCCAATCATGATGGCTTCAGGTATGCCATAATTTTGTCATAAGTAAGACTGTTATTGCTCTAATAGTTCTTTAGGACACTCTGGGAAGCTGCAGTAGAACACAAAGGAATAAACTGCCAGGCTGCTCCTGTTGAAATATAGCAGGAAGATATTTGAGATCTCACTTAAAACATGTCCTAATTTTTCTTTCTGCAGCACTAACCATAATTTCTATGACAAAATGAACCCCCTCATTTTGTTCCTTTTTAAATTAAATGTTTTAAGTGTTACCAGTTTATTCCAATCAAGATCGATTCAGGTGTGCCATAATTTTGTCATAAGTAAGACTGTTAGCACTCTAGTTGTTCTTTAGAACACTCTGGGAAGCTGAAATAGAACACAAAGGAATCAACTGACAGTCTCTGCCCTTGTTGGATGTACATGTTTTACTGAGAATGTCAGACTTCATTTTCACATGACTGAGAAAGATAATGTGAATTTACAGAAAATATGCTCTCATTTTAGCTTCTGGAGCACCTTCCAAACCTCTATGGGACAAGCATGAGAAAATAGATTTCTCTCAAACATGATTCATGATATCCCAGCAGAAGGTTTTTCACAAGGTAAAATCACCTTAGAACACACCACAATTCCTAAATTTAGTATGGTACCATCAACAAATGAATTCTAATGTAACTAAAGTCTGTTATTACCTTTTAAAGTTCTCCTTTTGGTGACCCTCAAAACATTCTATTCACTACAATGCATTTCAATGGGGTGCTATCTTGTATATTGGTCCCAAGATGGCTGCCAGCAATTCCAGGATGAAGTGATGACAGCCAATCAGATCTCACGATGAAATGTGTTGTTAGGCTCCGCCCAGATATCGATATTTTTTCTTTTTATAATTTCTCATGAACTACTGAACAGATTTACACCATTTAACAAACAGGCACCTTTCTGAATCAAGGGCTACCTCTTTGCCAAATTTGGGGTAATCCCATTCAGCAGTTCGGGCTGCAGCCGCGGCTAAAGTTTCCTATGGAAAATTGCATGGGGAAAACACATTTTTTCTTGGCCCCCGCTTGCCGAATTACCCCGAAACTTGCAGGATAGGAGCAGACCGGCGCGCCCCACGAGTTTTGAAACTTCCACAAAGATTCGTCAACCGGCGCCAAAGTTATTGGAAATAGAACGTTGCGGATTTCCTATGGAAAATAGGTCCCAACTATAACTACCTACTGGCGGTCGCCAGTAGGATATATATATATAAATATATATATATATATATATATATATATATATATATATACATATATATATGTATATATATATATATATATATATTTATATTATCTACTGGCGGTCGCCAGTAGATAGTTATAGTTAGGACCCTCTTACCATAGGAAATCCGCAACATTCTATTTTGAATATCTTTGGCGCCGGTCGACGAATCCTCGCAAAATTTTCAAAATAGGTGGGGCGTGGAGCTCCGCTCCTACCCTGAAAGTCTCGGGGGGATTCATCAAGCGGGGGCTGAGATAAAAGGGGGGTCCCAAAACGCATTTTTCCCATGCATTTTTCCATAGGACCTTTAGACAGAGCTACAGCCCGAACGGCTGAACAGAATTTAATGAAATTTGGCAGAGAGGTAGTCCTCAGGTCAAGGAAGTGCCTTTTGTAGGTTTGGTGTAAATCTGTTCAGTAGATTCTGAGAAAATAGCCTTTAAATCAATATATATATCTGAGCCAGCTTACGGTGCGCTTACGGTGCGCTTACCGTACGCGTACGGTGACGTGCGCGAACGCGATTCTGATTGGCCGTTAGATCTTAGTAAACATTCGAATCGGTCAAAACCAGGAAGCGGCGGCCGCCATTTTCTCTCTCGCACTCTGACAGGGGGTTGAAAAACAAAGTGCAAAAACATGTAAAGGGGCTGTTTAGACAGCTCCCAAGCACCTAGCCATGTCGAGGGAGTCCCCAACGATCCCCCAAGTGAAAAAAGGCAATTTTAATGTTTTCGAAAATTTCGCCGATTACGCTTACCGTACGCGTACGGTAATAAATAATAAAAAAAATTAAAAAATAACCACATTCTCCCCACCCCGTGTGCAAATGGCGCCCGAAGGGCACCATTTATGCATGGCATATTAGAGCAAAACAAAACATATATTTTACATGTCACAACGATGCTCATCATATGTCCTCCATGTGCGCACGGTGCGCGAAGCGCATCGTGCGTTCATGGCCCATCTAGCGTAACGTGGGCACGCGATGCGCGAAGCGCACCGCGCGCGCACGGAACGAACTGCGTTAAGTGGGCGCGCACGCCACAAATGGCGTAAAGTAACTTAGCATTTAAAAAACCGTACAAATTCACTGAAAAAACCATAGGTTTCACACACGTTATAGTTAGGAATTAGCATTTAAAAAACCTTGCAAATTCACTGAAAAAACCATAGGTTTCACACATGTTATAGTTAGCTGGACATTTTACTGATAAAAAACCAATGAAATTCCCCCGTTATAGTTACTGTAGGCAACTATAACTCACGCGACCGTAATCCTCTGCTGATGACATATGTGTCTTTATGAAAAAAAAATATTTGTAATATATGTATAGCTAAAATTTAATGGAAGAAGACATGGGCAAATAAGTGTCTAAATACAGTATTAGCATCAGCAGAGGATTACGGTCGCGTGAGTTATAGTTGCCTACAGTAACTATAACGGGGGAATTTCATTGGTTTTTTATCAGTAAAATGTCCAGCTAACTATAACATGTGTGAAACCTATGGTTTTTTCAGTGAATATATATATATATATATATATTCACAGAAAAACCATAGGTTTCAGGGGTGTTATAGTTAGCTGGCCATTTCACTTGTACAAAACCATAGAAATTCCTCCATTATAGTTAGTTCTGCTAACTATAACTCGTACACCCGCGATGCACTGCTGATGATGTCACCTATTGCATCATTCATGACATGGTCAGTGACATCACTGATGACATCACTGATGACATCTCAAATGACATCACTGATGACATCATCCAGTGAATGTGGTTTAGTTTGAAATTTAAATATGTATTATATATATACCAATCTGTATTGAAGATTGAGTGGATATATAACTGTCTGGATGGAGGATTTATTAGCTGCCTGACTGTCTGTTTAAGTGAGTAATTAAAAGTGTATCACTTAATACATGGATTAGTAACTAAATTATGTGAATGTGTGCATCACTGTCTCTGTTGTTGTAACATGCTGCATCAGTTGGTCACTAACTACATGAGTGTGTATATTAGGTATTGATTAGTTGGGTGAGTATTTGTATGGGACACTGAGTTTGTGTGTGGTTGGATGGTGTGTGTGTAACTCTATGCATAGATGTGTGAATGGTTGATTGACTAGGTGTATAGGTTTAAGAGTGCATGTGGAAACAGTTGTTTGGGTGAATGAGTGTATTTATTTGTGTGTTGGTGAGCGAATATATGTTTTAATTGTACATCTTCAACAAAGTAAAAAAATAAAAGACATTTTATGTGAGAGTTGGTGTATATAAATAAGTATGTGTAAGAGTCAGTGATTGTTAGAGTAACTATATGAATGAGTGTATAATTGTAATGGTGATTTTTTAACATATTAGCTATGAGTTACTATGTGTTTGAATAAATGAGGTGTTGTTGGATAATTGTGTAAGTGAGTAAATGTAAGTGTGATTAATTTTTTTCATGAGTGAGTAGGATGACTGCATAACCGACTAAGAAGACTGCTGATGTATCAATGTCTTTATATGTGTATAAGTGCATTTGTTAGTGTTCTATTAATTAGTGACTGCATGTATAAATGATTCTGTTGTTGAATGGGTAGTTGTATGTGTAGACTTAGGAATCAGTGAGTCGGTATTTAGTAACTGGTATTGGTGTGTCAATGGTTTCAAATATGGTACATTGTATTTTACAGTGAGTGTTGAAAGGTTATACTAGTGTATGATGAGGTGTAGCAGATTGTCACGTGGATTATGTCAACAGTGATGTCATTTGAGATGTCATCATTGATGTCATCAGTGATGTCACTGACCATGTCATGAATGATGCAATATGTGACATCATCAGCAGTGCATTGTGGGCGCGCAAGTTATAGTTAGCAGAACTAACTATTACGGAGGAATTTTTATGGTTTTGTACGAGTAAAATGGCCAGCTAACTAGAACACCCCTGAAACCTATATTTTTTTCTGTGAATTTCTAAGGTTTTTTAAATGCTAATTTCTAACTATAACGTCTCTGAAACCTATGGTTTTTTTCAGTGAATTTCAAAGCTTTTTTAAATGCTAATTTCTAACTATAACGTCTCTGAAACCTATGTTTTTTTCAGTGAATTTTAAAGGTTTTTTAAATGCTAATTTTTAAGTGTGATAGTAGTTATACCTATTTTTTTGTACTGATTTTCTACAGTTTTTAAATAACCCTGGGCGTAGTTCGCGAAGCTACGCAAAGTGCAGTTCGCACTACGCGAGCTACGCGTAGCACTTCGTGAACTGCGTAATACCTTGTTCGCACTGTGCCAGATGTTGTTTTCAATGATTGCACAGTGTGGACAAGCAACCGGCACTGTGCAATCATTGAAAATGGCATCTTGCACAGTGCGAGCTGTAGTTTTCTGCTGCTCGAGTAGATTTTTACTCGAGCGGCAGCTTTCTCAACGCGAACTGGTAGTTTCTCAACGCGAGCGGTCGCGAGCATACGCGACCACTCGCAATGAGAAACCTGACCTCCTCGCGTTGGGAATCTCGCCGGAAGGTTTATTTTCCATGCTCGTGATCGCCAACTTGATGTTGCTGATCGCAAGCAAGGAAAAATTCTCGCCGGGATGTCATTTTGCTTGCTCGCGGTCGCCAACTTGACGTTGAGGACCGCGAGCAAGCAAAAAATGACCGCAGCACTACGCAACACTACGCTACGCGTGTTCGCACAGTGCTACGTGCAGTTTGCGTAGTGCGAAGTAGCGCGAACTTCGCAAACTACGCGAGCGTAGCATAGTGCTTTGTCCAGGCTTATTTTTAAACTGTTTATTTATACATGTTTTATTCATTAAATAACATTATATATTTTTCTGAAAATAACAAAAAAATTTACAAAAATTCTAACTGAAATATTGATACATTTTCTTATTTTCATTTTTTATTTTAATACATTTATATTATTTTCTTTTTTTTAAAAATCCAATTTTTTTTCGGAGTCGCGCACTCAAAGCGTACACATCACGCTGGGTGCGCGCATTCTAGCCACCATTTTAGAAAAGTTGTGAAGGATCCGCGTACGGTGTGCGACGGCTGCGTGTTTTTCAGTTACATCATATACATTTAATATTACGTGATGTGCGCAATTGGTATGCAACCAGTCCGCGACTCCTGCTCCTGCGCATTCGCGACACATACGCATTACGGTACGAGATACTTGCGCGGTTGCGTGCGCGACTCCCGCAAAAAAAAGTTATGTTCCAAAATGATATGTATGTGTCTTTAATATACATATTAGGGCAAGATTTTATCTAAGATATTGATAAAAAAATATATTTGTATTTATAATAAACTTATATTATTTTTAAATATATTTTCGCGAAGTCGGGTGCGTGCATCGTGAGTGCAGAGAACCAGGTCAGCAGAGCTGCTGTAGAGCCAGAGAAACCAGGTCAGCAGAGCCGTTGTAGAGCCAGAGAACCAGGTCAGCAGAGCTACTCTAGAGCCTAAGAAGCAGGTCAGTAGAGCTGCTTTAGAACCAGAGACCCAGGTCAGCAGAGCTGCTCTAGAGCCAGAGACCCAGGTCAGCAGAGCTGCTCTAGAGGCTGAGAACCAGGTCAGCAGAGCTGCTGTAGAACCAGAGAAACCAGGTCAGCAGAGCTGCTTTAAAGGGAGAGAACCAGGTCAGCAGAACTGCTTTAGAGCCAGAAAACCAGGTCAGCAGAGCTGCTCTAGAGGCAGAGAACCGGGTCAGCAGAGCAGCTTTAGAGCCATAGAACCAGGTCAGCAGAGCTGCTCTAGTGGCAGAGAACCAGGTCAGCAGAACTGCTTTAGAGCCAGAGAACCAGGTCAGCAGAGCTGCTCTAGAGCCATAGAACCAGGTCAGCAGAGCTGCTTTAGAGCCAGAGAACCAGGTCAGCAGAGCTGCTCTAGAGGCAGAGAACCAGGTCAGCAGGGCTGCCTTAGAGCCAGAGAACCAGGTCAGCAGGGCTGCTCTAGAGCCAGAGAAACCAGGTCAGCAGAGCTGCTTTAGAGGGAGAGAACCAGTTCAGCAGAGCTGCTTTAGAGCCAGAGAACCAGGTCAGCAGAGCTGCTCTAGAGCCTAAGAACCGGGTCAGCAGAGCTGCTGTAGAGCCAGAGAAACCAGGTCAGTAGAGCTGCTTTAGAGCGAGAGAACCAGGTCAGCCGAGCTGCTTTAGAGGGAGAGAACAAGGTCAGCAGAACTGCTTTAGAGCCATAGAACAAGGTCAGCAGAGCTGCTTTAGAGCCAGAGAACCAGGTCAGCAGAGATGTTGTAGAGCCAGAGAACCAGGTCAGCAGAGCTGCTCTAGAGCCAGAGAACCAGGTCAGCAGAGCTTCTGTAGAGCCAGAGAAACCAGGTCAGCAGAGCTGCTTTAGAGGGTGAGAACCAGGTCAGCAGAGCTGCTCTAGAGGGAGAGAACCAGGTCAGCAGAGCTGCTCTAGAGCCAGAGAGCCATGTCAGCAGAACTGCTTTAGAAGCATAGAACAAGGTCCGCAGAGCTGCTTTAGAGCCAGAGACCAGGTCACCAGAGCCGTTGTAGAGCCAGTGAACCAGATCAGCAGTGCTGCTCTGTAGCCTAAGAACTAGGTCAGCAGAGCTGCTCTAGAGCCAGAGAACCAGGTCAGCAGACCTGCTGTAGAGCCAGAGAAACCAGGTCAGGAGAGCTGCTTTAGAGGGAGAGAACCAGGTCAGCAGAGATGCTTTAGAAACAGAGAACCAGGTCAGCAGAGCTGCTTTAGCTGACATTGACTGACTGACACTGACTGACTGACTGACACTGACTGACACTGATTGACTGACACAGACTGACGGACACTGATTGACTGACACTGACTGACACTGATTGACTGACACTGACTGACTGACACTGACTGACTGACACTGACACTGACACTGACTGACACTGACACTGACTGACACTGACTGACTGACACTGACTGACTGACACTGACTGACTACTCTCTACTACTCTCTACTACTGTCTACTACTCACTCTCTACTACTCACTCTCTACTACTCTCTCTCTACTACTCACTCTCTACTACTCACTCTCTACTACTCACTCTCTACTACTCTCTCTCTACTACTCACTCTCTACTACTCACTCTCTACTACTCTCTACTATTCACTCTCTACTATTCACTCTCTACTACTCTCTACTACTCACTCTACTACTCTCTACCACCCACTCTCTACTACTCTACTACTCACTCTCTACTACTCTCTACTACTCTCTCTCTACTACTCACTCTCTACTACTCCCTATTACTCACTCCCTACTACTCTCTACTACTCACTCTCTACTCACTCTCTACTCACCCTCTACTACTCTCTACTACTCTCTCTACTACCCTCTACTATTCACTCTCTACTACTCACTCTCTACTACTCTCTACTACTCACTCTACTACTCTTAACTACTCACTAACTACTACTCTACTACTCACTCTCTACTACTCACTCTACTACTACTCTCTCTCTACTACTCACTCTCCACTATTCACTCTACTACTCACTCTCTATTACTCACTCTCTACTAGTCTCTACTACTCACTCTCTACTACTCACCCTCTACTACTCACTCTCTACTACTCTCTACTACACTCTCTACTACTCACTCTCTACTACTCACTCTCTACTACTCTACCACTCTCTATTACTCTCTCTGCTACTCACTCTCTACTACGTATTCTCTACTACTCTACTACTCTCTACTACTCTCTCTACTACTCACTCTCTACTACTCTACTACTCTATTACTCTCTCTACTACTCACTCTCTACTATTCTCTACTACTCACTCTACTACTCTCTACTACTCAACTACTCACTCTCTACTACTCACTCTACTACTCTGTACTACTCACTCTCTACTACTCTCTCCTTACTACTCTCTCTCTACTACTCCCTCTCTACTACTCTCTACTACTCACTCTCTACTACTCACTTTCTACCACATCTCTACTGCTCACTCTCCACTTCTCACTCTCTACTACTCACTCTCAACTACTCTCTACTATTCACTCTCTACTACTCTCTCTTACTCTCTACTACACACTCTCTACTACTTGCACTCTACTACTCGCCCTCTACTACTTTCTAGTACTCACTCTACTACTCACTCTCTACTACTCTCTACTACTCACTCTCTACTACTCTCTACTACTCACTCTACTACTCACTCTTTAGTACTCCACTACTCTCTACTACTCACTGTCTATTACTCTCTCTCTACTAACTCTCTACTTCTCACTCTCTACTACTCTCTACTACTCACTCTCTACTACTCTATCTCTACTACTCTACTACTCACTCTACTACTCTCTACTACTCACTCTCTACTACTCACTCTACTACTCTCTCTCAACTATTCTCTACTACTGTCTACTACTCACTCTCTACTACTCACTCTCTACTACTCTACTACTCACTCTCTACTACTCTCTACTACTCACTCTACTGCTCATTATCTACTACTCTAATACTCTCTCTCTGCTACTCACTCTCTACTACTCTCTAGTACTCACTCTCTACCGCTCACTCTCTACTACTCACTCTCTACTACTCTCTACTACTCACTCTACTACTCACTCTCTACTACTCTCTACTACTCACTCTCTACTACTCACTCTCTACTACTCTACTACTCTCTACTACTCTCTCTCTACTAACTCTCTACCACTCACTCTCTACTACTCTCTACTACTCACTCTCTACTACTCTCTCGCTACTACTCTACTACTCACTCTACTACTCACTCTCTACTACTCTCTCTACTACTCACTCTCTACTACTCTCTACTACTCACTCTACTACTCACTCTCTACTACTCTCTAATACTCTCTCTCTGCTACTCACTCTCTACTACTCTCTAGTACTCACACGCTACCGCTCACTCTCTACTACTCTCTACTACTCACTCTCTACTATCTACTACTCTATACTACTCGCTCTACTACTCTCTACTACTCACTCTCTACTACTCGCTCTACTACTCACTCTTTTCTACTTGCTCTACTACTCTCTACTACTCTCTACTACTCTCTAGTACTCACTCTCTACTCTCTATTACTCACTCTCTACCTCTCTACCTCTACCTCTCTACCTCTACACCTCTACCTCTACACCTCTAACTCTACACCTCTCTCTAACTCTCTCTACATGCACACATATGCATATATATATATATGTATATATATGCATGTATATATATGTATGTGTATATATATATATATACATACATATATAAACATATATATAATCTGCATATCTATATAAATACAAATATAAATGCATGCACACATATACATATATGCATACATATGCATGTTATGTACATGAAAGTTTGAAAAACACTAATACAAGGAAAGCTAAAAAGCCACCTAATTACAAACAGAATTGCTTTAACTTAAACGAGGGCGAGACCTATTGCATTTTCAATGCTTGTTTACTTTGGTTCCATCAAGAAGGCATTCAGATGTGTCACACATTTGCCATAAATTCTGAATGTTAGCACTCTAGTTGCTCATTAGATCCCTGTAGTAAAGCTACTGCTCACCAGGGAAGTCTGCTGCTGGTATTCAAAGTGCATGTTTCAGTCTGCATGTCAGAATTATTTTATGAAATAGAAGAGGATTTGAGAAGTCAAAATGTGCCCTAATTTTTCTTTCTGCAGCACTAATCATAATTTCTATGGCAAAATGCACCCCCTCATTTTGTTCCTTTGCAAATTAAATGGTTTAATTGTTACCAGTTTATTCCAATCAAGATGGCTTCAGGTGTGCCATACTTTTGTCATAAGTAAGACTGTTAGCGCTCTAGTTGTTCCTTAGAACACTTTGGGACATTCTGTCATTGGGCTATACTTGGGCTACATCTGGGTGATATTTGTGCTACATTTGGGCTCTTTTGTCTCTGGTGGCCATCTTTGGAGACTTATTTGTTATGAAGTTTCCTAATTTCCTCATTTACTACAGTCTCCTCCGTAGAAATACTTTCAGTTTTTTAATTTGATTCCATCAAGAAGGCATTCAGATGTGTCACACATTTGCCATAAATTCAAAATGTTAGCACTCTAGTTGCTCATTAGATCCCTGTAGTAAAGGTACTGCTGACCAGGAAAAACTGCTGCTGGTATTGAAAGTGCATGTTTCAGTCTGCATGTCAGAATTTTTTAATGAAATATAGGAGGATTTGAGAAGTCACTCAAAATGTGCCCTAATTTTTCTTTCTGCAGCACTAATCATACTTTCTATGGCAAAATGAACACCCTCATTTTTTTCCTTTTTATATTAAATGTTTTAATTGTTACCACTTTATTCCAATCAAGATGGCTTCAGGTGTGCCATATGTTTATCATAAGCAGGACTGTTAGCGCTCTAGTTGTTCTTTGGAACACTCTGGGAAGCTGCCGTATAACACAAAGGAATCAACTGGCAGTCTCTGCCCTTGTTGGATGTACATGTTTTACTGAGAATGTCAGACTTCATTCTCACATGACTGAGAAAGATAATGTGAATTTACAGAAAATATGGTCTCAGTTTAGCTTATAGATCACCTTCCAAACCTCTGTGGAAAAGCATGAGAAAATAGATTTCTCTCAAACATGATTGATGATATCCCAGCAGAAGTCTTTTTCACATGGTAAAATCAGTTAAATCACCTTAGAACATACCACAATTCCTAAAATGAGTATGGTACCATCAACAAATGATTTATAATGTAACTAAAGTCTTAAAACCTTCTATTAACTGCAATGCTTTTTAATGAGGTGCTATCATGTATATTGGTCCCAAGATGGCTGCCAACACTTCTTGGATGAAGTGCTGACAGCCAATCAGATCTCACAATGAGATGTGTGGTTAGGCTACGCCCAGATACATATGTGATTTTACTTTTGATTTTCTCAGGAACTACTGAACGGATTTACACCATTTAAGCAAAAGGCAAGAGTCTGAACTGAGGACTACCTTTCTGCCAAATCTGGTGTAATCCCGTTCAGCAGTTCGGGCTGTAGCTGGGCTAAAGGTCCTATGGGAAACTGCATGGGGAAAACACGTTTTGGGACCCCCCTTTTTTCTCAGACCCCGCTACACGAATTATCCCGAGACTTTCAGGATAGGAGCGGACCAGAGCTGGCCCAACGTTTTGAAAATTTCGCGAAGATTCGTCAATCGGTGCCAAAGTTATTTGCAATAGAATGTTGCGGATTTCCTATGGAAAATAGGTCCTAACTATAACTACCTACTGGCGACCGCCAATAGGTAATATATATATATATATATATATATATATATATACATACACATATATATATATAACCATATATATAACCTAGTTTCCATAGGATTTTCTTTTTTTTTACTTGGCTATAACTTTGGCGTCTTTTGACCAATCCTAATGAAATTTTCCCAAAATCATTTCGCGGTAGGTTCTGATTGTCGTGGAAAGTTTGGGGGTGATCCATGCAACGGGGACCAATAAATTGTGGCACAAAAGAAGGTTGCATTTGTAATGTTAATTTCCATTAGAACCTTTCGCCATACCTACAGCCTGAACCGCTGAATGGACTTACAACAAAATTGGCAGGAAGGTAGGTGTCAGTGTAAGAAAGTGTCTTCTGCTTAGTTGATGTAAATGTATTCAATATTTTTAGAGCTCTGATTGGCTGGACGCAACCTGAACAGAAAGTTGTGCCCGTCATTTTATCTATCAGAAATGGTTCCTGGGGCCAACAGTTTGTGTGAAAGCCCACATAAGGGGTTAGGGTGGAGATACTCTGACCTCATGCTTGAGGTTGTGTTCAAAATTGATGTTTTTATTCGTGTGCGATATTCGTGACGATGCCGCGACTGCCAGCGCGGCCCCCAGTGTACCATCATGGGGACATCGTGACGATTAACGTAGTCGCAAATTATTGGTGAAAATATAAAAAAATTATATCAGTGAGTCATTAATGCACATTGTTATAAAGAAATTGAGATTTAGATAAATGTTTTTATAGAGTTATTTATATAGTGAGTTATCTACTGTGATGGCTAGAATTAATGATATAGTTGTGATTTTTGGATGTGTAGGTGGCCATTGAATGTCTGCTTTTGTGTTCCGCTTTTGCAACGTGTCCATGGGGATCGCGATTACCGACATCTTCACGATCTCCAGAGTCCTCTCAAAAACAGAAAATAGGTTTTACAGATGGTTGTTCTAGAAATACACTAGAAAAACACGAGTTTGGAGAATACTGTATGAAACCCCTAATGTGTAAAACACTGTAGCATGTGTTAATGTATATGTTTTAGACTTAATGGAAAAGGCGCGATTATTGCAGTAAACGACGTCACCGCGACTTCCTGAATAACCGCAAAAACAGAAAATACGTCTGAAAGATGTTTTTTAAAGAGACTTAGTGCAAAAATATGAGTTTTATTCATGCCTTGGAAGACGAATGTAAATAGTAATATGTGTGGGGCAATGTTCAGTATGGATTTTTTTACATATTATTTTGGGATGTGGTGGTGGTCATTAAATGTCTGCGATTACCGACGTCATTGCAACTTCCGCTGTCCTCGCAGAAAAGGGAAAATAGTGTTTGAAGACAATTTTTAGGGAAGCTTGCTATAAAAATTTGAGTTTGAAAAGTATACTAATAAAGTTAAATATACTGTAGAATTTGGTTATATGTTTAAACTATGTACAAACCATACACTCTGAGTATATACATTTTTTTTGTAAAGGTGGTTTTCTCCTAAATTGATCAAGGAAAGAAAAGTTAAAACAATATCTTACTAAATATTTACACTTGAATTTTATTGAAAAAATGTCTTTAAGTGTATTTTTCAGCATGTGGAATACATTTACTTATCACAGATTCTCCACAGTTAATGCGACAATATTGTGCCGCCACACAATTGTTAAATATAAAACAAGTTATTAATGTACTTTCTGATAAACACATACAAAATAAAAAATATAGTCGTGTATAATATAAATATAATACACAATATCCAATTATAGAAAGAAAATACAAAATTCTTAGAGGTTCACTTAAATTTAAAAAATGGATGTTACAATTAAGAAATAGAATTTTAAAAAAACCTTATAAATTCACTGGAAAAAACAAAGGTTACAGGGACATTACAGTTAGGAAATATAATTTAAAAAAACATTAGAAATGCACTGAAATAAACAAAGGTTACAGGGACATCACAGTTAGGATGATATTTGACTCGTACAAAACAAGATAAATTTAGCAGTTATAGTCAGCTGAGCTAACTATAACTTGCGCCCATGCAATGCAATACTTATGAACTCACATTTTACATCACTCATGACATGGTCAGTGACATCACGCATGACATCTCAAATGACATCACTCCTGACATTACTGATGACATCATCCACAGAATCTCTGACACACCATTTCACACCCCAATATAACCTTTCATACACCCACTCCAACTTCCACACTAGCATCATCAAAACCACTGCACACCTATGCCCGTACTTCAACACCCACTCACTGATTACGGACTACACGCATACACTCAGTCAACCATACAGCCACACATACACCAACTCACTCACTAATACAGCCACTGATATATCCACTCATAGACCCATATAGCCACTCACACACTGTCAGTCACCCACAGAGCTACTTACACACCTACTCACTCTCCCATAAAATCAATCATACAGCCATTTACACACTTATAAAGTTATACACACACCCACTCACTTATTCATACAGATACTAACAAATACTCACCTATACAGTCACTGATACAAGTACACACTCACCTATACAGCCACTCATAACCAACTCACTGACCAATACAGCCACTAATATATACACTCATACACCCATACAGCCACTCACACACTGTCTGTCCCAATAGAGCTACTTACACAGCCACTTACTCACCTTTACAATCATACACACACCCACTCACTTATTCATACAGATACCAAGCCATACTCACTCACCTATACAGTCACTGACACAAGCACACACTCACCCATATGCCACTCTCACAATCACTCAGTCAAACATACAGTCACTCGTATACTCCCAACACTCACATATACTGCCTTTCACATATGCAGTTACTCACCCATATACGATTGACACATCCGTTCACTCACTGCCAAAGCCATACACACAGTCACCCATTCAACTCCTCACAGATGCACTCACTAACCCATACAGCCACTGACTCACCCACTCACTCATCCATGCAGGCAGTCACACACCCCCTAACCCATCCACACAGACACTCATACAGGTACTCAGACAACCAATCAATTGCCCATACAGCCACTCATACACCCACTCACCAACCCATACAGCCAATAAGAACCAACTGACAGACTGGACAGACATTTGCATTACCTAGTAATTCACACATACATTCACTGAAACAGCTAATCACTCACTTATACAGTAAGTTATGCACCCACTGAATCATTCATACAGGTACCTATACACCCACTGATTCACCAATACACCTTGGAATATATATTTAACACTCATAAATGTTTTAAAAACACTCACAGTCAATGGATGATGTCATCAGGGATGTCACTGACCATGTCATGAGTGATGTAATATGTGAGGTCATAAATAGTGCATTGCGGGGGTGCGAGTTATAGTTAGCTCAACTAACCACTGCTGAATTTCTCTGATTTTGAAATGTCAGCCTAACTATAATGTCCCTGTAACCTTTGGTTTTTTCAATGAAAACAATAAATAAATATATATATATATATATATATATATCACTGAAAAAACCATAGGTTTCACACATGTTATAGTTAGCTGGACATTTTACTGATAAAAAACCAATGAAATTCCCCCGTTATAGTTACTGTAGGCAACTATAACTCACGCGACCGCAATCCTCTGCTGATGCTAATACTGTATTTAGACACTTATTTGCCCATGTCTTCTTCCATTAAATTTTAGCTATACATATATTACAAATATTTTTTTTTCATAAAGACACATATGTCATCAGCAGAGGATTACGGTCGCGTGAGTTATAGTTGCCTACAGTAACTATAACGGGGGAATTTCATTGGTTTTTTATCAGTAAAATGTCCAGCTAACTATAACATGTGTGAAACCTATGGTTTTTTCAGTGAATTAGCAAGGTTTTTTAAATGCTAATTCCTAACTATAACGTGTGTGAAACCTATGGTTTTTTCAGTGAATTTGTACGGTTTTTTAAATGCTAATTTATTTATGTATTATTTTTTATATATTTATTTTGCAATAAACTACGTATTAAAAATTATTATTATTTTTTTTTTTGGTTTTCACCCTGCGAATTATTTTTTTTTTTTTTGCAGAAAAAAAAAATTTTTTTGTGTTTTTCAGGGTGCGCGCACCCCCGCGATTTTTAAAAAAAAAAAATTTTTTTTTTTGCCTTCGGGGTCCTTCAGGGACCCCCTGACAAAGGCTAGGGGGTCAGGAACTCTCTACCCTGCCCCCTTTTCACGTTCGCCACCTTCCTTTTTCACTCTCGCACTGAAAACAAACAAAATGGCGGCCGACACTTCCTGATTTCGACCGATTCGAACGTTGACTAACATGTAACCACCAATCAGAATTACGCTCGCGCACGTTAGGGTGCTCGCACGGTGCTCGCACGGTGCGCGCACCCTGCGCGCATATATATATATATATGCTTTTAAATGCTATTTTCTCCGGAAATACTGAACAGATTTACACCAGACCTACAAAAGGCACTTCCTTGACCTAGGGACTACCTCTCTGCCAAATTTTGAGTAATTCTGTTCAGCCGTTCGGGCTGTAGCTCGTTCTAAAGGTCCTATGGAAAAATGCATGGGAAAAACGCGTTTTGGGACCCCCCTTTTATCTCAGCCTCCGCTTGACGGATCCCCCCGAGACTTTCAGGGTAGGAGCGGAGCGTAGCGCCCCACCTATTTTGAGAAATTCGCGAGGATTCGTCGACCGGCGCCAAAGTTATTCAAAATAGAATGTTGAGGTTTTCCTATGGAAACGTGGTCCTAACTATAACTACCTACTGGCGACCGCCAGTAGGTAATATATATATATATATATATATATATATATATATATATATATATGTATATATATGTATATATATATATATATATATATATATATATATATATATATATATATATATATATATATATATATATATATTACCTACTGGCGGTCGCCAGTGGGTAGTTATAGTTAGGACCCTCTTACCATAGGAAATCCGCAACATTCTATTTTGAATAACTTTGGCGCCGGTCGACGAATCCTCGTGAAATTTTCAAAATAGGTGGGCGTTGAGCTCCGCTCCTACCCTGAAAGTCTCGGGGGGATTCGTCAAGCGGGGGCTGAGATAAAAGGGGGGGTCCCAAAACGCGTTTTTCCCATGCATTTTTCCATAGGACCTTTAGACAGAGCTACAGCCCGAACGGCTGAACAGAATTTAATGAAATTTGGCAGAGAGGTAGTCCTCAGGTCAAGGAAGTGCCTTTTGTAGGTTTGGTGTAAATCTGTTCAGTAGATTCTGAGAAAATAGCCTTTAAATCAATATATATATCTGAGCCAGCTTACGGTGCGCTTACGGTGCGCTTACCGTGCGCTTACGGTGCGCTTACCGTACGCGTACGGTGACGTGCGCGAGCGCGAGCGCGAGCGCGATTCTGATTGGCTGTTAGATCTTAGTAAACATTCGAATCGGTCGAAACCAGGAAGCGGGGGCCGCCATTTTCTCTCTCGGACTCTGACGGGGGGTTGAAAAACAAAGGGCAAAAGCATGTAAAGGGGCTGTTTAGACAGCTCCCAAGCACCTAGCCATGTCGAGGGAGTCCCCAACGATCCCCCAAGTGAAAAAAGGCAATTTTAATTTTTTCAAAAATTTCGCCGATTACGCTTACCGTACGCGTACGGTAATAAATAATAAAAAAATAAAATAAATATCCACACTCTCCCCACCCCGTGTGCAAATGGTGCCCGAAGTGCACCATTTGTGCATGGCATATAAAATCAAAGCCAAACATATATTTTACCTGTCACAACGATGCTCATCATATGTCCTCCATGTGCGCACGGTGCGCGAAGCGCATCGTGCGTTCATGGCCCACCTAGCGTAACGTGGGCATGCGGTGCGCGAAGCGCACCGTGCGCGCACGGAACGAACTGCGGTAAGTGGGCGCGCACGCCACGAATGGCGTAAAGTAACTTAGCATTTAAAAAACCTTACAAATTCACTGAAAAAAACATAGGTTTCACACACGTTATAGTTAGGAATTAGCATTTAAAAAACCTTGCAAATTCACTGAAAAAACCATAGGTTTCACACATGTTATAGTTAGCTGGACATTTTACTGATAAAAAACCAATGAAATTCCCCCGTTATAGTTACTGTAGGCAACTATAACTCACGCGACCGTAATCCTCTGCTGATGACATATGTGTCTTTATGAAAAAAAAATATTTGTAATATATGTATAGCTAAAATTTAATGGAAGAAGACATGGGCAAATAAGTGTCTAAATACAGTATTAGCATCAGCAGAGGATTGCGGTCGCGTGAGTTATAGTTGCCTACAGTAACTATAACGGGGGAATTTCATTGGTTTTTTATCAGTAAAATGTCCAGCTAACTATAACATGTGTGAAACCTATGGTTTTTTCAGTGAATATATATATAGATATATGCACACACACACACGTATATATATATACATTTATTTATTTGTGAGTTTTATATAGTGCAATATTGAGTCGAAGTTTATCAGAGCGCTTCACAGAGTATATATATATTTTGCAGAGAAATTTAAACTTGATACTGCTCCTATGTTATGTTATGTTATGTTATTTACTTTTATTACATGCACAGATACTCAAAGAGTGTCCCGGCGCTCCTATCCAGATTCAGTATACAATTTTGTGTGTTGCTTTTAGGTGTTCTTGCTTTTCCACGTTTAGTCATGTTCTGTATGCCTTCACTTGTGATTCCTGTAAATGTGTTTCCTAGGAAGTCCAACGTAAAGGATGTTGCAGTATGCAAATACAGGGGTTTTCACCAGTTCCATCCACTGTTTTGAGGTCAGGTAGATTTTCTAGAGCAAGGCCAGCAGCATATCAATGTTTTTATCACTATGTTGACAAGCGGAACAAACCAAAGCTCTATGATGAATAGTACTCGCTGGTCCCTTGTTCTACTGTCAATGATGGGGGTAATTCAGGATTAGCTGGCAAGTTAAAGCATAGCAAGTGGTTCTCAGACCCTCCAACCAGCAGGGTCTTCATCTTTGCCTGGAATCCATTTATGGATAAGACATTCTCATCCATGGTACAAAACATGATCCTGTTACATATTGGTGTTGATATTCAATTAAATTCCAAAAACTTTATTTTGATCACTGTAGATCATAAAAGTACTACACAAAACAAAGTACTTACAAACACAAATGATACAACATAAAACGTGTGAATGCTCTTTTGTCGGTCCATTACAGTAGCAGCAGAGTCAATAAAACTTCATTTTAAAAAGACCACAGAGATTCACCATCAAAATGCTTTAGTTTTAAAAACAAGATGTAAATACAATAAACATCTTCTATAAAAGCTAAAAGACATAAGTCATCCAGAGGTTGTTCAAGTGGCACAATACAGTGTAATGTGACCCTACAGATGGTGGCAACCTACAGACTACTAAGAGAACACTAGCACGTCTGATCCACATTGCCATTAGGAACTTGCCATACAGAATACAATAATACGAGATGTGTCTGAGTGCAGTATTCTGAACACCTCCTGGTGTTTCCTAACTTCCAGGTTTCTGCAAAGTGGAACTTTACACTTAATTCAAGACTGTCAATGCAGAGGGCGTGGATCAGATGCTTGTTTGTCATACATGAGTCTCCATGGCATCGTATAATGTACAGCGAGGATGCAGTGTGTAAATCTCTCCTTCCTCAATGTATGCTAAAGATCCATTAATATACATCTAGGATTCTGTACCATTATTTTATGCCGTACCTGCTTTTTAGCACACACATTACTGGTCAATGTACATAAATGTGCACGCTCAGTGATGTACACACTACACTTGTTACCATGCACACCCTATTCTCTGGTGCACACATTGCATTCTCACACTTCGCCCAGGCAGAGTTTAAGGAATAATTCTACACTATAACTATACAAAATGCATTCCTACATTTTCAATAGGAGGATGGGTATGATTTATTCATTCATTCATTGTAAAAGGATGCCTAAATAACTGGCAGGGCAGAAAATGCAGCATTATGTGATTGATGAATTGAAGGGGGGAATGTGAGCTTTTGAGTGAGTGTAAGGATCAGCCAGTTTAAACAGAGGAAGGGTAAGCAGGTGGTTGGTTGAACTGATAGATTTGTGAGCTTGTGCTTTTATTTTTGTTTATTACATACATACACATCTTCCGGCGGATTATAGAGTTGCCAATACACACTTCCCTAAAAATTTTATTGACTCTGGTTACCGACAGTGCCTGCTTTTAAATACTCGTTTTCTTTAAAAAAAAGAGTTGATTAAAAAACGTGATCGTCGTTTTAACAATCCCAGCATTAATTGAATACACTTTTTAACTCCTTTTTAAATATGTTCGGAGCCCCTTCAAAAAAGAAGACAATCCCATTCACACAAATGGCTTCAATTTACTTGTAATCTATGGGGATAGTTTTGATGTTCACAAATTCTCAAAATACTTAAATCCCCTCTAGCTGATCCATGCTGTCTCCAATTCTTACCCACATTATGACTACCACTACAGGAAGCCAACGTTTCCCTGGTAGTTGCTAACAGATGTAAAATGATTGTATTGGTGCCAGCAGGCAGTACTGTTACACAAACAGCGGTATCCTGAGATTCAGCAATTTGTTCACACTATATGACTGAAAAACTTTTTATAAATGCAGTTTATTTGAATGCCTAATTCAATACCTGTTTGAAAGAATTAAAGGTAATTGGTGCTCTGTCCGTTGTTACATTAGATTTATCCAAAGATTCACATTTCTAAACTAGGGATTATGGATAATGCCTCTGTTGTCACCACTCACCAAATAAAAACTAGTAGCAAATCCTACCAATTTTATTGATCCCATAAACGAGGAGATTATTTCTTTCTCACTCAGCCATGAAACCACAAGAAGATCAGCTACTATGAGCCTGGAACATATAATTAGTTAGCCTAAAGATTATGCTCCGGACTCTGCAAATTAGCAAATCAATGTTGATAGTTACATTTCCACAGGCATCTCTCCTTCCATAAGACAGCAGTGCGTAATGTGTACTTGCCCCGGTGTAATGGTGATAATGCTTGACATTTTGTAGCCACTCTTGGCACAAAGGTGCCCATCCCTTGTGTAATGCTTGCACTGGTATAATGGTGGCAATTGTTTATATATATTATGGTCATGGTTGACATAGCGATGCCCAACCTTGGTTTAATGCTGACAGTGCAGTTTTTATAAGATTACCACTTCTGAGATCTAAAACCGCAGTCTATAAGATCGGTGCACCCTGCCCACATTCATTCATTAGTCCATCATCCATCCACCCACCCTCCCATCGTTTTAGACCAGTGAATGGATTAAATTCCATTAACATAGACCATGATGGACTGCTCCAGTTGCCAAATCTGTCAGCAGGGCTTTGAACAGATGTTTCCACTATTTCAGCTAGTGCAGTGTGCAAGAGGTCCCAGCCTTCTGCTACACCACTAGTCCTCCCCTCTTTCTAGTTCTTAAACTCTTATATATTATTAGTACCATCCCCCTAATGTGTTACCCTGTCTGTAAACACCACTTTCAAATTTCTTGGTGTCTAGTGTTGAATATCAGTCAGCTCCTGAAACATTGCTGCCCTAACTGCTAAGTCCTCAGTAAGTTTATCCTCTCTCTTCAAAGTTTTTATCAAACTTTCTCCCCCAGTGCCCCATTCTAACATTTCCCTGACCCAAGTATGAAGTCTTAGAGTACCTACGGACTGAGCCAATGGGTAGCATTTTGACATTTGGCCGCCACCGCCCCAAAGATCACAAATGTGTGCTTCATCTTGCCTGTCTTCGTATTGGAGACTAATCCCTGCAGACTTAGATTTTATGGGTAAACTCCCCATGATTGTTTGGATCATGCCCTTCACCTCTGAGCAGTAATGTTTTATATGAGTACTAATCCATGTAATGTGGAGAAAGTCAGCTATGAGCTCCTGGCACTGTGGCTAGTTGAAAGACCACTCAAGTTGAATTGCTTCATAATTTGGGTGAAGCATGGGGACTCACAACAGTGTGCAGCACTACAGAACTAGATACATGCCTGAGTGCCTGGAGAAATTAAATGCTACAAGGGACGGAGTGACTGAAAGAGACTGCTGTATCAGGCGTGGGGGTAAAATTGAGGATACATAGAAACAGCCCGCAGATCTGCTGTTTAGTAAATAAACTGACACCATAGTCAACTAGGAAAGGGTGCCTGAAATATATAATTACTTTAGCACACATGAGTTTGGAAACTGATAATAAACTAATAAATATTTTACATAAGAATCTGTGTTATTCTCAGTCTCAATCTGACACCTATAACTGTTTGTTATATCTGTCATGTATACTGTTGTCACATAGTTGGGAAATGTTGAACATGCCCTCAAATTAGAAACTTTTTGTCTGTGAGGAACAGTACTGGAGCATGGCAAAGTACTGAAGTGGTACAAATCCACTTGCCTGGGACGAATTAAATAAACAGAATATTGCACACAAAACCTGTGGCGTCAGCAATTGTTTATGGTACCAGCACTGTGCATGGTTTCATCATGGTTTCTTGATTTCTTTGTCAATCAGATTTACAGAAAATCAAATGTGATACCTTGTATAAAATGTTAACTATATGTGGAGTTTCCAAAGTACTGGGTCTTAGTCTATTGAAGAGAAAGCAAGACCCACCGCCTGCTATACCTATAGTGCTAATGATTAACATACAGGCAGGGCTTTGTAAGTAAACCCCAAAAGAGAGGGTACACAAAATATGCTTATTTGTGCGAAAAGCCCTCTGTTTAGTTCAATATTAAATATGGGGGTGTCCTTTCTAATTTTACACCCTAGAAAAGGCACTTAATCCTTGTTTTGAAAGGAACACATTTGAATGGATTTGTAGGTTTGGCAACTACCAAGAAGATGTAGAAGAGACAGATGAGCACCACAAATGCATTAGTTTGTAAGTATCCAGTTATCTATGAAAGGTGTCCTAACATAAAACACCCACAATCCAGCCTCTACTCTAAAAATGCAAATGCAGCTATTTATTGACATTGGCAATACTATTGCATCTGCAAGTAGTCTGTAGGAAAGGACAAATCTACCAATTCTGAATTTGTGACTCATAATGTGGAATTTGGGGCCAGATGTACGTAGTCTTTTTTTGGCTGCAAAAGGTCTCATTAACAGAATTGGGCCATTTGCGACTGAAAAAACATTTTTCTCTAGGTGCAAACCGCAATTTGCGATTCGGTAACATATTACCGAATCACAGTTTGAGTTTGCAACCAAAGTCCGATTGGCTATTTGGAAGGGATGTGTTTAGGGCATCCCTTCCAAAAAGTGAGTAACATTGACATTCATCTTTTCCCACCCCCTCAATGGAGGTGTTAAGCTATTCGTAAACAGTAAGGATTCCCTAAGGAAGCCCCCCTGCTTGTCAATGTTGAAAAATAAACTGCTTACTCTTAAAAAGGGAGTCTTCCAGTTACAATCTGTTAAACCCATCCAATTTTAGGAAAAATGGTTGCATTTAAAAATAAATATTTATTTAAAAGCAATCACAGACATGGTGGTCTGCTGACCTCAACAGTCCCCCATCCCTGTAATGGCTGTGATGCCTAGTGGGTTGTAATGTATGACATACCTCAATAGTAATCATGGGATAGGTTGAATTGCGACCCATTAATCATCAGTAATTTGTGAACTGACCTATTAGTACATAGGTTGGTTCGTAAATTACCACATTAGTCCTAAAAACATTTGGTCCTTGGTTTCATAATGTGCTGTTTGTGCACACCGAAGTTCAATGAAGGTGCAAAAAAATTGAGTCACTTGTTCACAGAAATGTGGGCCTGATTCAGAAAGGCAAACTCACACTTTTGAGTGGGTTTACAACTAGTCGCAATTAAGAAGCTCTGTGGAGAGTTTATGACTCTGCACTCCCTATGCTTATGTGTGCGGCTTATTCCGAGCCAACTGCAGAGTCTCTGAAGAGCTCCACACGCATAAGTTTAGGGAGAGTTGTAAAACTTCAAATGTAAATTGTGAATAGAGCAAAGTTGTAAACTCACCCAAACGGGCAGGTTTACCTGTGTGAATCAGGCATTTACCTGTGTGAATGTGTGTATTTCACAAATGTGCCACCTCTGTGGAAGTATAACTTAAAACCCTACTATTACAAAGACTCCAAACACTTGTGCTCAACAGTGCTGCTACCATTGGGCACAGTTTTGGGATAAAATACACAACATAATTGTCTTCACTCACTAACATACTCACTCCTAATAATTTTCTGCTTGAAAAACGAAATTGCTCCTAAACATAGATTTCTGTTAGATGGTTAAAAGACTTAGAACGTTTGAGATGATATGTTCCAGTCTATGCTAGTGTGAGGTTTATCAATTTTCTGGTGTCATTATTTTTGATGAACATATCTAGTAGAGATCCTCATAATTCAATGTAATGACTAAAATAGTTTATCTTTCTTGTAGGATGAGAACAAACATCCCCGACAACCAGTGCAGCTTTGCCATCTCGGCCATTTTTTATTTATTCCTCTTAGTTTCTCTGTATTTTGTATGTAAAAAAAAAGCTCGTGGGGCCCTTGTTCCAAAGGAAACTCTTATACTGCTAATTGATTCTCTCTTGAGACACCCTTTAGTTTACCCTGAGATAAGGAGGTCCTTAATTGATCTCCACAGCCTGGCAACTCAAGAGAGTAGCCTGGTTTAATCCCCTCTGACAGGATCTTTTGATTGATCAGGCTTAGCAGCTTTAGGTGCAGTAATTGCACCCTGGGGAGTTGCCTACTGCCCACCCACTGTAAATCAAGCATAGAGGCTTGAGGTAAATGGAACCCCATCCATGTGTATTTTTTGTCTGATCTGCAGCGTTTGATCACTTCAAATGTATTATATTAGAATTGGTAATCATGATCAATTGAATGTGGGCTCACCATAAAATATATTTAGAGCAACAGTGGTGTACCTACTGTTATCCTTAAATATTTGTGAACATTCATTTTGTCAGAAATTGGGTTTCTTGTTAAGGATGGTAAAACCCTACTCAAATATGAGCCACAATCATTGTCAGGGTGAAGTCACAAGCAATTCCCAAATTAACCTGTGGTCAACCCTTTGGTAGCTTGTCACAGAACAGTCAGGTTTAACATAGAGGCAATGTGTAAAGCATTTATGCAGCACTTCAAATGGTAATAAAGTGAATACACAACACAAGAAAAAATGCCACATAAATAAGAGAAATAGAGTAGATTTTGATAAATACAACAAGACAGAAGCAAATTAAATCCAATCAGTGGAACTGAAGATATGAAATTTTAAATATTTAGGGAAAAATGGCACCTAAAATGCACAAAGCGCCACTGGCAGCTATCTGCTTGTGCAAGACCGAGAGAACGTTACACCTTCAAGCTGACTGCGACGGAGCACTGGTCAGATACAGGGACCAGGTTAAAACTGCTGAAATGGTTACCTTCTCAGTCCAGTGCCAAGAGTTCCATTTGTGGTGGAACGGGCTGCGAGAAGCAGGGAGAGCGTCAAGGGTGTCAGTCGAAGTAGTGCAAAGATCCGTACAGGTGTCATGGATGACCGTTGCTGTAACATGAAGACACTCTCGGCATTGCAGATGGTTGGGCTAGAGCTGAGCTTGGGCGATCATCCCCGAGGTCGATGTTGTAGCATGAAGAGTTGGTTCGCCAGAACTTCATGCTGGTGATGGGCATGGGAGGCAAGCTTTTGGCACCAACAGGCTCGTTTGCAGTTACCAAGTGCCCAACATCTTCAGGGGAGCTCAACTGAGCCATACAAAGGGTCTAGGCCCTGAGGGACACCACTTGGGGGTCAGTAACTCACTCCAGCAGAGGCCAGCAGGGCTGAGGCAGGTCCAGATGAAGGTCCAGGTAGCAGGCCAGCTGGACAGCTACAGAGAGCCTCTGGAGCCTGATAGGTCTCTGTAGCTCAGAACAAGAGGTCAGTTGGCTGACCCTTGAAGTCACTTCAATATTGGATGAAGGGTGCAGGTCCAATCATCCTTCTCAGCAAGCAGGGCAGCAGGCAGCAGAGTAGCAGTCCTGGAAGCAAAGCCGCACAGAAGCCAATCTTCTGCATTATCTACAAGTCCAGGAGTGTACTGAAGAGTTGGTGTATGAAGTTCAATATATATACCTAATGCCTCCTTTGAAGTGGAAGAAGCTTCTAGAGGTTTCCCTTTGAAGTGCACAGGTTTCCTGCCTCTCCTGCCCTTACTCCAGTCTAACTACAGTGGGTATGCAATCCTTTGTGTGAAGGCAGGACATAGCCTATTCAGGTTTACCTGGGGCAGTGCAGTTCTCCCATCCCGCAAGGGATGGCATCTCTGGGCAGACTTAAGCTCTCTGTTGTGTGTGACTGTCTATGAGGATTACTCAAAGTCAAACTGCCAACTACACCCAGTCATGTGACCCAGGGACAGGCTGCAGACACTACATGGCTAAAGCTGGATATGTCAATTTTCTAAAAGTGGCATTTCTAAAATTATAATCAAAAATCCGACACCACCATAAAGGAGATTTTTTTAACACAATTCCAAAGACACCAAGCATGCATTGTTTACCTGTTCCCATTTGGAAGTTACAGCTCATTAAATGTTGTTATCCTATGAGAGAGGTAGGCCTTGCAATGTGAAAAACGTATTTAAGAGTTTTTCACTATCAGGGCATGTTAAGCTTAAATGTACATGCCATACTTTTTAAATACACTTCACCCTTTCCTATAGGCTGTTTTGAGCCTACCCTAGGAGTGATGTATGTGTATCAAAAAAAGCCGATTTGAGCCTGGCAAAAGGTTTTATTTGATTTAAGTTTAAACCTACACAAACAAACTGCAATTGCAGGCCTGAGACATGTTTGAGGAGCTACTTATGTGGGTGGCACTATCAGTGCTGCAGGTTCACTAGTAGCATTTAATTTACAGGCTCAGGTCACATGTAGTACCCCTTTATGAGGGACTTATAGTAAATAAAATATGCCACATGGGTCTAAGCCAATTCTACCATGTTGAAAGGAGAGCGTGCAAGCACTTGTTGGAATGGGTAGATACGATGTCAATGAATACCATGATATGTTCAGGCCCGACAATGGCAATACCAATAAATGCAATGCCAACGTATGCCATAACCTGTGCCTGCATAACAATGTCAATAGCCCAAAATACAATGTCAATGTATGCCATAATCCTTGCACAAATGAGTGTTGTTACCAATAGAAACAATGTTGATGTACTGTATGACCTACGTAAACATAACTGTGTCAATATCAACTCTACGCACAATGTTGAGAATACCGATAAAATAATACCAGGGACCGCCATATTATTTTCAGGATTTCAAATGAGCTCCTATAATTGCTGTCGAATTTACCCAAGATGACCTCCCTATCAACCCTGAATCAGAGATAGGTGGTCAGGCAGGTTCGATGACCCCCACTCATGCCTATGGAATGACAGGTCACTTAGCCCAAGGACAAAAGCGCACCCAGGGAAAACCCTGATCGATCTCACAGATAGATAGTTGCACCACAAACAGGTCCAAGGAAAGTTGCCCCTATAAAAACATGCTCCCCAAAAATACCACAAAGTTAGATATCACATGTAGATAGGAATACTCAGCCAATCAGAATACGGCATGCACACCAAACTTAGTGATCACACGCTCCTCATGACGGACATCCGGACTCATGCACAATGTCTCACACAAGCTCTCCCTGAGGTTAAGAGCCATCTTTGTCCTTATCAAATGCCAAAACTTGTTAAATTTAAAACTGAGATGCTTTTTAGGAATGCAGAAATTACTTTATTGTACCTCAAGAAGATGTATATAATGTCAACCAAACTTTGCTCACTGAGAGACTTTCCTCAGACGCATTCTGTGGAGACTCTCCCAGCCGCTGCATTTAATCAAACCAACATCTTCCTGTTTTGCCAAACATCTCGTCTTTTCATCTATTTAAGGTAAATTCATATTTAAGCAATTTTAGTACTGGTTAGCAGTGGTAAAGTCCACAGAGACACATGGTCAACAAAAACGAATTAAGCAAAAAAGTGGAAGGTAAAGTCAAAGAGTTTGGGGGTTACCCTGCAGAGAGGGTCCAGTCCGAAGAATGTACTTGTACAAATCGAGATTGCACTGTGAAGGTTTAATACCCACATAGGGCAGTAAAGACAGCCTCATCTCACACTTCTTTTCTCTGTTTTCTTTGGTTCAATGGCTGTCTGTAGGGAATATTTAGACTTTCCTTTCGAACACTTAATCCCCAGTTATTATGTATAATTATACCTCTTTTACCTTGGTCCTCTGTTCCAAAGGTCTTCAGTCACTTATAATCAGCCAATTGTAATTTTTCATTTTCTTGGATCTCGTGACCACATCATCAATCAGTTCCAAAAGCTGCGCAAAGCTGCAGCCTGGTTAGCTCTTTTATGGCCAGGCCGCTCATGGGCTCCCCGTGTCCAAGTGAATTGCTTTCGAGTTGCTCTGTTTGGTCTTTAAGGCCATACACGGATGTAGTCCACTTTACTTGTCAAATTAGTTTCAGCTGTATTCGCCCCTCAGGCCACTTAGATCTACTTCAACTGATGTAATCTTAATATTTTTCTTATTTAGATACTCCCCATCTCACGTCCTTATTCATGTATTCAAGTGTACGTTTTATCAATTATAAATGCATAGCACTTAGCTTTGTTTAACATTTGTTTCATTACAGGTTAATAGGTCAGCTTCGCTACCGTAATCTTTTATAAATGTAATTAAATAGCCAAGTATCTTTCACAGGAGCAGAGGTAGGTTAGAGTGAATGAAGGCTCACACATAGATTGTTGATTCAGATAAAATTCAACAAGCTGAAAGGAGTATTTAAACTGCATTGAGACAATTGTTAGGCAGGTAGGAATCTTGTTTCCAGGAAGCAGAGAGCTGAGAGGCCATTCAGATGAGAATGTAATCATTTTCGTTTCAAAGGCTAAAGGCAGGCTCACTGGGTCTCCAGACATGCCTTATCAGCTTATCTGTGAACAACATAGCTGTTGAATGCAGAGAAAAAACACAACAGCTGTCTTCATACAGTACAATAACTCGGATGTTCTGCTGAGGTATGTGGTTGAAAAGCAAGGCCACATAAGAAACCCACACAAGCTCCTAAAATACTGTCAAAAATCAAATATATCATTTTATTTGATATTACTGTTACTAATTTCTTTGTTTTTGTAGAAGCAACTATGCACATTGTTTGCACTAGGATAGGATTTTGATTTTAATAAACATCGTAAAAGTATGTACGTGCATAATCTTGGGTGCGTCAATTCAACGTGAAAGGAGGTTTGGAACCTACTAACAATAAGTACTCCTATGAGTCTCACAGGGCTGATTGCTGCCCAGTACACATCCTCCTCATGGAATGGGCAGGCGGCTAGTGGTTACCAGTCCACGGGTTCTCTGTCTCATGTTAGTATATTCTTCTGTGTTACCAGAGGGTTAGAGATCCCAAAGCTCGGGCTGTATTCTGAATAGTTTAGAAAATGGAACACGGCTAGTCTTTTGTCATTCCCGTGCTACCGCCTGGCTAGATTGGGTGGCCATACATTTTCAGTGACAGCAACTAAACATTGGAGTTCTCTCCCTCTACATTTAAGAACAACATCTAATTTGTTTTCCTTTCTCAAGAACCTTAAAACCCAGTTCTTTCCAAGACCTTAACCCTGCTATTACGTGAGCTCAATGTACCAGTTCCAGTGCCAGGATGCCTTTTAGATAATTGCATGCCTATTAAGATCATTCACAAACACAACTCTATTCCAATATTCTCATGCACGTATCCTCTACTATACAGACCTCCATCAATAAACAGAACATTCATGGATGATTTTCTAGGCACCATATCAGACCTTAGCATCAAATACCCTAACATATGCATTCTGTGTGAGCTAAGCATTTGGTTTTTCAAACAAAAAAAGCCACAACCTAAGACCATCACATCTGGACTAACCATCCTTTACCTCTCCCCAAAAGTGTCTTGATCAACTCACACAGTCAGGAACACAGGTCAATATATTCTGCAATCCAGAGATGTGATCATCATATAAAAAAGTACCCTTCTCTGTTGGTTGACAACAAACAGAGAATGAAATACAACTCTATAAGGAGAACTTTGAGGACAATCATAAAAACATACAGATGTAAACGATAACCTCAATAAGGAAGTTCTATGACTCAATGAGCAATTCCTTTATCAAGCTTATCCCCTGATCACAACAAAGCAACAAAAAAGCAAATGGAGGATGCCTTGGACGAACGATTAAAAAGATTAAAGCGCTAATATGTACGTTTCAGTCATCATGGTAGAAATCAAACAGAGTCCTGTATAGTGCACGCCTACAAATCACACATAAAAAACATATTAGACCCACTGATCAAACAGAATTACCACAGCCAAATGTTCCTCAAAAGAACCAGAATTTAACAATCTGAGTTAAGAAACAACATAAATTATTCAATTTCCAGGAATCTGTAGCCAAAAAGAAAATCATTTAATCTATAAAGCCAAAGCAATATATGAATGCATATTAAATGACAGAAATCAATCATGCATTTTACACAAAATCCACCAGGTAGACAGCTTCTGCATTTTGAGGCTTGTGACTATATCCTACTGGCTCTACCGGTTCTGCCCTGACTGTGTGGTGGCAGAAGATCTACCTTCAAATTACTATGTGCAAGGCACAGGGCAATAGACATAGAAGGACCAATAACTTTACAGTTAGAGCTCAAGAATTCCTTCCAGAAATAGATACTATGCTCAGTACTAGTTCCTCACCTAATTCCTCCTGTCATAAAAGTAGAAAATTGTCATTGGTACTATATTTTCTATACAAACACTCTCCGAGTAAAAATTCAGGGGCATATTTACAATAACTGGCGCATCCCTGCATATCAGCAGGGATGCGCCAGTTATTGTGCGCCACAGCTCCGCCACCATGGATGCGCCGCATTTACAATGCGGCGCACCATGGGGCAAAAACGAGTTCCATCAATGGTTGAATGCACAAAACGCTTTCCTCAAATTCACAGTGGAAGCGAGCAAGACCAGATTGTCATTTCTTGACCTATCCATTTTTGTAACATCTCATGGGCTAGAGAGTGAGATCTATAGAAAGCCCATGGCGAGGAATTCGCTCCTCAGATATGACAGTCAGCACCCAAAGGCACTCAGAGACAACTTACCTTATGGACAATTTCTTCGAGTGCGGAGAAACTGCTCTACAACGGAGGGTTTCAAAACTCATACCCAGTTGCTGACTACTAATCTCTTGGATAGACATTACCCTCAGAGTCTGATACGACGCGCCCGCAAGAGAGCTGCTAATAAATCGTGAGTCCCTTCTAGAGCTTCCAATGCAAAAGCCTCTTGTAGATAGACTCACATTTGTACACACTTTTAGTACACTCTCAAACCAAGTACAGAAGTGTATTAGACACCATTGGCGTTTACTGAATTCAAGCAAAGACAAGATTCCTCTTCCCTTGTTTGCATTTAAAAGAGGCAGTAATATCAAGGACAAATTGGTTCATACACGCCCTAAGACACCGTTACCGAGACAATTGGGTACGCTCTGGGGTCTACCGGCGGCCACCGGCCACCATCCCTGTGGTGAATGCTCAATCTGTCCACAAACTTCACATTCAACGACCATTGATATAGGAACTGATAAACCTTGGACTCAGTATCATTTTACTAATTGCAACAGCAGTAATCTGATTTATTTGATCACTTGCCCGTGTAGAACTAACTATGTCGGGATGACTACTCGAAAGGTTAAGGCACGTATGTTGGAGCACAAAAGCACTTTCAGATGCAAGAAGCTCACTACAAAACTCATGAGACATTTTAATGAACATCATGGACCAGAAGAGTTCAAATGGACAGTTCTTGAAAAACCCATTATACCCTCATCTGTCAGCGACATATCCAGATATCTATTTGTGAAAGAGCAGAAATGGGTGTACAGACTACACAGTGACACTCTAGGCTTAAATGATGATATTCCCTGGGTTAGCCTTTAATTTATAGTCAGGCCCAACTGAGTCTTAGAACTCTACATACTTGACGATAGAACCCTTCACTGATTTGACCTTGATAAGCAACACTTGGGGACATCATTGGGGAGAAGGCCCACACTAGGCGTAGTTTTTCATCTCCTGTTTTAGTGCTGGATCACTCAGTATGAGCATTAGTGATGCTGGGACTATCACACTGACCCAATGTTAACTACATACACCATCTTCTCTTCCCATTTAATGACATGTGGAGACAAACACGTATTGGTATTCAGATTGCTCCCTTAGACAAGAGTTGTAGTCTGGGGTGACTTTTAATATAAACACGACATTAAGCAGGGCATGCCTTGTCTATCATCACAAGCTAACCAGGGGCGCCTTAATACAAATGACTGTCGAATAAAATAGCCTTTCCCACCGTTTCCGATAGTCAATGGGGAGAGATTTGTGCACTATCACCCTTTCTAAATAAGGCACTTTATGATCTAACGCCATGCATCGGTGTTAGACGACAAATAGAACTACTGGGCAATCACGCGTGACGTCATTTTGGAGTCCAGCGGCGCCACGTTGAGTGTGACTGAGCGCGCGCCTCTTTAAAACTACAAAAGAGACGCGTGTGACGTCATTTTGTAGTTCGGCGTTGCTACTCCGCTACCAACAGGAGCGCGCGCTTTTCCATAACCGGATGTAGACACTTCACAACATAAGGTATTTAAATCGCAGATGTCTAAGACTCCGGTGCCTCCTTCCCTGAACTCGGCGGGAGTCCAGAGGTACCGACGGACAGGTCAGTTTATGCATAACTGAGTGATATTGATTTATTTACGTAGAGCAACGGACACGTATTTCCGGGTGATGGTCCTTGCATTTAGCGGTCTCGGAGCCGTAGTTGAGTGAGAATACATGCTCTAATAATTGTTGAAATAAGGACATTTATTTCGCCCCTGTACAACATAAGCGAAGTATTTAGACATAGAGTCAATGAATATCATGCTGATTATGATGTTTTGAGTGGTGTTGAGCCCATTAAGCCACTAAATACTAACGGGTTAGCCATGAAGATCCAGAATCACACAAGAGGCACACAGCTAGTAGAGTTTGTGACTGTGCTTTCTTTGTATAACAGCAGTCTCCATGATCAAAATGGGTCTATGACATCTGATAGGTCTATTTGTTTTAAAGAGTGTAAAGGTGGGAAGGATAATTGTTATATAACCCGGATGGACCCTATACTTTTGATGGGTTTTTCTTGGCTGTTTAAGCCTGAATTTGGCTGCAGAGCACATTCTCCTTTATTTTCCCCTGTTTTATTATAGAGCGGGGCCTCATCTACACCCGAGGAAGGTTCCAGGGAGGTGAGGTTTGGACCTTGAACAATCAGGGTAAGCGGACACATCTGAGCCATTTAGGACGTAACATTATGCCTGCTGGTTTCTGGTTTCCTATATAGCACAAATGTATGATAATTGATTTATCTTCTTGTAGGTGATGATTGCATCCTGCATATGAAGGCTTCGCACCAAGCGAGGTTGTATGGTTCTTCTTTCTTATAGTGTTTAGAAATTTCGTTGGTTAATATGCAGTAGCTTCGATTTGGTCCTGATGAAAGCCTGGATCACTTCCACTTAGGCTGAAACATGTTGACCTCAGATAAGGAGTTATAGTGCTCTACTATGAATCAATAGCGGGAGCTCGACTTAACTCCTTCAGGTTTTACTAGGTGTGAGGAAAGAGATATTGTTAAAACATCTTTTCTCATAACCTTTTTATTCTTCACTGCACTGCATTACATAGTTTTTTTCATAGTTTTTCTATGTTATTTTGTACACTTTATGGCATGAACTGTTGGCCTTGGTGGGGAATGGCATCCACGGAGAGCATATGAGCTCGCCACGGAGGAGACCCTTACGTTCTAACGGTCATCCTCATGGATGTGGCAGATTACCACGTGATAACAATGACTTACAGGGCTTGACAATTTAGCTCTATCACTTGAAATAATTTGATGGCAATCATGCTCAGCTCGGATTGCCAGGGTTAAAAGAAGACCTTCAGTTAGCATATACATCACTTATTGTGTTTCTTTTTAGACCCCCGGTCCCTTTTTGTAGTTTCATACATTTTCAGTGACAGCAACTAAACATTGGAGTTCTCTCCCTCTACATTTAAGAACAACATCTAATTTGTTTTCCTTTCTCAAGAACCTTAAAACCCAGTTCTTTCCAAGACCTTAACCCTGCTATTACGTGAGCTCAATGTACCAGTTCCAGTGCCAGGATGCCTTTTAGATAATTGCATGCCTATTAAGATCATTCACAAACACAACTCTATTCCAATATTCTCATGCACGTATCCTCTACTATACAGACCTCCATCAATAAACAGAACATTCATGGATGATTTTCTAGGCACCATATCAGACCTTAGCATCAAATACCCTAACATATGCATTCTGTGTGAGCTAAGCATTTGGTTTTTCAAACAAAAAAAGCCACAACCTAAGACCATCACATCTGGACTAACCATCCTTTACCTCTCCCCAAAAGTGTCTTGATCAACTCACACAGTCAGGAACACAGGTCAATATATTCTGCAATCCAGAGATGTGATCATCATATAAAAAAGTACCCTTCTCTGTTGGTTGACAACAAACAGAGAATGAAATACAACTCTATAAGGAGAACTTTGAGGACAATCATAAAAACATACAGATGTAAACGATAACCTCAATAAGGAAGTTCTATGACTCAATGAGCAATTCCTTTATCAAGCTTATCCCCTGATCACAACAAAGCAACAAAAAAGCAAATGGAGGATGCCTTGGACGAACGATTAAAAAGATTAAAGCGCTAATATGTACGTTTCAGTCATCATGGTAGAAATCAAACAGAGTCCTGTATAGTGCACGCCTACAAATCACACATAAAAAACATATTAGACCCACTGATCAAACAGAATTACCACAGCCAAATGTTCCTCAAAAGAACCAGAATTTAACAATCTGAGTTAAGAAACAACATAAATTATTCAATTTCCAGGAATCTGTAGCCAAAAAGAAAATCATTTAATCTATAAAGCCAAAGCAATATATGAATGCATATTAAATGACAGAAATCAATCATGCATTTTACACAAAATCCACCAGGTAGACAGCTTCTGCATTTTGAGGCTTGTGACTATATCCTACTGGCTCTACCGGTTCTGCCCTGACTGTGTGGTGGCAGAAGATCTACCTTCAAATTACTATGTGCAAGGCACAGGGCAATAGACATAGAAGGACCAATAACTTTACAGTTAGAGCTCAAGAATTCCTTCCAGAAATAGATACTATGCTCAGTACTAGTTCCTCACCTAATTCCTCCTGTCATAAAAGTAGAAAATTGTCATTGGTACTATATTTTCTATACAAACACTCTCCGAGTAAAAATTCAGGGGCATATTTACAATAACTGGCGCATCCCTGCATATCAGCAGGGATGCGCCAGTTATTGTGCGCCACAGCTCCGCCACCATGGATGCGCCGCATTTACAATGCGGCGCACCATGGGGCAAAAACGACACAGATGCGTGACGCATCTGTGCCGTAATAGTGGCGCATTGCTGGAGTTGCGTCTCAAGCGCGACGCAGCTCCAGCAATGCTCTGGGGGGCCCTATCTTGTTAATGGTGCGTCAATCCTTACACCTGCTTCAGGCAGGCGCAGGGCTTTGACGCAGCATGGGCCGAAAAGTGACTGAGTGAAATCTTGTAGATTTCACTCAGCCACTTTTAGGAGGCGTTCCTGCGCCGGAACGCCCCCCCCTGCGCAGGAACGCCTACATGTGGCGCAGGGTTTTACATCGTGACACATCTCCGAGATGCATCACGTTGTAAGTACCCCGCACCGTGGCGCAGGATTTACGCCACTGCTGCGTCACAAAAGTGATGCAACGGCGGCGTAAATGAGGCGCAAGGGGCTTGTAAATCTGCCCCACAGAGTACTGCAAATGACCAAAAGTTTAGAACGATTCTGAAAACATGGGTTTCCCCACTTGAACCTTGGAATATAAAATAGAGTAATGATCGCACTATCAAAAGGAAGTGGGTGCTTGGGGACCAATTCAGAGTTTGGCTCACAGGGAACTCGTTAATCAAGGGGGCATAGTACCCTTTCTGTCAAACTCTTGGACCACTCACTCTGAGTCAGAGGGATGGTCATCTATCCAATGGTGGTGCCCCAGTGGCTCCACAGTCAGAAAGCTTACTCTGATGGCTCAACAGTGTAGGGGCTGTGGGAATAAAGACATCAGACCGCCCACCACATGTAGACCAGATGGTCTGGTGCATTTTGTATGGCAGTCACTGCCAGGGAGGTCAGGGTGGCAGCCATGATATCCTCCACCACTCTGATGAACAGAGGAAAGACTGCCATAACTTTTAATCAGGACCTTAGATCGAGATTATGGCCAAAAACGTATGGTGTCCCACAACAAGACATTTAACTTATCACTGCCAAAAAAATGGCATACAAAGCTATATCAGGAACCAAGGAAGAGGTCCTGCTTCTATCACACACACATCTATGGAGACCCAAAAATATCCAGTGCAATTTCTACAGCTTTTAACACTCAGATAATCTATAGGATGCAACTCTAATAATTACAAATAAAAAACATCAATATCCATGCCTTTTTGGACTTGTAATCCTTGGAATGAACCCGAAGGTGAGCTATCAAATAAAGGTGCATGACTCGTAAAACGGGTTCATTTCTTACCTGCCAAACTGACTCCATGTCACTATACATCCCCTTCTGTCCTATAATCACCTTCCTAACTAAATCCTACTGAGCTCTTCCCACCAAACTAAATAAGCCATCCTGTACAGCAGGGCCCAAAATATCTATAACTGCATTCTGTAATCCATCAACACAATGCACTAACACAGTCACACATCAGAATAGCACAATTTCTGTTCATTTGCTTTTATCACAGAGACATAAGTAAGATGCAAATCGATAGGTAACTAACGCATTTGCACTAATAAAAACAATCAACAAGTAACTTTGGTCTACACTAGAAGTTTCATGCAACTAATCAGTAGACCAATGCCTGTAATGCTGCTTTATATACGAGTAACTGCAGCAGGTGCATTTACACCGCAAACTCACTCTGGGCTCCTCGGAGTAGTATGCCACCTGTTTGAAAAGCACTTCAACTCCTAGTCAGGGGTAGTAAGCACAATATGAATCTACAACGCAATGTCACATTATTGTTTAAATATTTTTTTTTATTGCTTAAAATAAACAAATGCACGACAGAGCAGACATGGCATCTCCACAGGAGCACATTACCATTTTAATTTGACACGGATAAGCACCAAAAATTGTTTACCTTAACTTTGTTCCTGCTGCCACAATTAAGGACTTTTAAGTTTGGGACTCCAATTACGTTTTGGCACATGGAAGCACGCTACTCTAACGTTACAGGTTATTTTATGACCTGGCAGGTCACAGGAACATTGCTGGAGGGAAAATGTTAAATGATCTTTCATCAACTACTTCCTATCGAGCCTTGTAACTGAATTACACATGTATGGTTGCCATGGAGGTGGGTAGGTAGTACACACTGAAAGCTTTCAGTGTTAGCCTGTCACTGTGTCCACCTCTCCAAGTGGGCCTTGCAATCTGAACAGAGGACACGGGGATTGGAGACCGTTTAGTAAGTAGTCTTTACACCACAAAACAGTCTGACACCAAAAGGTTCACAAATAACAAATCTGGGAACGTTCTATCAGAGCATGTGCAGTTTTTCACACCATCACTCATGCTTTGGTATAACTATCGATAATGCACTGTTTGCCTATATAAAACTCCTCACCTTTCGCCTTACAGCTGACTGGACTGTGGAAACACAGCAGAAGCACTTGTGCCACATCACATTCTTCGATGGCTTCAGTTGTTACTGCAATCAGAGCAAGGCACGGCGCACAGGGCGCATACCGAGTGGGGGGACCTCCCTACAAACCCTTCACTCACTCAGCTCCTCTAGAACAGAGATCTTCAAACTTTTGTATGTTGAGCTGTAGGAAGGTGGAATCTGACTATATGGTTGCCCCCACTTTTTTCTTGGTGTTTGAATGGTTTTTGACTAGTCTGGCTGGGATCCTGCTATCCAGGAACCCAGCCTATCTGCTTACTCCCTTAAATGATTGGTGTGCATATTAGATGCCCTAGTGATTGGATACTGTGGTACCTTATGAGCCCCTAGTATATGGTACCTTGGGTACCTAGGGCATTGGTACTTCACATGCCTACCAGGGGCTGCAGCATGTATTGTGCCACCCCTGGGAAGCATTTACAATCTGACACCACAGGCCTGCTACTGCAGCCTGTGTGAGGTAGTGTTAGCACTCCTCACTGAGGTGTAGGTTCCTGTATCTCACCATACACACACATATAAACCTATCAGCCACCCCTATTGCAGGCCCTATCAATCCTGAGGGCAGGGTGCTTGGTTTACTATGTGAGGGGGTGCTTCTGCATGAGCAGGACCCCTCTGCAGCTGTCAGAGTATATTCTCTGCTGCTGTTTGTGGATGCGGTTAAACCATATACTCTTAAGTGCATTATAACCTCGCGGTAAATGCTAACTTTGGAATGACTGCATCAAAACATGTTGTGTTTGGTGTCAAACAACTTGGAATCATTCCCCCACACCAGTAACTGGTGTGGGAGTATGATCCCACCCTTTTAGAGGGGATGACATGCACCCACTGTACTAAATGGTAGAAATCTTCTAGAGCCCTGGCATCACAAAATGGATGCCACCAGCACAGACACTGGGCTGCCCTCCTGCTGCTGACCGAAACTCGCAGTGGAGGAAGCCCAACAAAAGGTATCCTGTCACAGGGAGGTGTCACCACCTCCCAGACAGGATTTAGTGTATTGGAGCTGGGTGGGTGCACTCTTAGAGTGCTTTGAAGTCCTGCACTGGGAGAGCAGTAGGCTCCCCTGTGCATATGCCAGCTCAAACCGGTTCAGGGGCTACCTGCCCCTGCTCTGGCATGAAACTGGACAAAGGGAAGTGGGTGTAACCACCCACTACCCTGACCCTCCTAGAGGAGTGGTCATAGAGCTAGTCCCTCCCCTATCTTCATTATAAGATAGCAAGCATTGCCAATGCAATTCAGATTACCCTGGACGACGCTCTACAAAGAATAATAATGGCCCTTCGACGTTCCACTATCTCTGGAAGACTGAAGAATCTCCCTTGGAGTCAAGGAGTGCAAACTTCACCGCTCCCGCCGGAGTCCGAAGTCCCTGCGGCCCCAGAAGCAGATTTCCTGACCTCTCGACAGCCATTTTGAGTCCCCAGTGAAGCTGTGACATCTGGACCCCACGAGTGACGAGGAACAGCAATACCTGGGAACTGTGCACTGATTTCGAGTGCAAACCCTGAACAACGTTCTACGAACTTGTGCTTTGGATCATTTGTGGCCCAAGTCCCTAGCAGGTCTGGTTTCAAAAATCAGCGGCCTACCCCATCCCGAGTGACCGTGGGCTCCTGTGAAACTTTTCCTGTGAAGGCGTCTTTGCGGTTACTTGCCCATTGGCTAGTGACTCTCCCGAAGACTTTCTAACCAACTTCAAGGGCTCTCCTGGTTGCTCCGGGCCTGCCCTCACTTACCTTTGCTGGGTAAGTCCATCAGACCTTGCAGGTCTGCATCACCGATTATCTTCATTTCACACAAGACTTGCAGTTGCCAAGGCTTGTTGGCTCCAATCTGGTTGCCGACACCGTCATCAGCTGCAGACGTTATGGGACACTTCGAATACAGCTGCTGGTCATCATCAATCCCTCCTGGACCTCGTGAGCGAAGAGACAAATCACCATCAATGACCTAAAATGACACGACATCTGTGGTCATCCATCCTGCTGGCCACTGGTCACTGGCAAGTGACTTTGAACACTGTCCCCTCAATTTTCAGGTCCTCTTCATCTTCAATCCACCTTCAGATTCCAGCGGACACCTCTTCAGTCGTCTCAAGCAGCAAGTCTTCATTGGTCTCCATTAAAAATAGCATCGCGACCCGACACCTAAAGACACCTATGCACCCGGCTTCCCTGGGTGAGGTAACTCGTGCACTCCGGTGCCCAAGTGTGTGTTGGCCCTCGAAATACTTACCCTGTAAGTGGCTTGCTTGTTGACTTCTTCAAAGTGCCCTAAAACTTTAAAATACAAACCGAGACTTGCTCCATTGTAACCTATAGGAAACCCGCGGCTGTGTTTAGACACTGCACGCATCTCCCGTGGGCTTGTTACTTACCTGCTAACACTACAGTAGTGAAGCCCCAGCGATTCCCAAGGCCCTAGGCTTTGTCATTTTGCAAGTCGACTTTGTTAAACCATTTTTTTTAGTATATGGTCTGGTACGCCCCTAGGGCTCCAGCCATATTTGTGCTTAATTTATTGAGAACTGTTGACATTTGAATGTTTACCTGGCTTCTAATCTCATAAAGAGATTAGTAGAGTGTGTCTAGAAATAAATACATATATATTTGATATATATACCTGTGTGGTGTCCTTTTCATTTGGTAATTCAAGAGATTATAAGGTAAAACAAGCTGCTTTACATTCCTCAGAGACTTAGCCTGAAGGCTGCTCTCCACAGCTACCACTAGGATAGCTTTCTTTAAAAGGTTGTCTTAAACCTATCTACCATAAGAGTCGAATTGGACTGGTGCAAGGTGGCCACTATAACTAGTGACCAGCATATGCCAGGCCAACTTCTCACATGAGCCCCCCCAGCTGAATTTTTTTAGATGTTGGGCAAACCCACCACCTGAAAGAAATTTCTGGAATCGACTGCCGCGCGCATATTCCGCGCATATCCAGCAAATAATGTTCAATACAATAAGAGTGTTTAGTAAACTGCAGGTTTGTGAGTGGGTGTGGTGAAATGACAGAGGCTTATTACACAGCTCAAAACACCACTTTCCAAGATAAAATGTGCGCAGATTGTTTTTACTAGGATGCTTTGTTTTACACATGACAGATTGCTATTAACACCCTCAACATAAATGTGACAAGGTATGCCTGTTTTTCAGAGACGATCAATCTGTGGATGGATTTTTGCTACTGCCATCCTCAGATTGTGCTCCACATCCAGTCTTTTTTTTTTTTTTTTTTTTTTTTTTTTTTTAAACCGTTTATTGCAGTTTATAGAAGTTACAGGTATGGGCCTACAACCACACGGCCGGCCGCTAGAGCATCAAAAGCATATTACATACATACAGCAAAAACTTTCTCAGCGGTGCACAGTAGGAAGACAGGAGTGATCAATGGTGCAGGCCTCACAGCTCCATGCCCACAGTACGGTTCCATTTTCTTAAAGCAAAACAACGTGAACAAACCACAACCGCAAGGCAACCCTCGATCCAAAGTGACAACACGTGCTCCATAAGTGGGGGATCCAAACCAGCAGCAAAATTCTGAAGAGGGGGACGGGAGTAGATCAGGGACTGGGGGACCGCGCGCCCGCGGCCAAGGGAGGGGCGCCATCTAGGGAGACGGAGCCGGCGAGGCCGCCGGTAGCAGCGGCGGCTCACAAATACCCCCGCGGTAGGCGTTCCAGGGGCCCCAGAGTTTCATCCACGCCCCAGGCTTACCCCTCGCCACATACACCACCTTTTCACGAAACATACACCAATCCATATGCTCTTTCCAGGCCGACACCGCAGGGGGCCTCTGGGATCCCCACAATTGGGCAATATCACGCTTGGCTATCATGTATCCCAGAGTCACCCACCGCGCCTGCGGGACCGAGTAGTCATTTGGTTCCCAGACATTCAGCAAGCATCTCCTCGCTTCAGGCAGCAGCGCGACACGCGTAACCATGCGTAGAACCTCATGCACACCACACCAGAATCGCTCCACCTTCGGGCACTCCCACAGTATATGCATGAAAGTCGCCAACGCACCACAGCCACGCTTACACATTCCATCACCGGCAAAACCCATACGTAAAAGCCTTGGCCCCGTCATGTAGACCCGGTGAAGGATCTTGAGCTGGACGAAACGAAGGCGAGCCGGGATGGCCACCTCTTTCGGAGAGGCCACCGCGGAGATCCAATCCTCGTCGTCCAGCTCCAGCCCGTCGGCAACCCAAGCCTCGCGGAGACTAGTCAGCAGACACGATCTATCGTTAATCAATTTTTTGTATATGAGGGAGATCGTGCTGTCCGGGACATGGCCATCTAGCACTCTGTCCTCCAGGGGGGAAGACTCCGGAATGGATGCAACATCCGGGAAGACGGAGCCCAGCGCATGGCGGACCTGTAGGTACCGAAAGTACTCACTGCTCTGCAGCTGAAACTCCGCCTGCAGCGTCTCAAAAGTTTTGAATCCCCCCCTCGTCCAGAGATCTCCCACCGTGCTGATTCCGATCGTGTCCCACTTCTCGAAGCCCTTCGACGTCCACAGGGAGCCCAGCCTCTCAGATGCATACAGCGGAGACGCTCGGGTCAAACGGTCCTTCCACCCCATAGCTGCATTAGCCGCGTGCCAGACACGCACCATGACACGCGTCGGTCCCGTCAAACGGGAGTCGGGCGCGCCAGAGTAGAGCGCTCGATTATAATCGGCACCGGGCAGAAGCGTCCTGTCCATCTCAAATGCCGGGTTCAAGGCGGGCCCGTAAAGGCCATGATTAATTGCAGCTAGTTGGGAGGCCCAGTAATACCGTTTGATGTCCGGGAGGGCGACCCCTCCATCGTACCACGGGAGCGTCAATTTAGCCAGAGCAATACGCGGCCTCCCATCCCAGAACAGGCGCCGCTGGAGGCCCTCCACCTCGCGAAAGTAGCGTGCCGGGACCAGGTCCATGGTATTCTGAAGGGCGTAGAGGAAGCGCGGCAGGGACATCATTTTAAATAAGGCCGCTCGGCCGAGCGGCGAGAGCGGCAGACGCCGCCAGCGCACCACGTCCTCCCTCAGACGCTGGAGGGGGGGCAGCAAGTTCCGCTCATAGCGGGCCTCCGGGTCAAGAGTGATATATATACCCAGGTACCGGAAACCCTGGGAGGCGATCTGGATCGGACAGTCCCGTGGCAAGACCGGGGCCTCCCCGGAGAGCACATAGACACAGGATTTCGCCCAGTTGATGACCAGGCCTGAGTTGCGACCGAAGGAGCGCAAAACATCAACCAGGACGATCAGTGACTTGCGCGGGGAGGCGAGATACAAAAGGATATCGTCAGCATAGAGGGACACGCGGTCCTCATGCTCTGGGGTCCAGCGGAGACCACGGATAGAAGGGTGCCACCGCAACCACTCCGCCAGGGGCTCCATGGCCAGGGCGAACAGGAGAGGCGACAGGGGACAACCCTGTCGCGTGCCCCGTCCCAGCGCGAATGGGGCAGATACTCGCCCATTCACCACCACCTGCGCCAACGGGCCCGAATATAGCAATTTGACCCAGCTGACGAAACCCGGGCCGAACCCAAACTTCGCCAGCATCGCCCAAACATATGGCCATTCGAGCGTATCAAACGCCATGGTGGCGTCCAAGGACGCCAAGATGGCCGGCTCCCGCACAAATGGGACACGCGCGAGCACCCCGTGTAAGCGCCGCAGATTAAGCGCCGTGTTGCGGTGTGGTATAAAGCCCGATTGGTCTTGGTGGACCAAATCGCCCACCACGCCAACCAACCGGTTGGCCAACACCTTGGCGAGGATTTTGGGCTCCGCGTTCAGGAGCGAAATCGGCCTATAGGATGTGACCCGCTCACGGGGCTTCCCCTCCTTATGGATCACCACAATTGTAGCCAGACGTTGGTCCGGCGGGAGGGAGCCCTGCGAGTGGGCCGCAAGGAACATCGCGCGCAGGTGGGGCGCCAACACATCCGGGCGTAGCTTGTATAGCTCAATGGGAATACCATTGGGGCCCATGGCCTTGCCGGATGCAACCGAGCGAATAGCCGAGGCAATTTCGTCCGAGGTGGGCGGGGCATCCAGCGAATCCCTGTCCTCCACCGTAAGGGAGGGCAGTGCGATGTCCCGAAGCAAGGCATGGGAATCTTCCTCCGAGCAGGGAGAAACCGGGGAGTAGACTTCGCGGAAATAATCCGCGAAGCAGGAGACAATGGCTTCCGGCTCAGTGACGCACACACCATCCACGCTCTCAATCAAAGGCACCACGCGGCTCGCTCTTTCCCTCTTGTCCAACCACGCAATCAATTTGCCAGCCTTGTCACCCACATCATACAATCGCCCCTGCTGCTCTCTACTGAGGCCCCTGGCCGCCTCCGTGACGAGGGCCCGATAGGCCGCCTGCTTTAAGTGCAAAACATGCAACTTGGCGTCTGTTACCCCGCTCCCCAGGTCACCCTCCAGTTCTGCAATCTCGGCCTCAACCCGTGTCACCTCCTCCCGCTCGCGCCGCCGGGCATTGGAAATAAAGGAGAGAGCCTCCCCTCTAAGAACCACCTTGAAAGCCTCCCACAGGGAGATGGCAGACGGGACCGACCCCACATTCTCATCGAAATAGCGCTGTAAGGCTTTGATCAAGTCGGCACGAATGGTGGGGTCGCGCAAATACCATGCATTGATCGGGGCCACCCTGCCATCCCCCCTCGGGAAGACATCGAAATGCAACAACAATGGGGAGTGGTCTGAGATACCCCGTGCCAAATGGCGCACCTCCCCCACCCTCCCTGCCTGGGCCGCCGGGACAAGGATGTAATCAAGCCGCGAGAGGCTACCATGGGCCCCCGAGTGGAAGGTGTACTGTTGCAATACGGGATGCTTTAAGCGCCAGCAATCCACCAGGCCCAGCGTGTCTAAAAGGCCGGGCAGCCACGCCTGTGCCCGGGGGAGGTCCCTAGGGGGATGGCGATCCATAGACCCAGAGGCAACCGCGTTAAAGTCCCCTCCAACCACCAACAGGCCACCCGGAAGGTCCAGAAGGAGGCGCCCCAGGTCCGCAAATGTAGTGGCTTGTAACCCAGGCGGGACGTACACTGATATAAAGATAAACACTCTACCCTCCATTCGTCCCACCAGAACAGTGTAACGTCCCCTCTCATCATGGCGCACCTCGTCAATCTCCAACGGGAGCGAGTTCTTGACCATAATACCCACCCCCCGCGAGCCCGAAGTGAAGCCGGAGTGGGCCGCCAAACGATATCCCCGCCGATTCATTGCATGAAAGGTGTTACCTATAAGGTGTGTCTCCTGCAGGAAGACAACATCTGGAGAAATACGTTTTAAATACTGCAGGACCACACCACGCTTAATCCTATCCCCCAGGCCGTTAACATTCCATGACAACACAATCAAATCCCTACCCCCCATCATACGTCAAAACAATCGGTCGCCCCCCACCGAGCATCTTAAAAACAACAAAACGGTTGCGGGTTTGCCTTGCGGTGCTAACAAACAACACACCCCCCCCACCCCCCGGTCCCAACAAAACTCCCCCCTCCCTGCACCCCTGCATGAGCCCAGACAGCCCCCCCAAAGTGCAGTGTGCCTGTCGCCCCATAGCTAAGTACTAACTAGTCCCCCCGAGGAGGAGGGAAGCCCCCAGCAGACCCCACCCGACCTCCATGGGAGGGGAACATACGAAAGCAATATATGGTAAAGGAACAATATCCAGAGCAAGGCCTATACAGTCACCCCTCAATTCTGATCCGGCGGGCCCTCCCCGCCAGCCGCGCCCCCCCCACCCCGATCTCCAGGCAAAGTATCTAACCAGTCCCCAGCCACCTCGGGCCGGTCGAAGAAGTGCGTACGGCCATCCACCTCCACCCTCAGCTTAGCCGGAAAGAGCATTGAGTACTTGAGGTTTAGGTCCCTTAGGCGACGTTTAATACCAAGAAAGCTCTGTCGCTGCTTCTGGACCGCCGGAGTAAAGTCTGGGTAGAAGTGTACATCCATGTTGTCCAGCCTGACCGGTCCCTGTTGCCTGGAGGTCTGGAGGATGGCGTCTCTGTCCCGGAAATTAAAAATCCGGGCAATAATAGGCCGCGGCGGGGCACCGGTCTTAGGGCGGCCCCCAGGGACCCGGTGAGCACGCTCCACCGCAAAAAGCTTACTCAGCCCCCGGGGCTGGAGATGGGTCAGGATCAGTTCTTCCACGAAGAGATCTGCCGCCTCCGCCTCTCGGCCCTCCGGCACACCAATAATGCGAACATTGTTCCTCCGGGCCCGACCCTCGGAATCCTCCAGTCGCCGGTCCATCAGGGCGCTCGCCTGGCCAAGCCGGCGCACCTCCTTCTGGAGGGCCACCACGTCCGTAGTGAGGCTCGTTGTGGTGTGGGCCAGGGAGTCAACTCGGTCGTTCGTTTTTGACAAGTCTGCCCTCACAAGGCCCACATCCACCAGGACCGAGTCAATTTTTTGCGCCAAGGTGTCGAAACGCTGGTCCACTGAGGCCTTCATCTCTGCGATGGCGCCCATGACGTCCCGGAGGGTCAGATCCACCGGTTGGGCAGGCGCCTCCGTCGGGCCCACCAGGGATGACCGCGATGTCTCCGGAGAACCCTTCTGGAGCGTATAGCGATCCATACTATTGGCCTGGTGCGCCGTGCCACGGCGGGTTGTCTTCATCTTCGCCCGGTCGCCATCTTGTTTGGTGGACATGCTGGCCCTTCCACCGTCGTACCAAGATCTCCAAACGGGCCGCCACACCAAATCACGGGTGTCAGGGGGGGGGGCGGGGGCGACCACCGGGCCGCGGGTCAACCCACCGCCGGCGGGTCAGCCGGGCACCTGGACAAGGCAACACCACCGCACCCCGCTCCGCAGCCCGACCCCGCCTGAGGCAAGGAGGGCGCAAAAGCGAAAGTGAAAGTGCGGGGTACGCGAGTCGCCCAGCCCCGCTCGCCGCTGTTATTCACTTCGTCCCCGGATCGCCCCACTACTCCAATCCGGGGGGCCCGCGAGGAGAAGGCCGCAACCTTCAATCGATGCTCCCACCGGCGTTCGGGGTCCGATTCGAGCCCAAAAAACGGGTGGCGCCTCAGCTCGGGTTCACCGACACAGTCCCCTCAACAAGAACAGGATATCGGCAGGATTAATTCAGGAGGTCGCGGAGGTCCTCGGGAGCCTCGCACCTACGCGGCCATCTTGGTTGCGCGCTAGGCTCCTCCCCTCCACATCCAGTCTTGAATAGTACTTAGTATTTAACACCGCAAGTGCTGAAAACCCAATCTCACATAAATAGGACGAGCTGAAAGGCAAGAGAGTTTTGATAGCAGTTTCTCCTAAAGCTGAATATTCTGCAGACATGTTCAGCCAAGACAGGGACGGTAAGGGAGACAGTGTTAGATTTTTCGAGCACTCCCTAGCTCAGAGCTCATACACGAGAAACAATTCTTCTCTAGAAATCATTAACAAACATTTTAGGCAGCATTATAATGGGATAATTGCCCACCAACCAGTTATGGTTCCGAAGACAGTTGAAAGTCCACAGAGAGGGCATTGAACGAACACCTAATTGAGAAATCCTAAGTAGTATGATAAGTTGCTTGCCTGAAGGAGTGAGAGTTTAGGACACGTCGGGCTTATGTTTAAAAAAAATAGAACTAATAATAAATTAATGATGTTGTCTATTTTACTCCAGGGTAATGTTGTCTGACAGACTTTGTGATGGCATGGACATGTTAGTAATTTTGGGTGCCCTAGGCCAAAACTATTTTGGGGGCCCCTGTTCAGTACAGCTTTGAGTTTAAATATTTTACTTTCAGCTCTGCCATACCCTATTTAGCTAGGCTACTAACGGTGCACAGGCACTGTAGTCGAAATTCTAAAAGCGTTTACATCTAATATTCCGAGATAGTGATGTGTTTTCACTGTTGTAACAAAGCAGCAGCCCACTAATTTTACAGTGAATAATATCTGTGATATCCTCCAATTTCTCATATGTGAGGACTCGCTTGGAGCTAACTTTTTTATGGTTAACGTTTTTATGGTTGTTGCATGAAACAAACACATTTCTCTGCAAATAGTAATAGACTCCCTCACATCAATCACATTAAAAAGAGATTAAACAAAACGGTATTTGCAAGAATCTGTTTAGGAATTATTCCAGGCCATCAAGGCAAAAACAGAACTGTCTCTATCAAGGAGCCCCTGGAAGGCTGGATTGCAGTGCATTTAGATGTCTCCTTTTGTAATTTAGGACGAAAACCTTGATGAGGCAGGACATGCCCATACTTGTGTACAGGGGTGAGTGAGGTGACCATATGAATTTGGGTGCGCATGTTGGTGCAGAGTGGGACGAATGAATGTATGGTTAGTGGTGGGCTTATTTGAGTGAGTTGCAGATTGAACAGTGAGGGGGACAGTTGAGTGAAGTGTCACGAGTGCAGGTTGAGTCGTGGACTCGTGTGACTGCAGGGTGAGGTACAGGGTGAACAGCGCAAGTGCATTGTGAGTGATCACTGTGAGTGGAGGGTAAATGGGTCAATGGTGTGAGTGCATGGTGATCAGTGTGAGTGCATGGTGATCAGTGTGAGTGCATTGTGATCGCTGTGAGTGCAGAGTGATCACTGTGAATGGGAGAGTAAGTGGGTGAATGGTGTGAGTGCATGGTGATCAGTGCGAGTGCAGGGTGAGCGGGTGAATGGTGTGAGTGCATGGTGATCATTGTGAGTGGAGGGTAAGTGGGTGAATGGTGTGAGTGTATCGGATCAGTGTGAGGGCAGGGTGAGGGTGAAAGTGAAGGGCGAGAATGAGGAGCGAGTTGTCTGAATGCAAGGTGCAATCCCAGACACTTGAAGTAACTCAGCATGTTATTGACCGCAGCTTAGGGTTTCAAATCTATTGCTATTATGGCAGTAAACAGGGATCAGGGTGGAGGACAGAAATAGTGTGCTGATCCCTCAACAAACTTCCAGTCTTATGATTAGGGTAGCCAGCTCATTATTTTGATGTCACAGATGGTATAAAAATAAGCAGTCACCTAAAGCATTTTTTGCAGCACTTGTCTGTGCATACTTTGAACCGCAAATATAAATAGAACTTTTAACTGTTTTCTAGAGCTGCCTGAATGATCCATGATTGATAATAAAAGGGAACAAAAACAGAAAAGTCACATTACAAATGAATACATACTACTTTATTTATAACCATATTTAGTGTCAAGACAAGCAATTTGAATACTGTTTAAACAACACATGGCTGGCTGGCATTTTGCGCGCCTGCCTGTGTAATTTTAAAATAAACTTTCAGGGATGTTTTAAGGATTTTGAGGGCCCTGGGCCAAATGTATTTTGGGGCCCCTGTTCAGACCAGCTTTGATTTTATGATCCAGTCTCAGCTCTTTCATGCCTTCTTTGGTCAAATACTAAATGTGTGTACATATGATATTCAGGGATAGTGATGTGTGTTTTCAGTATGTAACACAACAGCACTTCACTAATATTACTGCAAATAATCTCTGTCACACTCTCCTATTTCTCATATGTGAGGTCCTGTATTGATCTAAAATAACTTTTTATATGGATGTTAAATGACGCATAAACAACTTTTGGCTGCAAAATGTCTGTAATAGACTCTTACACATTAAAAATGAATGATAGAAAAACGCTATTTACAACATTGTGTTTAAAAAAAATGTCAAGGTCATGAGGGCAAGACTCTGTAGAACAGAGCTGGCTCTTTCAGCACCCCCTACCCCCCCACCCGCTTTAAAAGGCTGGGGCCCTGGGCCAGAGCCCACCTTGCCCATGCCTTAAAACATCCCTGGAAACTTTGTCTCCTTTCTGGGAAGAACTATCTCTCCCAGGAGGGGGTTAATTCATAGACCTGAAATGCTTCAGCTGCAGTGGGAGGCAAGGGGTCTCCTCTGCTGTGATATCGAAGGAACAGGACTGTCTGTTCCTTTGCTTTCGGTTTTAGTTTTAGTAGAGGAGACATCCTGCCTCCCACTGCAGCTGAAGCGTTTCAGCTCTATGAATTAACCCCCCCCCCCCCAGAGTTAGCAAAACAAAAGCATGGGATCATAAGGAAAGATTATAGAGGAGTGTGCGCCCCCCCTGAGATGGCGTCCCACAGATTGAAGATCCCTGCTCTAGAATCTGGCGCCAGATGTGCGAGGACAGATGTGCTTCTGTTTGTACTTTGGTTTTCAAGAATAAACCTGGCTTCAGATTCATGAGATGTTGTCATAATGTTCAGCATTCATCTCTCATATTTTCTGCGTGTTCTTCGTGACACTGGCATTGTGCCAGATACAGCTTCTCTCTGGAATGTGTATGTTTTCGCCTTTAGGAGCCATCACACAATTTACGCATTCTCCGGGCCTTTTTTCTCCTCGCACCTTACTGTCGTAGCACAGACCCATCACTGGACTTGGGTCCCTAAATTCATAGTCATATGCGAGACTGGCTTTCGGTTTATATCTCAGATTGTATAACGTCTCAAGATATTGTGCATTCTTCGTGCTATTACATCATTTCTTGGGTGTTTGTTACAATACGGTAATTTACAACTGTAACTAGTTTACCCATTATTTATATGATGGCAATGTGACACGAATATAGGTATTTTATTTCTTCATAAATATGTTGTGGCATGGAACGTACTTACAGTGGACATGGGGTTCAGTAGCTTTCTTGCTCACTTACAGGCTCCCTTTCTCTGCCAGATGACTTTTTGCATGACTGTTGCTGTACCTAAGGTTTACCAAAGATCTATTCTTTTATGTGGCGATTTACTTGAATTTGACAACTGGGAGACAAAGGGCATTGCAACACAACTCAAAAGGCCAGGATCAATGCGATATTAACCTTTAATGGCGCTTTTAGAGAAACTCGGACAAGTGTGGCCTTTTTCAGCTACTTGAGAATAGAAAAGACAGACAGGAGCCAGCGACGCGGCTCAGGGAGACGAGCATGCTTTTCTTTTGCTCTCCTATGACACATTGATTCACAGGAGTGAAGAGGGCGCTGCAGAGTGCAATCGATCAGCACCTTCCAGTTGGTGACTTGTCTAAGGACGAAAGCCTCGCTCGATTGCACAGCAGGACCGGTGAGCTCTAAAACAATTCTGTCCCCGTGCCCGCCTAGAAGGGGCCGCAGCCGAGACCGCACTCCTGGGCTGACACCCTGGGATGAAAGGCGTCTTTAGAGCCATCAAGCTGCAACTCAGCCTCCTTGCTCACTCCTTCATGACGTCACTTTAGAAACCGACTGACTTCCTGCACGCACATTTTGAAAGGAATCGTTAATTGAATAATTAGCATTACTTTACGTCAGTTGCACTTTCTCTGCCTATTAATTGAAACACGAGACAAAAATTATTTCCATTTACATTCGTGAACGTGGAAAGTACTTCCTCCAAGTAAAATATAATATTGAACCTCAATGTAATCCACAAATCCAATCATAGATTAATTACATCAAACCGAAATGTGTGCAGGGGGCTCTATTGTGACACAAACAGACATGACATCAACGCAATCCAGACTCGTGCCATCTCCCATATAGGACCCAAGTCCAGCTGAACAACAGAAAAGGTCGCCTTTGCATTGAGCAACCGAATTCTGTTGGATGTCTGCACCTAGAAGATCCTGAATGGCACCATGGGATGATCCTGCTAAGAGTGTTTAAGCAATGAAGACTGAAGGTCACTTTTTCTAAATTATCCTGAATCAATTCAACAATGGTAATGTGATGAGCAACGGAAACTAGCATGTAGACATATTGCCTGTAGTTGTACTGTCAATGAAGTAAATTCCCGACAGCTAAAAATCGCCAAACATTTTTATCCGCATTGTATCCAAGTTATTATGTTTGCATTAATATTTTAAATACTTTCACGCCGTGTTCAGGGGTCACTGGGCAAACAAGGGAACCTCGACCCCAACCATGATGGCCGAGATTGTTTGCCTGTGGTGCCCTACGGTATGTTCTATTGTGCCTCTCAGGCACGCCGGCACAGGTAACCACTTACCTTGTGCTCACCACATCGCCGACTCGGCAATGCTGTGGGCACGCTGTGCTTTTTAAAATTATTTATTTTACTTTCCTTATCCCGTCGTCTGTTGACTCCCCTCCCCCACTGCCCCACCAATGTTACCTGTGCGAGCCGTGCCTGATGGCTCTGAAAACTGGGCCAAGGGAGGGGAGGTTATGATTTCTTATTTCTGGGGCGGTGCTTAGGTGCCTTTTTAATCACCTTAGGAGCTGTCTCAGTGACCAAATTAGTAAGATAGCTAACATCTTGCACTACCTGTGCGTAAGGGAGCTCAGCAAAGGAGGAGGCTAACAGTGAGTCAGGTGAATTACAAGTGGCTAAAGATATATTCCCAGATGGCAAAAGGGGGGGTATAGCTGAAGTAAGGGAAAGGCGTCTTTCGGTATTCTCAATAGCCGATGCTACCACCCCTATTGTTTATTGTAACATTTTATCTATAGCAGTTAAACTCAGGAATGGGGGTATTAGAGCTGCTTTTTGTCGTGTGAGAGGGCGAGAGGTTGGAGGATTTGTTTTGCCCATGATGCAACACATACAATGCTTAATCGTTTAAGATAGTAGTAACCCAGTACTTCACAATTTGCAAAGGGTAGTGGTCTTTAAGGAGTTAACAATAACACCATTAAAAACGCTGTAACAGTGAATCATATGAGATAATCACTTTAAAGCCTAACTTTGACTGAGCAACATATTAAAATTTACCAGAAACAGTCCAAGTCTAAATGCGGTATGTCCCGCTTAGAGGGATGGCCCGGCCTCCTTTGGCCCCTGACGGCCACAGACAACCCGCCCTTTACCCGGGCTTAGCCCGGCGCACGCCCGCGCACGTCCCGCGCTGCGGGGCACCGGCTCTGCTTTAATGCAGCCCTGGCGCTGCCTGGTGACGCTGGTCTCAGGCGCCTGGGCTGGGGCTGCTGGGGAATGAAGTCTTCGTTGGCCGTTTCCCTCACGGCGGGCAAAAAACAGTCTATGGCGCGTCCCTCGTGCAGCTGGTAATGTAACAACAGAGATGAAGAACCACAGCGGCTCCACAGCACACAACTAGCAGCAGAAAGCACAGGATGTTATGTCGTGGCTAGAGCTGCCGACTTTGGAACTGGTTAACAAAGCTCGAGTCCCGGCATCCGCACAACAGTCTGTGATTCTGGGCAAATCATTTAGTCTCCCAGTGAAAAAAAACGAAATCAAAAAGTGAAAAGTGACCATGTGTAATGTAATCTGATGCTCATCTAAAGAGCCTCTGTACCAAGCACAGGCTACATAAAACTGCCAAGAAAAGGACAACCTATCCCGCCCTTGACTCTCAGGGTGGGGTGGGTGCAGTGGTCGAAGTGGGCGGGAACGGAGGGGCACGGCGTGCCCCTACTTATTTAATTTAACAAAGTCCGTTCCCCTACTTCTTCATTTCAAAAATGCGTCCCGGGACGGCAGCAATGCTCTGAGCTTAAAGAAAAAAAACTACAGGATCATCCAGGCCGGTGTGCTGTATAGCGAGGAAGGCCATTGCAGCTGCCAGGACCCCCTCCCCCTTCCCCATTGTATCTGTGGGCAGGGACCTGCCCAGCAACACTGTAGGAGCCGTGGGGCACTGGAGGAGCAATCAATCGGCACAAAAACCCGGATACCTCTGATGGGCCCGGCTGTGCGGTGATTTACACCTCATTTAGTGAGGAGGCCACCCACCTGCCCTCACCGTGACCAATACAATGGACACATTAGGACGCATTGACGGCCCCGCCCTTGACCTCATCTGCCCTTTATTTTCCAGCTCACCCAGACTGACGATGCCACACGGAAAGGAAGAGGACTTCATGTGGAATTCGTGGCAGACTGTGCTCAAACATTGGCGCTTTTTAAAACAAGCATTTGCAATGCAATAGGTCTCGCATTTACGTGGGTCTGAGCTATTGACATAGCAAATAACAATGCCTTTTATTTTTGTTTTCGTTTTTAAAACATAAATAAAAGGCAATAATTTACAATGCCGATAGCTTAAACTTGCTTAAACACAAGACCTATTGCATTGCAAATGCTTGTTCTTTATTATTACGTAACAGAACACTTTTAAATACTTACGTTTTAGATGTGTGCTGTAAAAGCATCTCATATGTTTGATTTAATGGACTATAAAACTATTCCGCGGAGCCTATTACATTTTGCCACAAATGCAAGTCACTGCACAGATGCAGCTGCACATCTTACGGTTAATGAGCGAGGCGCTATAAGACTGCACTCGCCTTCTGTGGTCTGAACATGTCTTGGGTGGTCTGTTACATATTAGCAACAGCCGCACGTGCTGCCTCTGTGAGCCTTTAGGAAGTGTCGATAGCCATGTTTGTTCCCTTTTGTCTCCTCATCACCGTGCAGTGAATTCACTCGTGAGTGCACGGCTCTAATGGATGCCGTGCAGTGAATTCACCCATGAGTGCACCGCTCTGATGGATTCCGTGCAGTGAATTTACCTGTGAGTGCACGGCTCTGGTCTATTCCATGCAGTGAATTCACTTGTGCATGCACGGCTCTGGTGGTTTCTGTGCAGTGAATTCACCTGTGAGTGCACACTCTGGTGGATTCACCCATGAGAGCATGGCTCTGGTTTATTCCATGCAGTGAATTCACCTGTGAGTGCACGGCTCTGGTGGATTCCGTGCAGTAAATTCACCCGTGAGTGCACGACTCTGATCGATGTCGTGCAGTGAATTCAGCCATGAGTGTACTGCTCTGGTCTATTCCATGCAGTGAATCCACCTCTGAGTGCACGACTCTGGTGGATTCCCCGCAGTGAATGCACCCGTGAGTGCACCGCTCCGATGGATTCCGTGCAGTGAATTCACCTGTGAGTGCACTGCTCTGGTATATTTTGTGCACTGAATTCACCTGCGAGTGCACACTCTGGTGGATTCTGTGCAGTAAATTCACCCATGAGTGCAAGGCTCTGATCGATGCTGTGCAGTGAATTCACCCGTGAGTGTACTGCTCTGGTCTATTCCATGCACTGAATTCCCTGTGAGTGAACGGCTCCAGTGGATTCCGTGCAGTGAATTCACCCGTGAGTGCACCGCTCTGATGGATTCTGTGCAGTTAATTCACCCGTGAGTGCACGGCTCTGATGGATTCCGTGCAGTGAATTTACTTGTGAGTGCACAGCTCTGGTCTATTCCATGCAGTGAATTCACTCATGAGTGCATTGCTCAGGTGGATTCCGTGCAGTGAATTCACCTGTGAGTGCACGCTCCGGTGGATTCTGTGCAGTAAATTCACCTGTGAGTGCGCGCCTCTGGTCTATTCCATGCAGTGAATTCACCTGTGAGTGCACGACTCTGGTGGTTCCCCCGTAGTGAATTTACCTGTGAGTACACCACTCTGATGGATGCAACTGTAAGAGTATTGAACAGCAGCCTATGAAAACAAATACAGATTCGGACTGTTGAGATCTAGTTACATTGATATGCCCATCATGGAGTGTATGCTGAACCCCTAGCTGGAGGAAAGGTTAGTTTGTAAGGGCTCTCACGTTCTGCTTATCTACCAGCAAGCAGATTTATGACGAAGGTAATAAACAGCAAGTAACTTAGCCTGTTGGCAAGAGCTGGGCAGCAGCTGTGAGTGGAGGAAGGAACAGACATCTGGCACAAACCTATGGGGGCACTTTGGTGCAGGAAACCAGGGTTCGAGCCTCGAGGTCGCGTCCACATCCTGTGATTCTGGGCAAATCATTTAATCTTCCCGTGCCTGAATGTGTAATGTAAATACGGTGCTCGTGTACAGTGCTCCAATACCTTCGGGTCAAGTTCGCGCTATATAAAAGAAAAATCTATAAAATTAGATTTTTCAGGGTTTGAGTAAGGTTAATGAACAAAACACCTTCACTGCAACACTTGGTGATATAATATAGGAATGCCCCGCAAAGTGGTATTCCTCTAGATCTCATGCTGACTTAGATTAGGTTGGGGGGGTCGTCACACTGATGATTTTCAGCATCACATTGATTTTACGATTATTTACTACTGACACAACACCTGTAAAAAAATAAATAAAGCGCAATAAAGCGATTTTGAAAATTGGAGCAGTGTGTGCCACGCTTTTTGTTATAAGTGCATTTGAAAGAATATATATATATATATATATATTCACTTAAAAAACCATAGGTTTCACACATGTTATAGTTAGCTGGGCATTTCACTCGTGAAAAACCAATGAAATTCCCCTGTTATAGTTAGTGCAGGCAACTATAACTCACGCGACCGCAATCCTCTGCTGATGACGTCAGATATTACATCACTGTATTTAGACACTTATTTACCCAGGTCTTCTTCCATTAATTTTTAGCTATACATATATTACAAATATTTTTTTTTCAGAAAAACACATATGTCATCAGTGATGTAATATCTGACGTCATCAGCAGAGGATTGCGGTCGCGTGAGTTATAGTTGCCTGCACTAACTATAACGGGGGAATTTCATTGGTTTTTCACGAGTGAAATGCCCAGCTAACTATAACATGTGTGAAACCTATGGTTTTTTAAGTGAATTTGCAAGGTTTTTTAAATGCTAATTCCTAACTATAACGTGTGTGAAACCTATGGTTTTTTCAGTGAATTTGTACGGTTTTTGAAATGCTAAGTTATGTATTTATTTTATTTTTTTAAGGTTTTTCACCGTGCGCGTACCGTGCGCGCACGGTGCGCTTCGCGCACCGAGCACCCACGTTACGTACTTCGTGGAATTTTTCCGTTTCTACCGTGCGCGTACGCTACGCGCACTCCGCGCACTCCGCGATTTTTCATAAAAAATTTAAATTACATTTTTGCCCTTGGGGGTCCTTCTGGGACCCCCTGACCAAGGCCAGAGGGTCAGGAACTGTCCAACCTGCCCCCTTTACACGTTATCCACCTTTCTTTTTCACCCCCTCAGACTGCGAGAGACAAAATGGCGGCCGACACTTCCTGGTTTTGACCGATTCTAATGTTTACTAAGATCTAACAACCAATCAGAATCGCGCTCGCGCACGGCGGCGTGCGCGTACGGTAAGCTTACGGTACGTGCTCGGAGCGCGCCTATAGATATATATATTGATTTAAATGCTATTTTCTCAGGAAATACTGAACAGATTTACACGAGACCTTCAAAAGGCACATCCCTGACCTGAGGGCTACCTCTCTGCCAAATTTCAAGTAATTCTGTTCAGCCGTTCGGGCTGTAGCTCGGACTAAAGGTCCTATCGAAAAATGCATGGGGAAAACGCGTTTTGGGACCCCCCTTTTTCTCAGCCCCCGCTTCATGAATCCCCCCGAGACTTTCAGGGAAGGAGCGGAGAGGAGCGCCCCACCTATTTTGAGAATTTCGCGAGGATTCGTCAATCGGCGCCAAAGTTATTCAAAATAGAATGTTGCGGATTTCCTATGGAAACACGGTCCTAACTATAACTATCTACTGGCGACCGCCAGTAGATAATACACCATACAACAGTCTGTTGGTACGGCCAGGTCCTTTTATCTCCAACCAGAAGAACCACAGTGTGGAGGCTTCAATAAATCAGCGTGATTATTTTACAAATTGGCAACAAACATCCCAACGTGTTTCGGAGCCTTTGCTCCTTGGTCACGTATTAGGTTTTACTTTCTTTAATTTCTCTTTTAAAGAGACCACCACAAGTGCTGTCGTGAAAGTCAAAAACATAGAAAACAGATTGTTGTCCGTTTCTGCAATTTTCTTTTTGAATAAAGTTGCATTTGAGATAATGCGAGTGGTTTTAACAATAATGATTTGTTCGAATTAATGTGGGAGAATCCATAAAACAGGTAACTCCATGTGATAGCGTTCCACCAATAATGAATGTGGAACGCTATCACATGCAGTTACCTGTTTTATTATTATTTATTTATGCGTTTTTATATAGCCCGGACTTTACCCGAAGGTGTTAGAGCGCTCCACAATAGGAACAGTAACGTTACCTGAGGAAAAAATTACAAGTATGCATAGTACAAGAACAAACGTTACGTTACATGAGAAAAAAAAACACTCGAATTATCTCCAAGCAGTGTTAACCGGAAACAAACTGTAGCAGTTGCTCGCATCGAGAAGTGCGTGAGTAGTGAGGAGTCGGAGTCGGAGCACCCCCCTCCCTGGTACCGGTACTACACAGGTGAGCGGCAACACTAACTTCGTGTATTTCGGGCTGGTTATTCCAAGGTGCGGGGTGCTAAACAGGAGTATAATTCACCCAAAGAGAGTTGGTCATTAACAGCGTGAGTGCTGGCATTTACTGCAGGATCCCCGAATGATTATAAAGGGATCGATAGTATGGCAACATCAAGAGAAGTTAAATGAAGGGAGGCAGTTAACAAGCTGTTTACACTATCTGCTTCATTAAGCAGTGAGAAGCCTGCCGACCAGAGAGGTCTCAATGAAGACCAGATCAAAAGGAAACTTCGGGACAGTGTATGGAAGGCATTGAAAAACAAGACAAGCCCGGCGGAGCGTGGCGCGCACGCTTGACGGGGGGAGCGCATTCCAGGCGGGGGAGCGGACCCTTTGAAGTGCTCCCAAATGCGGAGTGCATGGCGGCACGATGCGCGTGATTGTGCGCGTGCTAGCCATGCAATCCGCTTTTGGGAGCACTTTGAAAAGCCCCTTTACAATAGTCTCGCTTTAAGCGATAGCAAGGTCGAGACCTAAAAAATGTGCAAAATGTTTAATGTCTTATCTGCTGTTTTCCGTATTATATTTTATAAAATGTGTACTGCTTCTCTGTCTATGTTCAGGGATGTGGTCTTTTTGAAAATACTGTTTACCCTTTTCTAAGGATATAACATAAGAGCAGCCCGAGGTGTCCATTTCTGTGACACCGAGCACCAGAGCCCCTTGTGAACCCCATCCAGGGTCTGACTGTGAAAACAAATCAGTCCAGGCACCAAGGCCGGGCTGGTGTACTGGGCATCGGAAGGGAGGCTGGTTTTATTACTGGAGGCTGCAAAACCGACCCCCAGTAACAAAACCCGCAGGGCTGTCCAGCACAATGACTCACTTCTCACTCTCAAAAACGCAAAAATTACTGCAGGATTCCTTGTAAGCCCAGCAGATTTCAGGCAACAATAAAAGAGTCAAGATTTATATCTCTGGTGGTTGATCTTCCTGTTGGAGAGAGATTGGAGTATTGTCTATTGCCAGTTTTGACCCATCCATTGTAGCGCAGAGTGTTAAAATGCCTGCTGCAAAGAACCTGTACCATACAAATCACAGAACTGTATTTAATGGGCAAAGCTCAGTCGGTTACTGCTTTTGTCACAGAGAGCTGCATGCAAACTGCATGGTGAGGGTTTGGAAGTTATGTTTTTTCCCCAGTCATTCATTATCCTAATACTGCTAAAATTGGTTTGTTTGGGAATAAATACATTCTTATTAGAAAAGCCAACTACTGTGTTACATTTTGAAGCCTCGGGTTGTGTTCCAGATCTTAAAAAAATGCCAACCAGAATTGATGGCATGTGAATCCTAACACCTTCTAGCCCCTTTTGTCTTGTAAACATTTTCTAAACATTGATTTACACACGTATGATTAATTGTCTCTGTATGTGTGCATGATGTAAAGTGCTCCAAGTCCCTCACTGGTATGAGAGGCACTATAAAACAATTTAAATACATGTGAGAAAGGGTCAGTGGAGAGATGAGGGGCGCTGTTGGAGGGTGATAGTGAGGGATTCCTTGAAGGGCCCCAACAAGATTGTCGCATCCTGGTGCACCGTAAGGTCATCATTTACTGTTCTCTAAAAGCTAATACAATGGAATACATAATACAATGTGTTGTAGAATGCACCATTTATGTAATTTTTTCCAAAATTTTCTAGGGGAGAGAACACCCTCTCCCCGTGTCCCTTTTGCAGTCAGCAGGCTTGCTTGCTGCGTTCGCTCGCATCACACTGTGCAGGGGATGGACACAAATTTGCCAGGGCTGCTTTGGGTTCCCAGTTTGGCCCTGTCTGGCACCAAATTAAAAGTGCCCCATTTAGCAAATGAGATATCTAAACAAGCATTGGCAAAGCCAATAGGTCTTGCCTTTGGGACCTCTTAGGTTTGTGATTTTGTTTTAACAATGCATTACAGCCTAACTAATGTACGATTGTGTCGCCACAAAAAATAAAGTTGGATGTATCCTTCACTTCCCGAATGAAAATATAATTTTGCCTTTTTTTGTGGGTAGGAGAGTTAGCAAGCCAGACAGTTCAAAAGGTATAGTTAGCAGGACACTTGAATACATAATGTCGATGTTTGAGCAGCTTGCTGGATACATGAATGTGGAGGAGCCCTGTGGGTTTCTGTGAGTCAGATCAGATTTTCCTCAAGAATACCTTATTCTTCTGAGCCCTGCTTATGCCCTTCCTTGCTGTCCACGAGTACACCAAAGGCACGCCTGTGTACACTAAGAGCACAGTTTTCATGTCCTCAACGTTTGAGGCAAAAAACACTCATTGATTTCTAAAAAAGGAGTGTCAAAACTAAAGTAGCCATGTCGTTCCTGCTTATATTTCGCACGCAATCTTCCTGTGCCTATGAGTGTTTGCTTTTTCAAGGATGTTGTTACTTTTTTCAGGCAGTGCGTAATTTGAATTGAGTCACAGCCAGGTGTTTATAATGGGGCAGAATTGGGTTGTGGCTGAAGGCAGTGCAAGTGTCTCTCAGTGGGACAGAAGGGTGCTCAAGGAGGATAGGATATGGCACTACGGCCAGAGCTACAAAATCTGGAACTGGGGAATTGGGCTTCATGACCAGTCCACCAGACCACTCTCCTGAGGGAGCACATTCCCCTACTAGACCTTAGAAGGACATACTAGACCATAGAAGCCCTGGTCTCTTAGCACCAGCAGGTGGACCCTACCGGGGGCCAGTGTGGGTTAACCTTGAAGGCCTATCCACCACAAAACATACTGAAGTTCACCAACAGTCTTGCGGGTAGGCCTACGAAGCAGCACACCCTAGAACAGCAGTGACTTTGTCACTGAGGTCACAGGACCCTTGAGGCCAGTCCGCCTCACACATAGGTGCCTCCATTGGCCTTGTTCCAGTGGTATTAATGCAACTCACCAGGCATTGGCAATGCAGGATTTGCATGCACACCAGACTAAGGGGCATGTTTACAAGGGCCTTGCGTCATGCTTGCACCATGGAACGTGGTAAATGCACGTCACAAATCTGCAAATCATATTTATGAAGCCACGCAAAGCCACTTTGCATGGCTTTGAATGGTTTCATAAATATGGAGTAAATCAACACAGCGCAAATTGCTGCTTTGATTTACTCTGCACAAGGGAGGCGTTGCAGTGGGTGTTCCCACTCAACTCTCACGTTTTTTATGCATCCCCAGATTTACAAGGACTTGTAAACCTGGAACTGATTCAAAATCCGACGCCTCCCCAAGGGAGGCACAACAAGGAGAAAAATCTTTATTTCTCCCTGTTTTCCTCTTTCTATATGTGCAGCACTCATACAAAGAGGGAAAAGCCTCTCAGGTTTGCTTTTGTGCACAAAAACAATGCTGCATGCAATGGAGGCACCCTTGCACCATGGTGCAAGGGTGCCTGCGTTGGCGCTAGGCTGACGAAACAGCACCAGCACACTTGGAAAGGGCAGGAATGCACCGTATTGGATAAAGACGGTGCATTTCTGCCCTTTCCCTGTGACCCAGGGCAGCACAGCAAAGTAACTTGATGCGTTGCACCACCATTCCCGTAAATATGTCCCTAAGTTCTCAAACTTCACGGTGTCTCTTTGCTTCAAGCAGCAAGCACTTTTAACATGTGATGCCTGCTTTTGGGCCGCTGCAATTACGCAGCAATGGAGGGCAAAATTATGTTGCAGTGTTGACTAAATCATGCAGCAAAGAAAGAATGCAGCTTAATGTGGTACATTTTCTGATACTTTGTTATTTTGAAATTTTTACACATCTCTGTAAAGCTTTCGCCTCATTAATAGCAGCCCTGAGAACGTGACCAGTCAACCTTTGTAAAGGGCCCTCCACTTCACAGTAACACAAGTCACGTTGTTTTGATCCATTTGAGATGCAAACACATTTGTAGGTAAAACCATCAGCTTATGAAGCAGATGGTGCTTTATGTGGCAAACACGACAGAGTTATAATTATGTGGAAAACATTTGCAAACTAGGATATTTTGCCATTCATGTTTGAACTTCTCTCATGCAGTCTCTGGTGGGTGGTATTCCTATACACCTACAGTGCTAATGGAGAGACAAAGGAGGAAGGTGCCTAATAGTGATTGCAGAGGATAGTAGCCTGTAGGGGAGAAAATAACTGATTGAAATAATCTGAGGACCACTACCTATTTTTGACTCTACCAATGTTTGAGTCTCATAATTTCAGAATTGATGCATTTGCAATTCTGATAGCTATCTAACTTGAGAGGTAATTACACAAACTACTCATAAAATAGTTGTATCTCATTCATCTGATACTGCTAAAAGCATCTGCAAAACCAACAGGTCTGGGTTGTTTTAGAGTGGTAGGTCTAGATAAAATAACAGGAAACTAAGAAGCATCTAATGCTGGCTTAATGACATGTTGCGTAAAGCATGTAAAAACACATGAATACAATTTTGCATTGACCGTGGGGCACAGAATGATGTCATCAACAGTGCTCCCCAACATGTGGGACTTCCTGTCATCGAATCTAAAGCCAAATGTTATGTTCAGAAATGGTTAGAAAAAGGGAGGAGAAGTGCTAATTAAAGAAACTGCATGACTCGGAAACAAATGGCTTATGATTCCATCTATATGGGTATTTGGGACATTCTGTGATTGAATACGTATCCCACATTGTAAATGTATTTTAATATCAATAACTCATCTATTAAACCTCAAATAAACGTGTATCTATTGGTTGCATTAAATAACATCATAAGCTGTAACTCGTCAGTGAAATGCCAAACATACTAAAAATTGGGATGTTTTGCTCTTTTTTTTAGCCACACCTCTACTCCGCCCACTGACCCAATCCTCGGAATATTCCCGCCCCCAGATGCCACGCCCACAGTTCCCCTACTTTTTTTCCCCACTTCGACCACTGGGTGGGTGAACTCCCCGCAGGGAGGTAGCATAGGGGATGAGAACTCAGAACTTAAACACTCAAATATCGAGTACAATAATGTGATGACCAGGGCTATTTTTATAAAATTGAAGTTTCTTTTAATTTTACAGCAAAACTAAAGACTACATAATCTATTTGGCATGTCCTACAGGGTGGTCCTTAGTTACACTAACAATAAGGCACTGACATCCTCCTGGCTTCAGAACTCAAACTCCTACTACCTCATACATGCCACAGACTCCCTGTACATGGACACGTTCCTAATGTACACAAGGGATGTCAGTGAAAGTTTTCGAGTTTTACGTAACACAGAACCTGACAACTAACAGCCTAGTAGACCACACCCTCACTGGCACGTTTGCTGAACTATAAACTCACAAAACACAGTACATTGCTGTCCCCTCATTATATGCAACACTCAGGACAGGAAGGTAATCCTCCATCCACTATGATGGCTTGCTCGGTGTGGCCCTCCAGGGCATGGGACAGGCTCTGATTCTCACATTGTCAGGGACAGGCATAAACGTCTGCGCACATGCTAGCTTAGTGTGACACCAGGCCAAAATAAAAGTCAAGATACCAAATGCGCATGAAGTCAGACACCCGGGACAGAGGGAGATACCAGTATACCATGCATGGGATATTCCTGTCCAAAATCTAATTGTCCACAATGTAATTATTCGATTAGCATGTACCATTTTCTCCTCACAAAACGTTTGAAATAACCCTGATTGGTCCAATATTGAGCTGAAAACTCAGTGATACATGTACCTTAATGCTTTTTTATTGGTTCAGATAGACGCCAGATGCTCTGCGCACGTTGCCTAGGGAATGATATCTTAACTGCACTTGCTTACTTGGTACCTCAACACTTTCTGATTGCCTCACACGTGTTCCCCCCCTCCCAATAATCATTTTCACCTACACAGCTGTGCACTTCGTTGAGACACCCACAAACACCATTGAATTAAAGAACAGAGAAATACACACCTATTCTTTGTATACTTTTCTTTGCACAGTTTCACAATAGTATTACTTCCACTGTGGACTTGTCTAATTTTACAACATGTATAGATAATCTGTTGCAGCATTGGACTGTCCAGCCAAAAGTTATTGATCATCCGTGGAGAGTAAGGGATGTGGGTCAGTTACAGGTCGCTGCGTGGTTGTCCCCACGCCTCAACTCCCACAGGCCGTGCAGGCTGCTTTACATTGTCCAGCAGGGCTGTGGCCGGAGAGAGTGAACCAGCCTACCTGGTGAGATCACCTTGCTCCACTCCGGCCAGCTTAAGACCCTATGTTCTAAAAACATTTTTAATGCACCCACAGCATTCATCAGTAGTTCATCAATGAGTGAGAATTCTGTAAGGGAAGAGGGACCAACATGTGAAATGTTTACCTTACATTGTGGATCCTGGAATTCATATTAAGCTTCGTGTACTGGTGCAATGTGATTTTTGGCATCAGAGTAGCATTTGTGGACACTGACATGGGGATTACACAATACATATTGGGAGACGTGGCCACTGACATGGCAATGGTGCTTTACATGCTGGGAGCAATGTGAACACAGCGGGCCCGATTCACAGAACTAATCTGAGACAAAATCCTAAACTTACTACTTTTGGTATTCACATAAGGCATTTAGTACTTTACTTCTACTAAATGCCTTCTGTGAATACCAAAAGTAGTAAGTTTAACCAAAAGTAGTAAGTTTAACCAAAAGTAGTAAGTGCATTCTGTGAATACCAAAAGTATTAAGTTTAGGATTTTGTCTCAGATTAGTTCTGTGAATCGGGCCCTGCGATCAAAATTATTCTTTATATCCTTAGCAGTGCTTAATTTGTAAAATTTGAAGTGCAGGTGCTCAAATCTTTGTCGGAGGCCACACCTACTTTTTCGTTGGCTCCACCCACTTCCTCTATTAGCTCCACCCACATCGTCAACTGGCACTGCGAAAAGTCAGATGAATTTCAGCAAGGGAGCCTGCCTTCCTCATAGTAAGGTTTAGATAGGAGGTTCCCCTGCCCTGTGAACATTTTCAAAAAGATTAAATCAAAAGTGCATTTAAAGAACAATTTTGAAATAAATTAGATAAAATCACTAATGCATTGAAAAGGGACAATTCCAGTGCTCTATGTGCTAATTTGGGGAAAGGACAATACTGGGGTAGGGTATGCCCTTTTTAATAGGGAAGCAAAGTGAAAGAAAACACGCTAGACGTGCGAAGTGCGATGTCAATTCATCTAAGTAACATGCACAATTAATATTTATTTGCAGTTTGCACCAAATACATTTCTGCATCTGCACATATATTACCATCCATAACTGACTACAAGTACAATCCAAATGGATCCTCCTCCTACTTTGCCCACCCAAATTCAGGCCTTTTCCAAATCATACCCCGGCCTGCTTGCCCTGCAGCGCTCACTCGAAAGAGACACAAAGTCTATACAGTTTGCCTCAATTTTAAGCTTTGGCTTCTGGAATAGCAAAAGCAGGGTAAGGTGGCAGTGTGCAGAGTTAGTTACACACTGTGATTCACAAAAATTAATTAATTAATTGACACTCAGGGCCGGACTGGGAACCCAAAGCAGCCTTGTCAAGTTTTGTTACACCAGCCCCCATACGGTGCACAACACACATGCACAGCAAGCGTAATGACTGCCACAGGTGTTTGCATGGGGGAATTCTCCCCTCAAAAACATTTTGCAAAAAGAAAAACCAAAATGGTGCACAACACATTTTCCATTACATATTTAGCTGTATCAACTTTCAAAGCATAGTAAATCATAAATGATGACCTGACATAAGCACCCAGGCCAGAAAGCATGTAAATCTCACACTCATAAGTTCTCAGACAAGGAAACATGGAAATGTCACACAAAGGCACCCAGGCCAGAAATCATGGAAATGTCACACAAAGGCACCCAGGCCAGAAAGCATAGAAATGTTACACAAAGGCACCGAGCCAGGACAGAAAGCATGGAACCGTCACACAAAGGCACCCAGGCCAGAAAGCATAGAAACGTCACACAAAAGCACCCAGGCCAGAAACCATAGAAACGTCACACAAAGGCCAGCCGGCCAGAAAGCATGAAAATTTCAAAGAAAGGTACCCAAGCCAGTGGGGCTGGAACAATTTTCAGAGTGTTGGTGCTGCCCTTAATGTTACATCACTGAATGAAGTCATAAGATTGAGAAAAATGCAAACATCACACACACTAAGGACAAACATAGCAAATGAGCCTTGCCCATTCCGGAGGAGGTGGTGAGAGTGTGGTATGTTGCAGTGGAGCATTTAGAAGCCCACTGCTTGTTGAGTGGTGTTGGTGAACTCAACTGTATGAACCAAATCTTTCCACAATCCTAAACTCACCAACCCCAATTGCCTCAACTTCCTGCTCTATCCAGTGCTGTGGTAGAATACCTGCATATCGGCTGATGCTTTGGACAGTTGAGTAGCTTTGATGGGAAGAGGAGGTTTCTGAGGTGGGAGTATCAGGCAAGTGACACTTCTCGGGCTCCCTCTGTGCGAGCCTTCAGGGAGAATCCCTCTTCATTACTACCTCCCTGACCCTGGACTCTGCAACGCACTCCCTTACAGGCTTGTTTATCCCAGTAAAAACAATAGTAAAATCACCTTCAAACTTAAAACATTGAATATAGTGGTAAATATAATTAGCACGCACTTCAAAGTATGTTCCACAGTAGCCCTTATGACCCCGACTGCTAATTAAATAAACAAAATCAGAAAGGCCATGACAGGGCCGGCTTCAGCGCTGATGCGAAAGTCTTTTTTGGTGTCGCACCAATAACCTCTCTCTCCGTAAATAACCTTTACTACCACCTTCCAACAGTGCCCCTCATCCCTCCATGGCCCATCCCCCTCATGACCTCCTCCTCGGATTCCCTCACTGCCACCCTCCACCAGTGTCCCTCATCTCTCTGTAGCCCATACCCCTCATGACCTCCTCCTCGGATTCCCTCACTGCCACCCTCCACCAGTGTCCCTCATCTCTCTGTAGCCCATCCCCTCATGACCTCCTCCTCAGACTCCCTCACTGCCACCATCCAGCAGTGCCCCTCATCGCTCCCTCCTCCACCCCATGACCTCTTCCTCGGATTCCCAAACTGCCGCCCTCCAACAGTGTCCCTCATCGCTCCATAGCCCCTCCCCCTATTGACCTCTTCCTCAGATTCCCTCACTGCCGCCCTCCAACAGTGCCCTTCATCTTTATGTAGCCCCTCTCTCATATGCATTTCATTTGTTGTATAGCGCTACTCATATCAGTGTAGTGTGTGTCAGTACTTTACACCACTCACACATTATACAGGAGACAATGAATCATACAAGTATGTAAATCAGTCTACAGGGAATGTCACATAAGCCAATGAGGATTACAATGTGTATGAATCACGTGTCATCCATACCTGTGTGACGGAAATTTTACGAGGGTTTGGGCTGGTGAAACACAACCTTAGGATTTAAAGAGTATTCAATGGGGGTCAGCTTTACTGATAAAAATGTATATCTGCCCAAACATACTCATTTTGAAAACATTAGAATAATGAAAGACTGGGGAAGTTCTAACTATATCACAAAAAAAGAAAGCGAAGTTCTAACTATACCATTCATGTTTAAACCTTGTATGCAGGCAGCTCTTTGGTGACAGTTCATTGGTCACTGTCCTATGTTAGGATTGTACCTTCTGAACTGCATGTAACACAAGGATCTCTGTGACAAAGGCAGTAACACACTGAGCTTCCACATAATATACAGTTTATCTGCATTTAAAAACTACTAACAGACAAATGATTGCTCTCCAGCAGGATCATTAATCACCAGCGGTATCTGGGCATCTTTTATTGTCTTATTGTTGTCCTGCATCGGCCATGATAATGATAAAAACTGTTTAAATGAAGCGCACACGAAGTATGTGTCCTGCTGGGCCTGCGCAGCTTTTAAAAAGAAAAACAACTAGTAACACATTCTCTTACCTACTCTCCATTAGTCAAACTTTGTGTGACAGCCTGATGTGATACGCAGCTGCATGGGTTAGGAAAGGTGAATAGGAATAAACAAACTTCTTTTCTCCTGCGCTACATAGAAAAAGAAATATCCACGCTGCAGAACATTGTCGCCTTTGCCATGTGGAGATGAAGGGGTGAAAAGATAAACAAAGCCTCGTTAACATATAAATGGTCTTTCTATTTACTTGGATCCATAAAAGGCTGCAGCCCGATTTTCCTCTTTTCCAGCATTTGCTAGACATGAGTGCGTATGTGAATAGCCCAGTGGTTTTTTGGTGTGTATTTTTACTTGTCCTTTGCAGTTTTATATAGCGCTAACTGGAACCGAAGGTATCAGAACGCAGCTGGCCTCATCCCCTGTTAATCACCTTGCAGCACCGAGGTATGCGACGGGAGAGGTGCGATTGCCTGGCATAGAGCCTAGATTCCTATGAATCAGAAACATAAAAGGGAGAACCCACTGCAGTTAGATGGTGGAAGGATACCTGGTATCTTGAGTGATGCACTAGGTAGGTAAGAGAGTACAGCAAGAGACGCAAGGTATTACTTTGTATTTTTAGGAGGGCATTAACCGCCCCAATGTTATAAAACCTGTGCCTTCCATGGCCCTGGCTGCAGGCGCGTTCACTTTTGACCGGACTCGCGCGCAGCAGGTGCGCCGCGGTTGTGGGATTCAGATAGAGCGATTTATCCACCTATCACTGCGGCACACTGGAGAGGGCAGGTGAGGTCTGCAGCGAACGCGACAGCAGCAGCGTTATTGATTTTTATGTATAGCGCTTTTGGTATAGTTATCTAAGCGCTTAACGAGGGGTGCAATAGTTCTCACCCAATGAGGTTGATACTCGTTTTAACGATCTCTGAAGGATGAGAGGCAGAGTGAACCTTAGCCGTGATCAAACTCTCAAACTCAGGGATTAGGATGGTGCTGTGAAGCGCACATGGCATTGCTTCAAGAGAACAGCTGCAGAGATAAGTTCATGGTGAACAATAGACTAAAACTAGCCAGTGAGCACGAAAATTTGGCTATTACACAAAGTAAAAATCTCTGAATACCTAAACGCCCAAAACAATTTCAATCGGCACAATGCATCATATTGGCACACATAGTGGATTTGTGGCAGAATTCCGGATGCTGACAAGGTCTATTGTTTTAAGTTGTCTGTTGTCTAACGCCAATTTGGACAATATAAATACTTAACAGTGGGCTTTGGGCCAGCCCACCTCTTGCATTCGTTCGTTTTCTCAGCAATCTTATTTGATTGCTTCTTATGCAAAGGCCTTCCTTCCTCTTCATGTATTTATCCCTCTCCTGGAGCATATCGTATTTTGATTGACGGACAAGTGTCCTTAATGTAAGCAGCCACTGCAGCCAGTAATAATGGGTGAAAGAGACAGGCTTCGTAAGATTAGATGAGGGTTAGGTTACTAAACTGAGGCGCCATTTTAGTGCACAAGGTCTGCCATGGAGAATAAATAAGAGGCCACTGGAGGCTATGTGGTCAGTGGCGTGGAAGGAGTGATAGTCTGCCAGTTTCAGGGGCCAGAACTCGAGGAGTCCGTTTCAGCTGCAGTGAAGTCTGACTGTGAACACATATATGGCGCCAGGCCCAGAGGCCGCGACATGCCGCCCACACCTCCTGAGTAAATGTCTCACCCCTACCTCTCGTGTGTGGGCTTGGCCTTTGTGAGTGCTTCCGTCGCACAGTCACGGACAACAATGCGCACACCTGGGCAAAGTAAAAGCATTTTTTGTTCCGTGTGTGTGTTTATTTTCTGGGCTCGATCCTGGTATGGGAGCTTTCTCACTCAGACACTGCCACGACGGCACCTTTGCCAGGTGGAGCACGGGGCAGGCGTGGTGGCTGAGAGGCGAGAAAGGATCCCCTCCTCCAAACCTGACTGGACTTCGACTCACTCTCACCTGGTGCAGCCGCTGTTGCCAGACCCTGGCTAACTGGCTCACGTCGTCCTGCAGGGTTTTAATTGTTGTGAAGTTTTTGTGAACGGCGGGCCACGGCGAAGAAGTCGAACCGTCAACACCAACACGAAGTCTAGGTGCGCGGCAGCGCTATGCTGGGGCGTGGCACTGAATGTGTGGCGTGCGCAATGAAGCACAATTTGAGAACATCTGCGCAGTACGCACGCTGCCGCGTACAGCCCCCGCCCCGCGCCCCCGAAGCCCGAGATTCAAACGAGAACCAAAAAGCCCTGCCCAACAGTGTCGCGCGGGCGCGGCTCCGCAATGCACATCATCAATCGAGCCGCAAGTGTGTCATACAGTCTGCACTCTGCACACTGTACAGTACGTAGTCCGACGGGAAGTTAAACACTTTACTTTTACACTGCAAGTGTCCCATAGTAGCATTAGAGAAGCAAGTAAGTTACTTTACTTGTATATAAATAATTAAGTGCACCTGAGTGTGTAGACCTGGCCCTGATAATTAGGTGCCGGTGCTTAGCACCGGAAAGCACCGGCACAAATTAAGCACTGATCCTTAGGCTAATGAGGAGAAAGGTCAGGAGCTATATTTAACGAAGTCAGCATAGCTAGACAAATGCAGCGTTGGTTTCTAAACCGTGGCAATGCAAATACAAAGAAGAATAACTTGTTTTTGTGTGATTGTATTTCATTTTATAGAAATTATATAGCAACTAAATTGCTGCACACATTAAACAAAAAGTCATTACAAAAGATGAAGGAAATGCCATACGAGCATATACATAATACAACCTATATAATAAGAAGCGACATATGGGAGGACTCTTTTAGAGGGCAGTAGAACGAGTGAAAACGGGTGGCAGAGCGCCTAGGGACACAAGGCCAGGGTTTAGCAGCATGTAATGAATCAACATGGATGGAAGGATAGATAAGGGGATGACGAGAAACATAGGAAGTTGGTAGCAGGGCAAGGGACAGCAGTTGATGTTGAAAGTCTGTGAACTATTGGAATATTTAATTAGTTCTCATTCAGAACTTCTCATTACTCACCTTACTTTTTAACAAAAATATTTGGAAAATGTGCTCTAAAGTGCTCTGTTAAACCATATCTTCCAAAACCTGACAGAGAGAGAACCCGACTCTTGCCTTCTTGCTTTGTTGGTGCAATATTTAGCTCACATTGAAACATCTCCTGGGCTGCTGTGGTTCCAGCCATTAACCACAACCTCATGTACAATAACATTAAAGCATGTGCTGAAGAGCACTGATCTGAAAATGAACATTCTATAAGCATATTTTGCTCCGAACTCTCATTCCCATGTTTCCATGAGCATAAGGCAAATTTAGTAACCTTTGTCCCAAATATCAAGTGCAAACTTTAAGCAAGGCCATGATGCTTGTAATTTAGATAGGAAGAACCACTAGTTTAACTTTGAGCTTATTTTGGGTGGCACCACATTAGGTTTTGCCTTGTTATAAGTTGGGGTCGTGAAGTTACTCAGTTTACAGAGATGTGTCGCAGCCTGCCAGTCATTCAGGTGAATACACTGAAAAGAACGGATTGCATTTTAGCAGAAGCTGGTCCAAATTATATAGAATGTAAAACGCTTGTTTGAGAGTAGGGACGCGCTCATTATTGACTATCTAGGGGCATGCATTTTGCAGAGCACCATGGTTGCATAGGGGCATGTGCACACTGTACTTTGTGTGTCTTTCCAGCATCTGTCCAACCACTTCAGCTTTCAACGTTTGGCAAAACGCTGCTCCTTGGGGTGAAGATAAAGAAACCTCAGCCACATCTTCCATGACAGTGTGCCTAATTTATTGCATTTTGACTTTAAGCTCAAATATCTGTCCTATAAGGTCTCTTCTCTGTTCGCTCACATATAGTCGTTTCCAACTGTTCCCACATATCTTCTCGCGATGTGCACAAGCGATAGTGCAATAGTCCTTGCACTACTAGTTCTCATATTTCTTGTTTCCTTCAATCTCCCCATCTTACATTCTCTTGGAGCAGAGAGAACTAATGAGAACATCATTTCCGAATACTTCCTCCAGTGATTGAACCAAGATTGTACACACTTTCATACAGTCTTTTCAATGGGGTTATATATAATTCTAGCTCTATGATTTGCTGTTCTCCCTGTTCTTACACTGAAGCTGAAAAATCCTTCATTCTATGTAGTTTCATAGAGGAAAATAAGAGATAAGTCTGTGTCAACAAACTGGATATTAATTGTGTGCTCTGAGAAGCGGGCACTACACAAATTTGGTGTACGTCGCCTGTAAGGCCGCATTAGTGAAGGGTTCGGCTTATATACGGTGCAATGTAACATTACAACTAGAGCTAAGGATGTATCTTATAAAACACGTTTCCCTTCCAACAGAAAGCATTACAGCTGCTTGAACTTTTAGGTTTCAGCAAATACATTTGTCTTAACTGATATACATGGAGATTACATGAATTTCCTCATGCCATATATCAAATCACGTCAATGATTGGGAGCTTCTGAATCCTGTCCCAATCCTAACTGGCAAGGTATCTCAGCTGGTTGCATATCTGCCCAGACATCTGCAGGCAACAGATTACAATGCCAGCCCAATCCCCTGAGGTTTACAAATTGAGTACCACTGAGTTATGCAGTGAACACAGCTATTATCTAAGTGTATACAGTCTATCAATTTAGTGATTTCTATTAAAGAGGGAACACCATCTCCCTACACAGAAAACTTTATTTGTCACTGAAGACAAAACCAATCTCCATCTAACAACTGTTACCAACGGTTTGCTTCTAGCCTTTCCAAATTCATGAGTTAATTCGCAACGTACCTGCATGAAGTCCCCAAACGTTGGAAGGTGCCCTGTGGGGGGGGTGTGTCTATATTCACCCATACCCTCATCCTCTTCCTGCTGACTACTGTAATGTGTAGTTATTTATGAACTAATTCTGTATTGATATAACAGTATTCTTGATAGTTGCGAAAAAACATTTTATTGCCAGAATTTATTTTTGCTAGTTTCATTTTAAGGTGCACATGTTCAACCCTTTCACTGGGTAAATGAAACACTATAAGAACATTGGAAAGCAGGCCCCACAAAAAGTATTCTCTCCTCTGTCTGTTGTCACAATGATGGAACCTATAATGGTAAAATTTTCCCACCAATGTGCAAGAGCACAACATCATCTTCTTAACTGGAACACCAATCTAACCAAATAAATCATATTTACTTGCACCCTTCTTTAAACATAGTTTAATGTATTGCATATTGTGACATCACCACCAGGCATGCACCAAGGTTTCCTTACAACACCTAGCCCTCATGACAGTGGACAAAGAGAAGCTCGGTGTTGGCAGGATGGGCCACTCTGAGTTAACGAGGGGGAGGAGCTGTACCTACCACACCTGCACATCACAAAGGCCCTGCTTGAGCACTTTCACAAAGTGCTTGACACTAGTCTTTTGTGACCCCAGGCAAGCTGGAGCCAGGACGGGGATGAAGGGGATGCCTGGTAACTCAAGGGGGTGGAAACCTCTAGAAGCTTCCGGGCACCGGGTATAAATATTGGACCTTTAGACTGAACTCTTCAGTACACTTCTGGACCTGTGGACCCTGCCAGGAAGAAGGACTGCCGCTCTGCTGAATGCTGCTGCTGCTGAGTGCTGAAGGGTGCTTGTGTTTACTGCATTGCCTGCACTGGAAGCAACAGGTATTTGGACTCAAGAGGCAGCAGGCTGTGAACGCACCACCTGAAAGCAGCTCGACAAGGATGATGTAGTCACAGAGGAACCACGCCATGCCAATTTCTAATACACCGTAAGTGGCATATGCTGAGTAAAGGCAAAGGCCTGTGCAGCAGGGTTTGGCCTAGTCACTTAAAATGTTTGGAACACTTGCTAAATCTAACTGGAATCAAATAGGTATTTTCTTTAAAACACACTCTACCTCTCTGGTCAGGGACGGGCTGGCTGGATAGCCTGAGCTGGCTTAACAAAAAATGAAAGTAAGTAAACAAACTGATTATTTTATAACTCAAGACAGTGTAGGACTGTGACTAAAGTTTTAAAGGGGGGGCCTTGACAGGTGGGGGCATTCTGGTTGCTTGTTGATTGATATTTTTTTAAGTAAGGCAGCATTGCAATCACAATTTGGATTGCAACTTGGTTTGATAACTCTTGCATCCAAAATAGATACATTCAGTGTAAACGTAACAATGCAAATTAGTTGAGTATGGAGTATTTAACATATTACTCTGCTTAGAAATAATTACGAACTGTGTATTAAAATCCAGCCCTTGGACTCTGTACAATAAACTTGGTATCCTGAAATTAAATATGTGTGCCAGCACCTTGGGTTATTTTAAAAATAGATAAAATCAGCTCATTTATTTCAAAGAAGCAGAATGTGAAGCAGGGCCAGACTGGCCGTAGCGGGCACTGGGCATTTTTCCGGTGGGTCCGAAGGGTGGTGGCCAATTTTGGACCAGTGGGGGCCACTTTAGTTACAGGGGGCCAGTTTTACAGCAGTGCTGCAAAATAGGCCCCCTGTAACAAAAGCGCTGCAGCAGTGTTTCCCCCCCACACCCCCTAATCCCTCGCCGTCCCCCCCCCCCCGCCCGGGGCCGGTCCGACATAATTGTCATGGCTGGTTTGCGTTCCCAGTCCGGCCCTGATGAGAAGCTATAACAAGAGTCTGGTTTACAGATAATCGTCGCAGTGTGAGAAGTAAAGAGATTTTGACATATGTTTTAGAAATTTACATGAACCTGTGATGTCAAGGAGTTTGTGTTTACTCTTCTGTTTGCTTTGGGCATGGGAATTTAAGGGATGTATGGGAAAGCAACTGAAGATTACACAGGCACTAGAATGAGAATCTTGCTCATTTACTCAATTAATATACTGGTTGTTGGAGTAAATGTAAACTATCTATAAAAACTCTTAGTGCACCTGATTTATACAAATCGATTCAGGTTGTGCAGTTTTTTCCAGTGGCTGCAGCAATGCTAAATGCCCTTAATTTTCAAACGCCAGACATTTCATCAACATTGTTATACAAATGTGGACTATATTTAAAAAAGCTTTAGATTCTGTTGAAAGGGCCAAGAGTCATATGCATTGTTTGTTTTAGATTTGCAAATATTTTATTGCTTTACTTGCGATGGTCGTAATTAATCTGGTAATAAAATATGTTCTTAATCACAGCGTATATATTTCCCCCCCAAGTATGAGCAGGTATATATAATTAGAAACTCCGCTTTCAAGCATGTGGTGACTATATATTGAAAGAAAGAAAAACTACATTTTGACATATTTGTGCAGCTCATAGAATTGCAAACAAGTGTGTAAGAACTGTTGAGAGTTGAAAAAGCTGAGCGAATGAATAATGGGCCCCAGGTTTCATTTATAGTGGTCACCAAGAAGGACAAGCAACTAGAGCAGTTATGAATATGTGTAAACATAACACCAAACTCAGCCATAGAATGTGAGTAACAAATTACCACCTACAGTGTTAAAATCGTGACAGACCACAATGGTGCATAATGACTCTACAAACAAGTTACATTTTAATATGTGCACGAACAAATAAGTCTGCACAAAGTGTTTGCTAGATCACAATGTACTCGAATTCTAGTGGGATGAAATGTTAAAAGTGGTTGAATTTCAGCATATCCTCTTTGCTAAGCATTTTCATTATTCTGTACATTTTTTATCTTCATCATTCTGGAAGAGATTAGATCCTCATCTATGCCTTAACTGAAAAGTAGCACCATGAAAAATTCAGAACTATTCTTCAAAGACTAAGAGTGTAGAGCCTAACAATGCACAAGAAACTATGAATTGGTACCTGACTGCTGCAAGATCCATTTTTTTTTCTTGGAGGAGAGAGTTGAAATGATTCATTGAGCAAGGTTTATGGCAGCAGCAGTCATGGCTTTGGGATGAAAAAACTGGGGGGCCTCTAAAAGTGGCGTGGCAAACCTGTTATATGGGTGTGACCAACCCAATTAGGAGTCTGGCCAAAATCATGAGAACTAGAATTGTGTGAATGAGAAAATGATAAAGTTGCATTGAGCAAAGGATAATACAAAAGGAATAAGGTATATTTAGTAACCATCAGCAATAAAAACAACTTAAAAAAAAAACATATACAAATGATTTACATTACTTAGAAATACTTTACAGGATTTCCCAAAACCCTTGAAGATATGCTTTGCGCCTATTTTGCTGGGGTTTCTCACAAACGTTTTCATCAGCAGACCTTCTATCTTCTGACAGCTAACTTTTTACATACAGCTTTGCCTCAAAAGTTTCAAGTAGAAGACCACTGGGTTTTCCCCATAAGCATGAAGAAATGGTATTTACATGAAGAGAGGCCCTGGTTGGAGAAGAAATCAAGTTCATTGCGCTGAAACTCTCTTGCAGTCTGCATTACTTGCAGGTTGGCTTTCCATGCAAGCACTAATTATCTTATAGCTTCAGGGGTTTTCTTTCCAACAAAATCTTTAAACAGTCTAAAAGCTTGGCTAGTCTCTCATGCTGGCAGCTGAAACTCTGAACACAGCGTCTGGATTTCTGTTTCACCATAAAGAATAGATTCATCCCTGCATCTAGCTCACTGGCTATAAGTTCTTTCACAGAATACGGGGCAGATCATTAATTGATGTTTACAGACAGGCTTTGGTAAAACTGCCTTTGATTAAGTTCAAGACAGTTCTCTCTTCCTTGGAAAAGAAAAATATTCATGAATTTGCCCTTGTCAACTACTCTCTGAGCCACAGAAGCAATCTCACTCAGTGAATTATTCATTGCTGTAAATATACTTACTTGACTGACCAAAAGTCTGTGGGCATTAGCTATTGTAATGTTCCTCCTCTGTAAGGAAAGTGATGAGTCTTTGAATTCCTGCAGCGCATCACACATTACCTCCAATCTCTAATAAAAATAACAGGATGTAAGTTTCTTCAAGAGATTTTCATACTTACTCCGGTCGGATGAGTCTTTGGAAGCATCCTCAAAATGTTTACACAAGGCAGGGAAGCAATTCCAAGCAGCAGATGGTGAACTCCTGATTGCCAGCGCTCCTCCCCTCTCCCTCATCAGGACACCAGGATGCTACGACGCTATAAGACACGCAGTTCTGGATAGTGGACATCGAATGAAGTGTGGGCAGTGAGGAGAATTAGGTTGCGGTCAGCGGTATAGCTACCCAGGCTACCGCTATCATTCCGGCACGTGAATTCGGCGCCAGAGCCCCGTTTGAAGGGGTGGATTTTCAAGCTGCCAGCAGTGCATATACAGATGATCCAGCAACAGGAGCAGCAGAGAAGTGAGCCTGGTATTAGTCTGCTATGCCTGATGTGTCAGTTAGGAATTGATCTAGCAGAGAATGCCCTTTCTTACCCTTTAGGGCAGACGGTCAGGACCCCCTTTTTTCTCTCGCAGAGGACATCTAAGATTCTCCACTGGAGCCTGACTGCCCTATATGGGGTCAGCATGTATGTGGTAGGATTTCCCCCATTGGGCACTAACAAAATACCCAATTCTTGTGAGCCCGCCAGGTTTCAGACTGGGGTTAGCGCTCAGTTTTGTGGGGTGCTCTACGCAGGGTGGGGAGTCACTTCCTGGTTGAGGGTTGCTGGGCAGAGTCTTACTGGACTCCTGGGTCCACTACATATAACTGGACATTGTAAGTCATAGTCCACTATATTGGCTTCGGGGAATAGGATTGTGAAAATATGCGCAGTCATTCCAAAGTCTCAGGCACTGTAGCCAGTCTCGATACAACTGCCCTAGATCAAAGGGCAAAATAACACGTGGTGCAAGCTACAGCTCAGGCAATCGTACAGCCTCCCTGTGTAAAGATCTGGCAATGTCTCCCAATCCAGAAGATCAGGATGGGGGATAAATTCTTCAAGGTGTTCGCAAGATGAGGAGCCAGAGGACTTAACTATCAGCTGCACTGGTATTGCTGACAATGAAATAACTGGTACACATCCACTTAAACGGTTGCTAGGAGGGCATCCCACAATGGTCAGGAGAACTCTTGTGGATTCCACGCTGTGCTCAGATGCTGTCTCTGTAAGGGTCAAGTAATATCCTCTGTTTGGTAAATTTCAAGTTTGTTGTTTCATCTCCTCCCCCAGTGCTGGTCGCTCCTTTGGGCGGGGACCATGATACCCCGCAGCCATCAGTAACTGCCTCGCTGAAGCCCTTGTCTTTGTCCCTGGTGTCAGAACAGGCTGATGCAGTATGTGTAAAGGAACAATCCGTGCTGCTCCTAGACCTCTCAAGTGAAGTCACGGCACAAGAAGGTACGCCCTTAACTATGCAGTGGGACACTAAAGAAGAATTGGCCGAGGTTTTCAGGAATCTCCCGAATGGCAAAGCCTGTGGGCCAGATGGCTTCCCAGCGGAATTCTTTAAAAAAAATTTAGAAGTCCTGGTTGAATGTTTTTTACTGGTCACCAATACAATGCTAGAGGGTGGCCCTATACAGGCATCATTCCATAATGGAAATGTGGTACATTTTTTTAAAAAGGGCAAGGATAGTGAGGGCCCAAATTCATATCGTCCAATCACATTATTAAACACTGACTACAAAATCATCACACAAATGTTTGCTAATAGAGTAAATTTAATAGCAGCAAAACGAATTCATCCAGACCAGAATGGTTTTATGGCAGGGAGGCAGTTGGGACAAACACACACTATCTGGATAAAGCACTGGATTATTTTGTGGCTATTAACACATCCGCCTTAGTGCTTCTGCTAGACGCAGAGGAAGCATTCAACCTCGTGGTCTGGGAAACATTATTTTGTATTCTGTCTAGATTTGTGATACCATCCCAGATCACGGGATTGATGCAAAGGATGTACAGCAACGCAGAAGCTAGTATTATTATCAATACAATAGAGGTGGGGAAAATAAACGTCCTCCGTGGAACCCGACAGGACTGCCTGCTATCCCCTATTCTATTTGCCTTTTTTATTGAACCACTGGCAATCACAATTAAAGAAAACATCGATATCCGCCCCCTCTGCCATTGAGGGGACAGATAAAACTATATGCAGACACTATTATGTTATTTCTTGATTGCAGTGATAGCAGTCCATTTCTTTTAAAGATACAGGATCTATTATCATGCTGGAATTCTCTCCCCTAGACCATTTTGTGGAGGGTCTCCTTGATTAAAATGTCTATTCTGCCGCTGTTTAACTTTTCATTTTCAGCTATCCCTTGTGTTTTAACTGCATCCTTTTTCAAAAAGGTAGAGCCCATGTTTACGCCCTTCTCTGGCAAAACAATTGCACTAAGCACTTTACATGAGGACCTTGAGAAAGGCGGGTCGGCGCTTCCCAACCTCAGTGATCATATTTTCGCCTACTTCGCACCGTATATGTCTAGGTTTAAAGTAAAGCCCCACATAGGAATATTTTTGAAGTATTTTCTGCAGCTGATCTGTGCAGAACATCAGATAGCCAACGTGTTAAAAATCATGATCTAAGAGCATACAGTGGTTTCTTCAAAAACGCAGTGATTTTTTTTAGAAGATACGCTATTCCCCTTTTTAATACTGCAACACCTCTGTCAGAACTAGTCATACCATAAGGGAATAAATTACCGCCTGACATAGTCCAAAAATGGGCAAAAGCAGGGTTTAGGAAAATACCAGACTTCCCTCTGACGGAAAGATGGCTCACTATTTCTGAAATTCACAAGTTAATTGGAAAAAAAAAAAGAAAATCTTCTTGGAACTGTTTTTCTTCTTGGCTTGTACAGAATATTATATAGAGTTTTCAGCAATCTGGAACTGGGCCAGATAAACTTCATTAAAATTATCGTATTGGCATTATGTGAAGCCGACAAAGATAAAAATCCTGGAGAATGGAAAAAATATGTTGGATTCTATAAAAAGTCTGTACCTTACCCAGAAAGCAATACAAAAATGGGGAAAACACTAAGGCCTGGAATTAACAGCTAGAATGTGGGACAAAGTTAACAAACTTAACTTTAGTGCACTAAGAGGAGCCAATTGGTGTTGGATGTTATTTTTCAGTAAATGGCTGTTATATAGAATCCCACAATTTCTTTCACAAGTTAACTCAAATCTCCCAAGTCATTGTTTTAGGTGCCTATTTGGGCAGCAGCCAACTGGGCTCATATTATCGACCTGTGCCGTCTTATCCAGGGGTTCTGGAATGATATATTCCTGTACTTGAAGACTGAATGGCAAATCAGATTGGTATCTAGTACTTAGTTTAACGTTCTGGGATATGATCTGTCTCTCGGCCTAATTATCAAATGGGCCAAATTAGTTTATATCACAATGGCGGTGGCCAGATCCCTCTTGCTCCAAAAATCGTGATCACGACAGCTTCCAACCATACGTGATTGGATACGGAAAATGAAGTAAGGTAGACACAGCAAACGGTTATATGCAATGCGCAATGGGGGGATTAAGAAGTTTGGAAAATTATGGGTCCAGTATTTTGTGTAAAAACAAGGGTTAGAGCTGATGATTCGATTGTCATATTGCTATTTTGCACATGTTGTTTCCGCATGCACTCTAGGTACTCGACATCGCCTATCTCAGGAGGCGGCTACATTATTTATTCCATGTTTTTATCCTATGGGATTTTTTAACTACTACCATTCCTCTTCATAACTTTAGTTGTAGTTTCGATTATGTCTGCTGTATTTAGGGATGACTAGTGCATGTAAAATATTTATGAATTAAGTGCACTGATATTTTGGTAACAACATTTGGGATTGCCATAAAAATGTTTTTAAAAAGCATTTTCCCAATATTTCTGAAGCTGTACACACGGCTCACTGGTTTAATTCACTCTGGTTTATTGGTGACATGCTGCATGTGACATACAATGAGTGCATGAAAATCTTGAAGTGATTGTTGTCCCTCACAACCTCACCAACTTTATCTGCCACAGCAAGTTCTAGTTTGTGAGTCAGACAGTGACATGTCAGTGCGAGATTTGGAAATTATGATTCCAGCAATGCTGCTACTTCTCCCTTTGTTCAAAACATTACTGCTGCTCCTGTGAAACATATTGCAATCAAGATACAATCTAACAGACTTTTTGTGATCCCAATTTTTCAGAAATAGATTATAAGAGCTGTCTTTACAGCAAGGGCATTTGTTTCTGCAAGCGCCAGAAGACCGAAAAAGATTGTCACTGGGATGCTTTCATTCCAAAAATGACACAAAGGTAGATGATAAGGTAGAAGTATTGCTAATATTTGTGCCCTCATCAATTGATACTGCGATCTTCAGTTTGTGTTGTCTGATATAACAGACCAACTTGTCTTGCCTTACGAGCGCAATATATTTGATTATTTCAGTTGCTGTCACACTGCTGTTAACACACACAGCCCATTGCACTGTCATTCTTTGCCTGAAGGCGAATTAAATCAGCACATTTCCAGGAGTCCCGTGAGAACGCTGTGTTCTATCTACAAGGATTTGTTCGTTTCGTTTCGCGCTGGGGCGCGATATATCGCTCCTGCCCTGCCGTGTCTTGGCCTCAAGGAAAGAGAGGCACACCCCCAAGAAGCGCTTGGATGCGTTTCCTTTAGTTTCCTTTAGTTTTTTCACCTTCGCGCTGGGGCACGATCACTGTCCTTGAAAGCGCACGGCGGCGCTTCACTTGAGCACACCTTCGCGCTGGAGCCTGTACACTGATTCGAGAAGCGCACGGATGCGTTTCAGTTGGTTTTGACACGGAAGGATTACCAACGGTTCTCATGAGCTGTTGAAAGGCTTCATGTGCTTGTTTTTGTTTCAGCACCCTTTTTGTTTATTACTTTTGTCTGTTCACACACGCAAATAGTGTGAAGGAGAAGTAACTCACACTGGAACCTTACAGACACAGACACAGACATCATTACCAGAGGACTATCTGGTTACAGATAAGTACATTATATTGACTGTCTGCTGAGTAGCTGTTTCCAGAATTTGACCACGTTTGTCCGATCCCTGCTGTCTACCTGTGTGGCCCTGTGATCCTTGGGGCTACCGGTTCTCTTGCTGGCTTCCGCGTCTCCCTCCTGCCGTCGCCCGACATCGCGACCGCTGTGTGGGAGGAGCGCTCGACGGGACACAATACCCAGGATCCCCTGTGACACGGAAGCGGAACCAACGCATTTTGCGCGCCCGGAGGCGCTACTTAACTGATCCCGCCCCCCGCGTCGCGGGAACGCGCGCGGGCGAAGCCCGGGCAAAGGGCGGGCCGTCATCGGCTGTCCTAGGCCGGAAAAGGCCGGAAAAGGCCGGGCTGGGCCCCCCCTCTGACACCCTTGAAACGGTCTTCTCAAGTAAGACATCCTGAACTATTCGTATTTGTATTCGCTTAATGATTCTGACGTAGTTCAATTGTGCTACCCTGCTACTTTCTCTCTTAAGGTTCTGTGGGCGATTCATTACTCCTCCTATACCAATTTGTTTGTCCCTTATTTCCTATTCCATGAACAATGAGTATATCGGGTAAAACTCCCCTTGTAAAAAAGACTATTAAAGGGACTTTGGATAATTTTGTCATTAGAACTATCCCGGACACGGATAAGGAGGACTCTCTCGCTGAGCGGCGTGCTGACAGGCGCCGCTCGATTGAGCATATTAAGAACATGCGCACGTCCCCGTATTCAACACAACCAAGCACGTCGGTCCATGACAGCATTTATATCACCCCAACAGTATGTGAATCTTCTACTATTGATAGCACCCCATTGCTTCTCCGGGACAGATCCAACCTAATAGACCCTATTGTTGATTCAACAGCTGACTCTATAAATGAAATAAGTGTCATTATCTCTACTTCTCCCTGTAATCTTCCTTCGCTTGTTGAGCCTCGGGCGCCCACTTCGTCTCCTGTGGTAGAGATAGCCCAAAAAAAGAAACGCACTCAGAAGCCCAATTTTGATATTCGCCAAGGTCCCCCGCCAACTAAAAGAAGGAGAAAGTGGGGAGGTAGAACGTTAAGGAGCAAACCAAGCAGGCCTATTCAAACTCCAAATTTAAATTCTAACCAAAATTCTGAGCCTGCTAACAACCACGCACATTACCCCCCACAATTGCACATGACATCTGCCCCGTCTACCCCTCAACTCATTCCAGCAAAGGAGACCCCTAATACTAATATTACTGGGACCATCGAGCAAATAGTACGTTCTTTTATTCTCCCAGTAATAGAGAGACTGGATAGACTCACTGTCCAATTAGGGTCCCTAGAACAACTAGTCAGGGAGAACATAGCAGCACATAAGGCTCAACTTAATAGTGTTCCATCATCTGTATCCCTGGTAACGGCAGCATTAACCCCTAAATCTGTCATTTCAAAGAAAGGGTTACCACCATCTTCGACACCTGCCTCATCAAAGCTTGCCTTTGTCCCCGTGGAAAAAAGATGTGTAAAAAATAATAATCGATCTCCCCCCCCCCAAAGGGAGGGGTAAAGAACATCAATTCCCCTAATCCAAAATCCTCCCAGCCAAGTGCATCTCGTGCATCATGTCTACCATCTGAATCCAGGGCGAATAATACACAGGGGGGTGGGAACTCTACCAACCTAAAATTTGCCCCTGACCTAGGTGTCCAATCAAAACTTGATGTAACAAGAGAGCTGAGGACTAGGCTAGTAGACCTCCCCCCGGAAGCGGCTCCGTATGTAGTCATTTTGACAGGTGTTCCACCTTTAGAGGAAGGTAAGACGGAAAATTTTTATCAACTAAAAAACAAAGTGCTTTTCTGGCTCCGTCAAAATCGGCCGCTCCCTCCGTATTTGAATGGTGAAATCATTCATGTCAGGCGACTGCCATGGCTGGGCTGTCGAAGGAAAAACCTATCTGGTGACATTATTATCGTTAATTTCTCAGACCGTAGAACTGTAAGACACATCCTAGGTGAATTTCAGGATTTTGGGTCAGGGGGTATTATGACACGCGATTTGATATTTTTCTATCCGAGATCCGCAGTAGAATTTGCACCTAATCTGGGACCATTAACTAGTTACCCTAATGAGCTTCTTATGGTCACCCGTAACAACTGTCTGTTTAACAGTAATGGCTATAAGGGCTACAATCCATTCTATTGCCCCAAACCCTTCCAAGCTCCCTACGGATTTGAACATTTATCAGGTCTGGACGCAAATGACTGAGTGGTTCAACGATCGCAGTTTTCAGTCTGTCCGCTTCGTCCACCTCCTGAAATAGAGAAACAAGTATCCCAATTCCTTTCCCCCAGTAGGGCCTTGGAAGAGCTCCAACCCTCATTCCAGGCTATATCAAATTCTCAATTAGACTTAGGCTCTCCAAGGGCTATGACACAATCCCTTCTCGACGATATCATAATTGGGGGGGTTCTGCTAAACCTGACCTATCCCTCAAATTAATATTCTGGAATGTCGCAGGTTTGCGCTCTAAGGCAGATCATCCATCATGGCACGCTACCATCAAAGATCATAATATTATCTGCTTGCAAGAAACATGGCTAACTACTCCTATCCACCTGCAAGGTTATAAAACCTTCAATTCATTTGCCCAACCCTCATTAGGTGGGAGAGCGAAAGGGGGCTTGGTAATATATCTCTCAAATGAACTTCCAATCATTGATATCAAAATCATTAGCAGCAATCCCTATTCCCAGATCCTTAAGTTAATACCTAGTAAAACACATGTGTTCTATATAGTTAATTTTTATAATAATTTGACACCAAAAGACATACTCCCAGTTTTGGAAAATATTTCCCTACTCTTAACAGAGGAGCGTCTTAGTAATCCTAGAACTAGTACTAGCATAGTCTGGGGAGGGGACTTTAATTTAAATCTTTGTAAGGGAGGTGATACAAATAATTGTGGTATTGTTGATGATCTGGGTTATAATATAACGCATTTTCCTCATACAAAACTAGGGAGCACTTTGACCGAGATAATATTTAATCTGGATCTCGGTTTTGCAAACGATCTTGTTTCACCCCCAGTTCCTTTTACTCCCACGTTTAATGGCAGGGGACTATTCAGTTTCATTGACTTTGTTTTGGTATCGCAATCTTCTAAGGAGCAGCTATGTAGCTTCCGAACAGGTACCGATCCTAGTAGTGATCACTTTCCCAACATTCTCATGATCACTACTCCTGATTTGTCAGAACTGCCCAGCAAGCGTACCCTTCTAACACAAGAAACACTAAGGGTAAATAAACTAAACGGGTACGCAATTAAATGGGATAAAGTGGATGTTGAAAAGATTTCCTCAGCAGTGTTGAGTCGTACACTCCCACATATCGAAGTATGTTTAAACATACAATCTGTCCCCGATCAGGTATTGGCCAGCTTTTCTGTTATTACATCCGAAATTAAGAGAGAGCTGTTCCGCAAAACTAAGGGTGTTAATCAAACAAAAAAAGGATGGTTTAATCCCGCAACAAGGAGCGCCTACCTCTCACTAAAGAAAGCTCTGACTAATACCGTAAGGGACAAAGGGGAAGTGATAAGATTAAGGAAATGTTTTAAGCAAGTACTCAAATCCTGCAAGGTGGATATCAAGAAGGAACTATGGGCTAAGTTACATCAGAGCTGTTCCCTTAAGGACTCAGCCACCTTCTGGAAAATAGTAAGAACACCCTTTTTAACTGATCAACAAGAGATCCCACGGATTGAAGTAGCAGTGGGTGAGGCAGCTTGGGTTGATCATTTTTCTAGGATTTTTGGTATCCTGGAGGATCCTTTGACAGAACTCCCCTCAGAAAGTTTGGAGATGCCGACCACTCTAAATTATAGAAGACCCTCCCTCGCCTCTAACCCTAACCTCCATTTTGACCATACCGAGGTACTCACGGCATTGCAAGCCTCTAAATGTGGCAAAGCCCCAGGCCCTGACGGGGTTCCCGTGGACCTATTTAAAAACAACTTAGAATTATGGTCCCCTATTCTTACAAAGGTCTTTGAAGCAGCCACCAAAATTGGCCCACCAGAGTCTTGGACAACTTCCATTCTTCTTCCTATTTTTAAGAAGGGCGACCGTAATAGCCCCGCCTGTTACCGTCCAATTTCCCTTTTGGACTCTACAGGAAAGGTGATGGGTCGGTTACTTCTTAAAAGACTCCAAGACTGGGCTGAAAGCAATCAAGTGGTCTCTGACCTCCAGTATGGCTTTCGAGAAGGACTAGGGACAGTGGATCAGGCATTAAACCTCTCATTATTGATAGGTAAATATGTACGGGCAAAAAAGGGGAGGTTGCATTTAGCCTATGTTGATCTTTCGGCGGCCTTTGACTGCGTCTCCCACAGCAAACTCTGGAAACTCCTTTTAACTATGGGGGTTGATCCCGCTTTGGTGAGTTTCATTCAGAGTCTTTATACAGGGGCCTCAGCAAAAGTACGGTACGGTTTGGGGGGGGAAGTCACAACATCATTTCCAGTAGCTAAGGGTGTCAGACAGGGATGCGTACTGGCACCCTTTCTTTTTAACCTATATACGAACGGTTTGGAGGCTGCGATGTTGGTAGGAAGCCAGGATCTGCCCATGATTGATCATTGTCCAATACCCGCGCTGCTCTATGCAGATGACGCGGTGATCATGGCCAGGACCCCACGTCAACTCCAACTACTTCTTGATAGATACTGTGACTTCATGGCAAGCCTAGATCTAAAAGTAAATATAAAGAAAACGTTTGTCATGCATTTGGGGAAACGTCTCAAATATTCCAGCGGCATCCAGATAAATAATACCATCCTGGAGACCGCAACTTCCTATCCTTATTTAGGTATTTTGATAGACAATTCCTCTAGTTGGGGTCCAGCCCTTCTGGCCAGAAAGATGGGGTTTCATAGAACCACAACAGCCTTGGTCACATTTGCGCAAAAACTAGGCCAGCGTCCCTCGCGGGAGTTGCTTCGGATTTATAGGGCTAAGTGCCGTTCAGTGGGAATGTATGGTGCCGGGGTTTGGGGCTACGTCAATACGGAAACTATCCAAAAAGTAGAAAATGGCTTCTTCCGGTATCTTTTGGCTACTCCCAAAAGTTCGCCAACCTATGGTTGCAATATGTAGTTGGGGGAGGATTACATTTCCGATCTTATTGCTATCCAACCAATTCTCTTGTGGCATCGCATTTGGGAAACTAAAGAGTGTAAAATGACCCGTTTGCTTATCTCTGATTGTCTTACTCTGGAAAAGTGGAAAAACATTCCATGGTTGCTTTATGTCCATAACCTCTTGAGAGACGTAAATTTGGAGTCTTTTTTCAAGTTCCCTGAGACTATAATCGAAATGTCACGCGAAAAGCTGAAAAATGTGTGTTTATCCCATTTACGTGAGCTTCGTTTAACAACTGAGATTCAAAAACCCACAAATCTCCATCTTGTTTCGGTACAAGTCTCAATTGGGATCCAGCCGTACCTACTATCTAGTGTTAACCCTTATGAAAAATATCTTTTAACACGATTTCGGTTTAATACTTTCCATCGGCTGATAACATTTCCAAAAACAAAAGATTGGTCTAGTAACCTAACCCCTTGTCCTTGTAATGGACAATCAGAACAATCACCATTGCACGTAGTCTTTTTCTGTAGCTATTATGAATTCCCACGTAAGAAGTGGATCATCCCCTTATTAAAATTCATAGGCTTACGCCAGTGTCGCCCGGCCCTTCTTGCTTTACAATGTTTGGACACTGAGTGTAGCATTTTGCTAATAGCCCGTTTTTTAAAGGTTTGTGTTAAATACCGTGCAAACTATGATTAACTATAAAATGTCAGATCGTGATTGGGATCCAAACTGAAAGTAATAATCTGTAAAAATGTGTTTTTTTTATTATTCACATATAAGAATTTCTGTGATCTATATTAATTCTTTTTAACTTTTTAAAAATCTGTTTTAAACTTTTGTATACTTTTATGGACACAAAATTTGTATCCGAATAAAGTTTTAATTGATTGATTGAATCACTGTGGTCTGTTAATAGGCGATCCTTTTTTGTCAAGTAGTAGGCAGGTCAAATACTCTGCATGTGCTCTCCAGATGTTTGGTATGGCACTCGTGTTCTGTCACCACCAATGTATTGATCTACTTAGCTTTAAGAAGGTCTTCAGCTGTCAAGTGAGCAGTGCGCCTTATACGCCATAAACTTCTTCCTGAGCTGTTTCTGCCTGAAAGATTTTCTGTCACAAGAAAGTCCTGTGCTCTCCATGCCACTGGAATCAAGCTATCCTGGCTGAAGAGGGGTGAAACCCCGAAACCGGTCCTAGGATGCTTGGTTCCAGTCCAGGGAGGAACTGGCTTGGCAGTTCGGGCTGGACTGTTCCTATGAGGCACAGGGTCAAGACTGATTTGCATATGGCTGGGTTCAAACTGGAATGGCATGGTGAGCAAAAAAACGATGGATTTAGGCCCAGATCTCTGTACTGGGGTGAATGTATGACATTGTTCTGCAATCTGTCCATCAATTGCTGTTTTTGCATTTGTCACCCCGAGTGGGACGGGTATGCTCAGACGTGAGTCCCGTGCTCTCCATGCCACTGGAATCAAGCAATCCTGGCTGAAGAGGGGTGAAACCCCGAAACCGGTCCTAGGATGCTTGGTTCCAGTCCAGGGAGGACCTGGTTTGGCAGTTCGGGCTGGACTGTTCCCATGAGGCACAGGGTCAAGACTGATTTGCATATGGCTGGGTTCAAACTGGAATGGCATGGTGAGCAAAAAAACGATGGTTTTAGGCCCAGATCTCTGTACTGGGGTGAATGTATGACATTGTTCTGCATTCTGTCCATCAATTGTTGTTTTTGCATTTGTCACCCCGAGTGGGACGGGTATGCTCAGACGTGAGTCCCGTGCTCTCCATGCCACTGAAATCAAGCTATCCTGGCTGAAGAGGGGTGAAACCCCGAAACCGGTCCTAGGATGCTTGGTTCCAGTCCAGGGAGGACCTGGCTTGGCAGTTCGGGCTGGACTGTTCCCATGAGGCACAGGGTCAAGACTGATTTGCATATGGCTGGGTTCAAACTGGAATGGCATGGTGAGCAAAAAAACGATGGATTTAGGCCCAGATCTCTGTACTGGGGTGAATGTATGACATTGTTCTGCAATCTGTCCATCAATTGCTGTTTTTGCATTTGTCACCCCGAGTGGGACGGGTATGCTCAGACGTGAGTCCCGTGCTCTCCATGCCACTGGAATCAAGCAATCCTGGCTGAAGAGGGGTGAAACCCCGAAACCGGTCCTAGGATGCTTGGTTCCAGTCCAGGGAGGACCTGGTTTGGCAGTTCGGGCTGGACTGTTCCCGTGAGGCACAGGGTCAAGACTGATTTGCATATGGCTGGGTTCAAACTGGAATGGCATGGTGAGCAAAAAAACGATGGTTTTAGGCCCAGATCTCTGTACTGGGGTGAATGTATGACATTGTTCTGCATTCTGTCCATCAATTGTTGTTTTTGCATTTGTCACCCCGAGTGGGACGGGTATGCTCAGACGTGAGTCCCGTGCTCTCCATGCAACTGAAATCAAGCTATCATGGCTGAAGAGGGGTGAAACCCCGAAACCGGTCCTAGGATGCTTGGTTCCAGTCCAGGGAGGACCAGGCTTGGCAGTTCGGGCTGGACTGTTCCCATGAGGCACAGGGTTAAGACTGATTTGCATATGGCTGGGTTCAAACTGGAATGGCATGGTGAGCAAAAAAACGATGGATTTAGGCCCAGATATCTGTACTGGGGTGAATGTATGACATTGTTCTGCATTCTGTCCATCAATTGTTGTTTTTGCATTCAATATTGTTTGGCATCATGAGGGCTTGAAATAGCTGTAATCAGGTGCAAGGTTTTCCTAATCTGGGGGCCCAGAGATATGTTTTGCCCAGAGCTCCACAAGCTTTAAGATGGCACTTGGACATGTAAACAGGCATGTTACACAATGGCACTCAGAGCACATGGACATGCATTGTTTTGTAACTGCATTTGTATCTGAGTGCTGTATGAGTCAAACTAAATAAACTGTGGGTCTCCCGATCCGAACTTTGGTGAGTCATGAATGTCCAAGTAATAAATAAAGATGCCTTTAAATTCTATATTTATCTTGTCACCTCTGCTGCACTTTAAAGACAGAGGTCAAATATCAGGCTATGTCTTCTGACATATCTCTGCCTATAACTTTAACATGTGGAGGGGGATAGCATTTACAAAATCCTCTTACTTTGCAGTCAGAGATAGTAAAGGAAGTTGTATCATGTGACAATCTTGCCAGGGCTTAGGGAGTGTGAAAAGAAAGGCAGTGGAATGTCGGTTTTTGTAACACACAACTAAATGTAAATACCTGTAACTGAACTGTACACATTCAGCAGTTAGGAAAGCAAAAAAGTAGCACCTAATTTATAACACTGAAGTGTGATGGAAACAAAGATTGAAATAGGATTAAAACAAATCAATACACTTAGCTTGGTGATGCACAAATGATAAAAACTCACTGAAATCTGATTTCCACACATTATCATGTGTGTGCTGCATAGATACATCAAAAAGCCTGTCTGTGCAAATTTAATGTCCATTTCAATAGAAAAGTTTAACCGCCAGGGGCTTCTACTATCTCCCCCTTTAACAACCAGGATGGCCACCCTCTCTCCCTTAAACTATCATTGCAGCCACTTTCCCTTCCTTTACCTACCAGGGCAGTCACTCTATCTCCCTTCAACTACCAGGGGCTGACACTCTCTCTCCCTTTAACTACCAGGGAGGCCACTCTGTCAAGATTCTTTGAATGCCAGCCTCCTTATTCATTCTCATTACTAGTTCTCTGACATTCTCATTGGGTTTTCTCACTGTAAGCAATCTTCATTTTCATGCCTCTTGTCAATCCTTACAGGCTAACTGCAGCATCATATGTGATAATATACTCCTGTACACAGGCAACTTTTTTATAGAAAAAAGTCTAATGATCCCATTTTACTTTACTTCCTGCTAAAGCTACCTTCACCCAAGTGCCTGGTTATTGGGGAGATGAATCCCTCTGATTTTGATCTCTACATCGCCCTCATAAGGGTTCCTAAATGTTGATATGTGTAGAATAGTCCTAGAGGATGAGATAGCAGCATTGTAAAAAGGGGCCAGGGATACAGAGAAGATAATAATTCACATGGGTGCAGTTGGGGGGCATGTGGGGTGGAATAGAGGCAAAGTGAGAGAGAACGAGAGAGAGAGAGAGAGAGGAGGGGGAGCGATCACGCTTCATGGCACACGTTGTATCAGAATGCAATGCAACTTGCTGGTTGTGGCTTGGAAACCAAATTCAGCCCAGGCAAAAATGGTCACACTGCAGGTAGCCCTGACTAGAACGGCCCATGGCTGGGTCATGATAGGCCATCCTACAGCCCACTGTGGAAATGCAGGACTCATACATTGAATCCGGCCATGGGTGTTAACTTGAGTTTTAACCCAATATTTATCAACTATCTGCTCAAAACAATCCTCAGAGGCATTTCCTCTCTCTAATTGTCCTGCAGAATACCGCACACTAACAAAGAGGAAACAAGATGAAGAAATAAAGATATTTCTCCTCTTTGCCTCTCTGGTGGGGAGGCATACAATTCTGATGTATTCCCAAGTCTACCAGTATTGTTTAATCTGCGAATGTGTCAGAATGCATGGATGGATGTGTGGGAACACCGATGTACCCGCGTCGAGCTCTCATCATGCTCCTTGCTTGGGTGGTGGATTCGACTGCCGTTCTGCTCCCTTGCTGCACTGCTGATGTCGTTTTCAGCATTCTGATGTGGATCAAGCATTTACAGAGCACTGCAATGTGTGAGGAAGAGAAAGAAACTTTAGTCCCAAGCTTGCAGTGCTGCTCCAGGATTACAGTGTAGAAAAAGGAGGAGGAAGTTCAAGGAAGAATGTTTTTACTCAGTAAGGAGAGCATTAGGTAATACTGTGAGTGGGGTGAGGTGCTTGGGTGGTGGCGGAGGCGGCCCTTCTAGGTGCAGGTGTGACTTTCAGCCGGCTGGCTCCACTTCTGTTGTATCCTGGCTGATTCCTGTGAAATAAGAAAATTATAAGACTCTGCCCTGAATGTTGAAAGCCATAAATGCAGTAATCGTAGAGCAGAAAAATAAACCCCTGAAAGAACTTGTGAAAAAAATGGCTAAAGGGGCGAAGGCCCACAGAAATCTTATAGGACACAGTGTCTTTGAATATGGAAGAGGAGAAGGGGAATAGTAGTCCAACCTTCGATTTGAGTGCTGCAGAGGGGATTTCCCAAAATATAGTCTATTGTGCTGTTCTCACATTGGGAAAGCAAATCGGGCTTCCGCAAGGTGTTTGTCAAGTGGTTTGGACACACTTACTGTTCAGAAGCAGCTGGTGCTCTCCTCTAAACCCCGCCAGCACTGGGGGTGCCTTCGCCCGTTCGGCAGGATCTAGCTCAAACCCAGGATTTCGCTTTGGGTGATTGCCAGGGAGGCTTGTCCACTTCACCTCTTGGTGCAAAAACCAGCAAAAAAAGACATATCCTCTTTTTGGTTCAAAGGGAGTAATATGCGTAATGGGGGATGGTAGGGCATCTCTCGTGCCCGTGGAAACTGGGACAGGAACAAACAAATTGGCTCCTTCAATCTCTGATAGTAACCAAGTTCCCCAAATATATCAAGCTCAGATAATATTGCAGGAAAAGCTAACATCTGACACAGAAAGCATGTACCTGGCCTCTCAGGGTAAAGCACATACCGTGAGTGAAACGGATGCTGTCCTGGAAGTCCCACTTGATATAACCCAGCTGGGAGAGATTCTTCAAACAATTTTGCAAGAAATTCAGGGGTTGAAATATGCACAGGGAAAGACACATAGGGAAGTTCAGACCCAGCTAGAAATAATCAATTACAATATTTTGAAATTGAATTAGAGATTCATGCAAGCAGAGCAGCTTATATCGGATTTGAAAGACGTTAAAAAAACCTTGGAATAATTTTGATCAAAACATCAGCAAGAGATGTTGTAGGTCCATATAAAGATCACTGAGTTCTAAAATCAGTCAAGATTTTCAAATCTCCGCTTTACAGGTATCCCAGAAGGACAGGTGGCTGGGTGGTATCCATAACATGTATTTCTGATTTGATTCTAAACAATGCCCACCAAGAGTGTTCTCCTAGTGTGGATCAGTTCTCAATCAAGCCGGCACATTGCATTCCATTTCATCATCTCGCTAATGCCAAGTACCCTGTACTTTTCTGGTCAATTTTGGAGACTTTTGGATTAAAGAATTGAGTCTATCAGCTGCTATCATGCAAAAGGGATTTCAGAATGCAAATGGTTTCTGATTTCATATCTTTTCGGACATGTCAGCAGTGGCAGCTCTGCATCGTCGGGAGTTCAAATCAATGCTGGAACCCTTTAAGAAGTATGGTGTCCAGGAGGCCCTGGTTCAACAGTTTAAACTCAAGTTTTTTTAGTTTTATTTTTATTGCAGATTTATATAGAGCAAACTCGACCCAAAGGTATTGGAACGCTTTACATGAGCACCAGTTACGTTACACAAGGGCACATTCATTTTTTGGGTTGTCACAGGGAGATTAAGTGATTTGCCCAGAATCACAGGATGTGGAGTCAACCCCGAGGCTCGAACCTTGGTTTCCCAGCACAAAAGTCGTCAGTCTAGCCACGAGACCACATCCTCAGGTTCTCAGTAAGGGAGAGTTCCAGATCCTGGGATCGCTCCAGCAAGCAAAATAGCTTTTGCAGCAGCTACAGTTGCAAGATAAATGATGGATTTGTGTTTCAGTGAAATCATGTTAAGAAATGTAGTTGCATTTTAGCCATTAATTCTCCAAGGCTGGATTTTCTTTAGGAAAGGAATGGGTTTTGTAAGGATAAAGGTGTGATATATCCTGGATTTGAGGCCGCTATTGCTGCATCAGTTATGTTTTATGCTTATGCAGTGTTTTTTCTGATACCAAAGGATTGGCGGTCGTCACCCAGAAACAGGCCTCCATGTGCCGCACCAAGGCACAATTAGATTGGGTGGGTGAGGGTCAAGGCAGGCAGTTCCCTCTACAGGGTAGGGGAGTAATCGATGGCATCACTGGGGTTCATGAGTGTGTGAGAATAGGAGGGGGTTGGGAGTACATGCAGAGAAAAATAAATGAGCAGAAATATAATGGGCAAGAAAGAAGGTGGGGAACAGGTGCAAATATATCAAGCTGTGACTTGGGTGGGAACATTTTCTTCAAGTATTTACAGGACTTGGTAGTGATATCTCTTTAACATGTGGACATGGTGGTGGCAGCCCTGCTAGTAGAGGTGAATTGTAATTTGGGGGATAGGAAGATTATTGCCTACTGAGATGCAGAAGGTCAGGATCTTTTCCTGTAATGCCAATGGTATTATAAATAGGCATAAATACTGGAGTTTAATGAGGTGCCTAACATCCTTCTCATCTGAAATAATTTTTATACAGAAGACCCACCTCAAATGTAATACCCCAAAGATCTACATTCTACAAAAATATTCTATGGCCTTCCATGCATTGGCTCAAGCTACGGTGTGGGGGTATCAATTTACTTGGGGCAAGGAATGGATTGGGATGTCTGGGAAGTGCTTCAAGATTCTCATGGCAGATGGTTATGGTTGAAAGTTGTGGTAAAAGGGCTGTATTTCAATTTAGTCAATTACTATACCTCTGTTGGTGAGAGGTTGACTCACTAGTCCAAATTCACAATATAGCAATGGGGGCAGTTGGCCCACTGATCTGGGGAGGAGACTTTAATTCAAAACCTGGCTTTTGATACATCTAATAAAACAAAGCACAGCTGAAACCAAAAACTTAAAAAAAGATCGATATATTAACATCAAGATTTCAGCTTGCAGATCCATGGCATTACCCAGCTTTGGCGCAATATATGTGCTTTTCATATTGATTTAAAACAGCATCCCAATTAGATGTATTTTTAATCTCTTGGACAATTATATTGGGGGGCTGTCCGATACCTGAGCTAATGCCTTCTCTGACCACTCAGTGGTCTCTGTTGTGGTGAAACTGGCATTGGTTAGAAGGGAGAGGCCGAGGTGGCAACTCAACAGATCTCTCTTGACTTATTCAGAGTGGGTATCTGAGATGAGACATTTTATTCCCAACTTTGTTCTCATCAATAGAAATACTGCTTCTCTGTTAGCAGTATGGGATGCCTTTAAGACCACAGTGAGAGGGAGGAATATTGCCTTTAAAGCAAATCAAGCCAGGGAACATGCATGGCAAATAGCGGAGCTCCAGGCTGCAGCAGATCAAATTACAATAGTGCAGGGGTAATGATATAATGCCCGGTGATGCGCAGTTAAGTTTGTTAAAACAAAATTGTAGAGATTTCTTAATGTTAGAGGAGATAAGCAACTCTTAACGAGAAAAGCAGCACATAGGCAAACTTTTAGCTTGGTCCAACCGAAATAAATTTTAAAAAGCTACAATTAAAATAGTAGAGGATTCTGTTACCAGTGAACAAATAAAGAGGAAGTCTCTCAAGTTTTTCTTCAATATTATAGGGATATTTATCAAACAAAACACATAGTTCCAATGTCTAGTATGGAACAATACTTTGATTCTATCAAACTCCCCCAATTGCCAAACTCTCTGTCTCTGAAATTTAAGAAGCACTCCAAAGAATGCCCAATGCGAAAGCATGTGGAAATGATGGATTCCCTTCTGATTTCTATAAAACATTTGCCATGGGATTGGTACCCTTTTTGTTAGAACTTTTTAATTATGTTAAAAAGGAGGGAAGTCCCCCTCTTCTTTCAAAGAATCAACTATTGAGGGCTTTCCTAAGAAAGATAAAAATCCCAAAATTGTGAATTCATTGATACCTATCAGTCTTTTAAATACAGATTATAAAATGTTGATGAAAGTCTGGGCAACTTGACTGATGCCTGCTGTGCAGTTATTAATCCATAAATATCAGTGCAGATTTGTTGCAGGTTGTCTTATGTCAGCTAACACCAAATTTGTAACTCAGGCAACCAATTATTTTACAACTAACCGGATACAAGAGCTAATAATGATTGATGCTGTAAAAGCATTTTATCTAGTAACTTGGGATGCTTTATTTTATAGCCTGAAAAATACGGATTTCCTTCACAATTCTTCTCAATGTTAGTGGATCTACAGAAGGGTGCACATGCCAAAATATTGATAAATGCTTAAATGGTTAGTACCGTCTCAATTAATAGGAACACACATAAGGATGTCCCCTTTACCCAATTGTATTTGCTTTTTTTAATCAAAACTCTGGCAGGAAAAACTATGAAAAAGTGATATCAGGTCCCCGATAGAGGGCATTGCCAGGCTGCAAGCATTTTGCAGACAAAACGATTCTTTATCTACAGCCAGATGAGGTAAATATACAATTGGCAATGCAGATGATAAAGGAGATTAGAAGAATAGGGGGCTACAAAATCAATCAAAGCAAAACAGGGATCCTACCTTTTAATGTACCTGCTCGAGATCGCCCAGTCCAACTACAGCCCAAAGCAAGATTGCAAATTCCAATAAGATATCTAGGAATATATGTTACAAATAATTTTACTCATTTATATCGCTTGAATAATGAGACAATGCCTAGTACAGCTATAGGGCTTCTAGAACAATGGTCTTTGCTTCCCTTGGCCTTAATTGGATGAGTTGACATGATTAACTTGTTGGTCCTACCATTATTGATATTTATTTTTTCCAATCTACCAATTAAAGTCCTCAATTTTTTTTTTTAGGAGTTTGATGTATCGTTACAGAGTTTTATCTGGAAGAAAAAAGCATCTAGATTGAAATTGAGTTTTACAATTTGAGAAAACACAGGGGCAATTAGCACTCCCTCACATACAGAGTTACTACCAATCAGCACTATTGGATACGTTGACGAAGGTTTTGTATGGGAGCAGGGTATTTGATGATTTTCTTTAACCAGAATGGTCCAGGAATCTGAAATAAGTGTACCAGTTTTTTTAAAACAGCAAAACTAACCAAAAATACTAGGTAAAAGCCCCTTCGGTAGTTTAGAGGACGGTTCGGTGCTCTTAGTAAATTTTATCAAACCTCTTTTGATAGCTCATTTTTGCAGCTCCAGGAGTGCAACTGCCTTGGGTTATCGCCATTTAACAGGAAGATCAAGTTTTGGAATTCAATAGGTTTTAAAGAATGTGGAGATTTTCTGCTACTCTTTGCATTTCTTGGGAGCAGCTACTCTCCAGGAGTGGAGTTCAATGCAACTGGTTCTTTTTAAGTTTGGACAGTTAGTCCATTTCTTGGCAGTAAATATTCTAGGGTATGACCAAGGTATGCACTTTGTAAAAAGAAATTGGTTTGAATAGGAAACTGGTATAAACTGCTTAGGAGCCAGTCTCTGAAAACAGAAATTGCTGGATTCCTGTCCAGGGTTCTTGAAAGAACGCAATGTAATTTATCAGAAAGAGATTGGTATGCTATATCAGAGATAGGGTATAAATATTTACAAGCAGCAAATTTTAAAAGAATATCCTTCCTATCTAGTTGGATGGTATGCTACACCCCAGTAACCCTTCACAAAATGTACCTGTTGGCCCCGATAACTGTTTTTGCTGTCATCAGCAAGGGGCAGGAGACTGGCTCCACACGTTTTTTTACTTGCCCAAAATTACAATATTTTTGGATGGAACAATTTGAGGCAATTTGTCACACTTTACATTTTAGCAAACCCCAGAAGCAAACTTAGTATTATTAGGGGTCTCCTGGAGAGCCAGTGGCTAAATAAGGGAGAGAAGTTCTTTCTCTACATTACATTGATGATTGCACAATCCTTTATCCTGCAGAATTGGAGAATCAGTCTGAGTCCATCGGTCCAGGGCTGGAAGGCAAAGACGGAACGTTCTATAAAATTTGAAGAAGCGTAGCAAAGAGGGTGGGGGGATAAAGAGGTCTTATGCCATATGGCATTATTGGTAGCATAATGTAGGGAGCTGCTCAAACTAGTTGCTGAAAGCTGGTGTACAGACAAGGTAGTATAGGAGCTAGATCAAATTTAAATGAAAAGTATTTTTACACATTTGCACATTGCACTTTGCATGCACAGAAAGAACCTTACGCAGAATGTACTTTCAATGTTGTGAAATGTTAATGGATTGCCCTGTTCTTGCTGAGTTGGGTAGGAAAACTTGCAATTTGAGATGCTGATCTTTTTTCTTTGCACAAAATAGAATAATGTTTTATTGAATTGAATTGATGTCTGCTCTCTTTATGAAATCATAATTGTTGTAACCCAAAGGTATGTTCCATTATTTTCCCTCCTCCGGTTCTTTCCTTTTTGGTACCTTCCTCCCTCTGTCGGAACATTCTATTGCTGCCTCCCGGGGTTGTTTAGTACTCTTGAGGACTGGAGGGTGTGGACTGTGTTAGTGGTGTATGTAATAAAGTCCTTCATCTTACCTTTGTTCTGGACTTTGTAACAATAATCTATTAGTTATGTCTGCTCTTCAAAAAAAAAATAAAAAAAGAGTTAAAAAAAAGATGTGTGGGAACACCCACGCTCCACCCATGGAACGCTGCCCTGGGGCAGAGTAACGCAAAGCAGCTATTTACGCTGGCTTGCGTTACTCTAGGTTCATCAAGCCATGTAGGGCTACGCAAGGTGGCCTTGTGGCTTGGTAAATGTCATTTAGGTTATTTGTCGCCCTTGCATCACCTTGCCCGACACAAGGGCGACGCAAAACCTTCTTGTAGCATAACCAGTAGGCATTGATTTTTCCCACATCACTCTACGTTTCCCACTGCACTCTTAGCCGCCTGCTTTCAAAAACCTTTTAGTCTATTAAAAAAGCTTTGCTCACTTACCTGCTTGTAGCGGCCAAGTGCCGGCCTCACTTCCTGGTTTAGCCCAGCAGGGGTGCCCAATCACGGAGAGCGGGGGGAGGAGTTAAGGCTGCACTCGGCCATTTAATGCCGGTCGCAGCGGTGGAGTGAGAATTATAGGAATTGCAGCTACCCTGTGTTGTTTGTTATAATTTTACATTGTATTGTTTTGATCTGTTTTTCATTGCTGTCTGCTTTTAAAAACCTTTTAATCTATTGCAGAGACATTGCTCTCTTACCTGCTTGTACCGGCCAAGTGCCAGCCTCACTCCCTGGTTAAGTCCAGCAGGGGCACCCAATCACAGAGGGTGGGGGAAGGAGCTAAAGCTGCACCCGGCCATTAAATGCTGGTCGCAGTGCAGGAGCGAGCATTATAGGAATTGCCACTGCCCTGTGTTGGTTGTTCTAATTTTACTTTGGAATGTTTGAATCTGATTTGCATTGCTGCCTGCTTTCAAAAACCTTTTAATCTATTGCATAGGCTTTGCTCTCTTACCTGCTTCTACCGGCCAAGTGCCGGCCTCACTTCCTGGTTAAGCCCAGCAGAGGCACCCAATCATGGGGGGTGGGGGAAGTAGCTAAGGCTGCACCCAGCCATTTAATGCCCATCTCAGCACGGGAGCGCAGCTGACATGCGCAGCGGGCAAACTGATGGAGCGCCGAAGGTGTGTCAAAGGCATGCCCGTCTGTGGCCGTCCAGGGTCAGAGGCCAGTCACTATGCCCAAATTTCAAGTTATATATTGACTGATTTAAAACATTGGCACTCTAAAGACTACCCACTTAATCCCTCTATCTGCCCCAGATTAGTTAAATCGGGATTTATGGAAACAAAGGACTCCCTCCCTGAACTCGATCAACTTCCTTCTGCTGTAGATAACATTCAGATACAGGATAGTCATAGGATAGCTGAACTTACAATTATATATCTAAACACTTGCTCCCTGGTAAAACATGAATTGGATATATTTCACCTGCTGGACTCAGAAGACCAGATATTCTTTTATTAACCGAAAATTGGCTTTTGAAGCAGTCCGCTACCGATATTTTGGTCGCCATCCTCAACAACTAATATATTGTCCAGGCTAATCGTCCAGGTGGGAAAATAGAGGGAGGGGTGGCCGCCATAATCCACCATGACTTGAAATTTACCACACTCACTACAGTAGACATCACCTCTGTAGACAATCTAATTACTAAACTCGACTCTGCTTTGACACCCTTAATCTGCGTATTGTTGTACAGGCCCCCTCAGAATATGCCCCTTTTCCCCCAAATACTGGGGAAACAGATATCTCACTTAATAATCAACCATGCTAAAATACTGCTGATCTGTGATTTTAACTATTGGGCCAATGATGTGACGGGTGGCCCACACTCAACAGAACTGACCAATTTACTTTATGGGCTGAATTGTATCCAACATGTGACATCCCCCACACATTTAAAAGGACATACCCTCGATCAAATTTGGACGTCCAATCTTACGGTGTTCGCATTGACAGTGTCTCCTTGCACATGGTCTGATCATTTTTTAATAAAGTTTGTTATTAATAATATGATAACGTCCAAACCTCCAGCAAAGGAAGGGCTAATTGCCAGGAAATGGAACCACATTGAAATCAATGCCTTTTGTAACTCGCTGGCGAATTCGCCCCCCACCAACCAGCCATCTGTTAACCTGTTAAAGCTAGCAATAAGTATGCCTCCTTTAGGATGATTAAAACAGCTAGGCGTCATGAGGCCCAGAGATGGTTCTTAAAACTTCAAAAATTAGCCCTGTGCCGAACAGAATGGAACTGGAGATGAAAGTACTCCCCTGACAAAAAAGGCATTTACTTAGCCCAACTTTAAGAATACAAAAAAGGCATCCAGCATACTAATGCCACTTACTTCTCTACAAAGATCTTGAACTCCATCAATAAATCAAAAGAAATATTTTCAATTGTCACTGAGCTATCCAACCCTGACAGAGTTACAATAAAATTTGCTCCCTCCCAGTCGCTCTGTAATTCTTGGAATAGCTTTTTTATTGCTAAAATCATTACTATTAAAGCCAGTATCCCTATGAACCCTTCCCGTGATGCTTTACCAACAGCCTTGAGAAACCCCCGCTCCCTGCATCAAATCTCTGTAATCAGCAGAGAAGCCTTCCTGAAATTACTGATCAGAGTTAAGTCTGGATCCCCTGCTGACAGCTGTCCCCCTCATATTTTGAGAGAAGCTTTTACTGCAAACCCTGATGCTGCTCTCTCTTTTTTGAACAATTCATTAATACAGAGTTGCATTCCTAGAACCTTTAAAAAAGCAGTAATAATACTTCCCCTTATCAAAAAAAGTGGGGCAGACCCCCTGATCCCACTGAAATATCACCTTATATCTCTGCTCCCCTTCCTTGTCAAGGTATTGGAAGCTCATGTGGAAAACTGCCTCTGTTCAGTCATTGAACTGTCTCATTTTCTTGACTCCCACCAAGCAGGTTTTCTTCCCTCTTATTCAACTGAAGCAGTAATACTGACCGTGTTAGATGAACTGAGAAAGGAAGCCGATAAGGTACCACTCAGGCCTTGGTGCTCCTAGATTTATCCGCGGCATTTGACACGGTAGACCACGGAATCCTGGTGGACCATGTCAGGGACGCTGGAATTCAGGGTCCAGCTGTCAGACGGATTACATCCTTCCTGGAGGGCCAATCCCTGTCTGTCCGCGTCTCTCATTTCACAGTGCCTAATGTTAAATTAACTTGTGGGGTGCCACAGGGATCTTCATTATCCCTGCACCTGTTCAATCTGTATAAACTCCCTTTGATTCTGTCCCTAAGTGAAAGAAATGTGTGCACGTTTAATTATGCAGATGACCTGTAACTGATCTTTACCATCGACAACACGTCTGATTCTATTCTCAAATTCCAGACCACTATGCTACACATATGCAACTGGATGAACAGTAACCATCTAAAGCTAAATCTGGATAAAACTGAACTGTTCTTGATAGGTGGTGCCGATAACCCTTGGAACCCTAATTTCTGGCCAATGGAGCTGGGCTCACCCCTGGTACCATCTTCTTCAGCCAAGAGTCTAGGGGTTACAATCAACTGTGACCTCTCCATGAAGTCCCAGATTGGGACAGTAATTTCAACCTGCTTCTTCCAGCTTAGGGAGATAAGGGAAATCAGCAGACTTCTCATTAGGGACGCTTTGGTTCAGGCTGTTTTATCATTGGTCATTTCCCACATTGATTATGCCAACCCACTTTATTTCGGTCTTCCGGCATATTTAACCAAAAGATTGCAGCTGGTGCAAAATCAGGCTGCCAGACTGATCTTCCATCAGCCCAGATGGCAACACACTTCTCCTCTAATGAGGAAGCTACACTGGCTCCCCGAAACACAACGTTGCGCTTTCAAAATCTGGTGTTTCAACTGCAAATCTCTGCATGGCTCCTGTCCAAAATTTGTTTTCAACCTTATTCGGAGATACAGACCTGCTCGCAATCTGAGCTCAACCCACCTGAACTTCCTGGTCACACCGACCTACAAACTGAAGAGACTAGGCGGTTATAGATGTGCAGCTTCAGCCCCTCATTTTCAGAACTCCCTTCCCCTCAACATCAGATCCTGCACAGACTTCCAGATCTTCAGGAGACTTCTTAAGACCTGGCTGTATTTCCAGGCATATGAATAACCTACCAGGCTCCAGGCTTCTCCTATATTTTATTTTTAAGAAACCGATTTGTGAACGTGCGCTCTACAAATAATTTTAACATAACATAACATAAATTACACTCAATGAAGTCACAATAATCTGGGTTAGATTAAAACCATTGGTCACATTCTCAGGGACAGCACCTGGAGCTAGACTGCAAACATGACAACTCCAAGTCAATTAGGATACACCAGAGTTGAAAGGTGTGACGATGCACAGTCTAGAACTACACGCCCAGAGGTCAAATGACATACATTATGGGTATCACAGCTCCTCGCTCCCTCTTCATAATTTACCTCAACCTCCAACTTCATCTGTGATGGTATTATCAGAATATGTTTTTAATACGAAAAGCGACGGACTAATAATCATGTATATTTTCTTTGCATTCAAGGTGACATATGCGGTTATTCTGTGCAATTCAGGCTCTTTGATTTTGTGTTTAATTATGAAGATTCCACCATTTATGTATGTTTATAAATGGTGTCAGTGAAAAAAGGCCATTGAAAGTATGTTTAGATTCATGCATACAATTGACTTTCACTGAAATTTCGAATCCCTTTTCAACATTTCTTTCACTTTCCCAAACCACCGACGTACAAGGCTCCTGCTTCCATCATGAACATGCAGAGTATTTTCAGCCATTTTATTGCCACATTACTCCACTGTAGTGTAAAACTACAAAGACACCTTGAGGGCAATGATTGTGAATTGGGAAAATCTGCTTAAAATGTTTGTGGTCTTACTATTTAATAAAAACTATATAAGATAAATTGAAGAGTGAGCCCAGTCCTCACAGCCACTACAAACATCATTTCATGTAACATTTATGTAACAGCGGCTAACGACTGAAGACAAAATAATCACATTTAAAACCCTTTGCTTATAGCAAACTACAGCAGTCTTAACTAAAGATTTCTTGGAGGTGTTAATCGCTTAGTGATCATTAGAAGCGTTGAATGAACACCGATTTAAGTGCTATATCGAGAACGACTGCACTCCAAATGAAAAATTAATTAAAAACAAATTATAATTGTCTTACTTAAGGATCTAGCCAGGTATGTTTCTCTGTTCTTATGAATCCTAAATAAAATACTTTTTTTTAATTAAAAATATCTATCAGCTATTTAAACACTTACAAGTCACGTTCCTTTCTGGAACGCGAGTATTCTGCTGACCCTTGAAGGCTGGGGAGGACAAGCCTTGTGTGGCTGCTGATCCTAGCTGCGGAGGCTTGGTTCTGGCCTGCTGGGGCTGTTAGGGCTAGGCAGGGATGATTCCTCCGTTAGGGCATTGGCCCACTCAATATTTTGCCCCCCTGCCTCTCCAATAAATGTATTATAAACCTTTAAATACTGCTTCTGACTGCTGCATAACCAAAGTGATCGAGCAAGGAGCGCTTCAGGTGGGTCTAGGAAAAACCAAGCCGCCAGTGCCGGCCTGAGGAGGTGGGGCTTACAATTGCACCAATATTGCCAGTCTCAGTCCGGAATGATCGCAGCTTTAGTGAGCAGTAGCCCCCTGCACACTTGGACTGTAGCCTGAGACCAAGTGCGCATGTCGGGCTGGCCCTAAAGTTTCTCCAGCCAGCCTGACATGCGCAGTAGGTCTCTAGAGTCTCGGCAACAGCACACATTAGTGAGACCGGTGGTGAGTCAAAGCTACAGCCCCCAGTCTCAGTAATTAGCGATGAGGTCCCCTGCCCTAGCCAATCCTGGTGCTGCAGCAACAGCAGGCGCAGTGTCAGGATTGGTGGCGGTGTTACTAGGGGACCCTTGATCGATTAATGTGCACATCGTGACGTGAGGCATAGCAGGAGGTGGAAGGAGGCTGTCTCCCCCCTGGCGTCCTTTTCGTGTGGCAGGAGGCGAAATAGGCAGCAGGCCACAGGCATTGGTTCGTTAGCTAGCTAACTTGCTATTGATAAAATCCATTCCGAGTCCTGAATGAAACAAGATCTGCAGGCTGCAGCTGAGCTGAGTTGATTTCAGTTTTTCCACAGGTAAATTTGCTAAATGAGTTGGTTGGTGGAATAATTCATGCCATATCCTGGTTTTGGTTGTAACCTTTACAGCATTCCATTGTACTGTGGGATTAGGTTTGCGCTGATGTGCTCTAAAAAATCATAAAATAAAAATAATAATGGAAAAACGATGAAAGACAATGGTGGTAAGGGTTTCTAACTACTTCACCAATGCTCTCAAGTGATAGAACCTTTTAATGAGTGGGTTCATTTTCTCGAATTTGAATTCTGAGTTTATTCTCAAAATCAGTGTTCTTTTCATATCAACAGGTATTTACAAGTATAAGGTAATGTCAAGCCCAATAATACATTTACTTGCCTCATGATGGACAGATTTGGTATTGCGCAAAATAATTGGCAAGGTGATGTGATCTGTCGCTAAATATTGTCAAAAAACAACTCACTATTGTAAGCAAAACAATGTGGTGCAAACGTATAGCAAACATTTGCACTTACATTACAAACACATGTTATTCTGTATCAGACACTATACTGACCACTCACGTCCCAATGTTTTAAAGTAGGTCCAGTTGACATATTTCCTAGCAGAATTTCCCCTCTTGAAACTTTCAATAGCAAGCACAAATTTCGATCTACAGGATTACTCCTGCAGATGATTGTTTCGTGTAGCAGTCTGTGGAGGTGGAGCGATAGGAACACAGGTTTCATAAAATGTATGGTGGTTATCTGTTATATAGAGAAATCCTTAGGATAAATGTACACTTATGATGTCAGCCTGTAAACACTATGGCCCTCAGAACAATAACAGCTGACTGTATCATAATGCCTGTAGCTGTGTTATTTCTTCTGTAAGGCAACATTTTTTAAAGGCATGGCTTTCAAAGATATTGGTAGGGTTTACAATTGAGCCGAGCGCCACGCTCGGCTCAATTGTAAACCCTGCCAATATCTTTGAAAGCCATGCCTTTAAAAAATGTATGGTATTGTGAATGAAGAGTACAGAAAAACATGCTTGAAACATTGGCATGTAGTTTCCTATGCAATAATTGCACTTCATAGCAAAAGGTCCTTGGAACTGTCATGCCCCGCGGTCATGCCCCTGAGATGCGGATGAGTATTTAAGGTGCGAAGGGCGTGCTAACGCTGCTTAGCGTTCTTGCACATAGCCCCATTTCCTTCCCCCTGGTGTTTGCCTGACTTCCGGTTAGTTTGTGTTTCCTGCTTCCGGTTGCAGACGATTCGAAGTAAACGAGTGCTGGCGTACTCGTTGTCCCTTGTCTGGCGTGGCGTTGGCGTTTCCGTACTTACAGAAGCGGCAACAGTAGCCGCGCGATTCCTTCTGGTTGGTGTGGCTTTACCCGACCGAATTCCCCGTTACCAAGTAAGGTCTCGGAGTCCGTATCTATTCCTATGGTGTTTCCGTAGGTCCAGTTCCACATGTTGTTCTTTTATGTGGACTCCTTGGGTTGAACCTTGCATTGGCATTCTGTTGTGTTTAATAGTGGAGCCTGCAGTTAAGGCGCCTCTCGGGCATTGACAGGCCGGAGTGGTATCTGTTTCTGGTGTTGTTTATTCTTTCATATTACTTTCCTTTGATATAACGAACTTCCCTTGCATGAGAAAGGCATTTCCCAATCTTTATCCTGCAATACGTTTCCTTATACGTATTGTAGGTGGTGTTAACTAGCGTGGACCATCAAGCACCGTTGCAGGTTACAGCATTTCATTATAGAAGACACGGTAATCTTTATTCGTAACAATTGAGATCAGGTGGGGGACAATTATCATTTATGAATTCCTGACCCATTACTATCTGTTCCCTTCAGCCCTAATGTAAACCAATCACCTTAGGAGAGTAGTAGAAGAAGACGTCATTTAGCCTCCCTCCCAGTTCGCTTGGATACTTACGGGGTGAGCCAGGTACCTTCACAGGTTACGCACATTCTCAGAGGGATTGCTTGTTGTTACACTTGTGTCTTATCATGGGATTTTCTTGTAGAGTGAAGCACAGATATTCATGCTGAGAGTTCCAAGAGAGGTGAAAGAAAATCGTGGTAGGTTTACCTAATCTCGAGGGTCCAAACATTTGAGGTCATTGGAAATTGATGCACATTAACAAAGACTTTGTTTTACAGCTGGGTGTTCCTGCCTTTAACCCTGAAGTGGTCCCCCAACAAGACCTGCCTTTCTCCCCGCCTATCCTTGTTTTGTTTCCCTGTTTTCCCCTAGCGTGTCCTCCGTACTCTAGAGTCTGATAGAGTCGGAGGGACGTGGGGGACGACTGAGGACTTCGCTCCAGGATTCCTAACTCTCCTGTAGGACATACTCAGCGATCCTTACAGGAACTTGTCACTTTATTAATCTTCTTGCTTTCTCAAATGTGCTTGAAAATGCACCATTTGCCAACTTTTTTCAAAGTTTTCTGGGGGAAACCCCCTCAACTCCCCCTTATGATGCTGGTGCTCACTCGCTCGCTGCGCTCGCTCTCCACAGTTCACTCATTCCAAACTTTTACATCCTGCCACTTTCAAATGTCACAAGCCACCACTGGGGCTAGGGAAGGATCATGCAGGCTGGGTCCACTGCAAGCACTTTTGGAGGGGGATGGCAAGGAGAAACACTGCACTTGGGACTGTTGCTGGATCACACTTAAGTCTGCACACTCATCGATCGATTTGAAAGGGCAGAGCAGGGTCGCAATGGTGGCTGGCGGCAGCTGGTCCTCTCTGATCTCTAAAGTAAGTGGGCAGAGCAGGGTCATGCTGTTCCGCTCGGTGGTGTTTATGATCTGTTCCCAATGGCTGGCATGATGATGTTGTTGATGCAGCTGCATTATAGAAAGGGAAGGTAGATCCAGAGAGAAAATGTCTCTCTTTATAGGATTTCCCTTTCTGCTACAATGCTCACCTGGCCTGATATCATATCATGAAATCTCCTCTAGAGGGACGTAAGCAAAAATTAAGCATGGACAAATCTTTTTCATACTGGTGAGCACGTTTACCCCTGTCACTACTTGTAAAGTCCAAGAGGCCACATAAGTATTAAAGATGTTTTATTGTAAATTGGAACATCGATACATAGGAGAACCGAAATGCACACGTTCACTCGGTCTGTCCTCTCAACGCCTCTCCTGGGAATCCCTGACATATGCATATACACAACACATCTTCCGTCCTAAAATAAAAAAAACAATTAGATCTAAACCATGCTCTAATACAAAGAGATAAAAAAAGGAATGAGAAAAGAAACAAAACATAGCATAAAATATAGCCATTAACCCAGAATGTCTTCACATACAATATCCAACATGCATTTGGGTCTTGAACGCAATCTCCTATTGGGTCCCTCTTTACCTTAATCTCCATTCTCAACCACACATTCTAAACTGCCTTCACCTACTACTGTCTCCATTACACCAATTTCACCATTCTTCATGTCACTCCTTTCAAACTTCAAACCTCTACCGTCTGTATTTCCCACATCATCCACAATGTCTTCTGTGTGGACAACTACTTCTTCAACTGCTCTGTCCATGTCACCGAAATCAATTTCAGTATCAAACGCGACAACGACCCTTTGCACACCCCGATCCCTGACGCCACGCAAATTTTTGCCACATAAATCTGTGCCTTTCATCAAAATAGTAATACGTCTCAAATTCCACACTTTGCAATCGCTCAGCTGAACAGCATTGAATAAAACCTTGATCACCTTTAAAGGTTCTGAAAATTGACTCTCTGCCTTTCTCAACCTTCCCCCATAATCCTTCCTTCATCTCCACCTACTTTGACCAAGTTTGAGATCGAACATTTCCTTATATTTCTTGTGTTTATTTACTATCTTGGATCTAATTTCCTCCATAGGGAAAGCGGTGCTCGAAGTTTGTAAATCCACTCAGGATTACATTTAGTTCTTACACCCCTACCTCTCTTAACCTAAAAAGGAGAAACTTTTAAAGCCTCATGAGGTGTATTTCTGTTCATCCATAAGGATTTAAATATTTGAATTTCACAATTATTACCATTCTTAACTGCCATCTGTTCTTTAACACCCTGTTGAACCTTTCAATCATGCCATTACCACTTGGATTATACAAAGATGTAGTTCTGTGTTTGATTCCTACCCTATCAAAGTTACCTTTAGGGAACTTGGACAAAAACTGAACACCATTATCACTGATAATCTGTACAGGCGATCCTTCCTTAATGAGTACTTCATCAAGAAATTTCAAAACTTATTCAGAAATAATTTTATCTACCACCTTCAATACATGCCACCTTGAAAATACATCTGTGAGTGCAACAATGTATTTTGCTTGGTCACCAATCAGTGCCAATATGTCAACCGCTACAGTATGCCATGGTTTACTTGGAATAATGGGTTCACACATATTGGGTCTTAAAGTAACTAATGACTTTTCTGAGTTGGCACATCACACACAATGCCTCGCAATCCTTTCCACACATACATCCATGCCAGGCCACCAGTACCACTGTTTGACCCTTTGTTTGGTTTTCACAATGCCACTATGTTCCTCATGACACAATTTTACAATACTGATTCTTAAAGAGGAAGGATGAACAATTATATCACCTCTGTGGACAAAACCATTCACTACAGACAGCTCATATCTTATTTCCCTAAAAAATATCAACTCCTTGGGAATATGAAATTTCTTTGACCACCAATGTTAAACATAACACATGATCATGGGTTGCTCTAGGTCCTGATCAAGGGTATATTGCTTTAACCAATCTTTTTCCTTGATGTTAGGTAAACCTTGATCATGAACCAAGGCAGTATGAACATTATCCCAGTCATGATCAGAACAATCTTGCAAGTCTTTAGGCATGTGTGACAAGAAATCAGCATTACAAATGTTCTTACCCGGTACATATACAACATTCTAAATAAAATTTTGCAATCTCATCGACATTCTGGCAATTCTTGCGGAAGCATTGAAAAGCCAATCTGTGGTCAATAACTTAACCAAAGGGTTGTGATCACTTCATACAACACACAATTTCCCCCACACAAATAAAAGGACATTTTCAAGGACAAAGACGCAGGCCAAAGTTTCTTTCACAATTACAGAAAAATGTTCCTCTGTAAGGGACAAGGTGCATAATGCATGCACAATTATGCTTTCTTTACCCTCAGCATTCACTTGGGACAGTACGCCACCCAAACCCTTATTGCTGGCATCAACTGTGACAACATTGTCCAGTTCAGGGTCTAAACCTTCAAGATCAGGAGCTTCCTCAATAGCCTTCATTATGGCCTCAAAAACCTCTTATACTGGTAACATCCATTAGGTGTAATGAAAGCTGTATAAGACTTACTCTCTGCACACAGTGGAATCTGATGATGAGCTGCTGAGAGGTAAATAGTGGAAAACCACATGGCATTCCTTACCAAAGCCAACTTTTCAGATATTTTGAGAGCGTTAATCTATCCACTACGATGTTATTATTCAAGTGTCTCAGGTCAATGCACAATCTACAACCGGAGAAATCCATTCAGCAGATTCAATCGGTTCAATTATATCTGCCTCAACTAATTTCTCCAATTCCTTTTCTACTTCCTTCCTTAGCAATATAGGAATATGTCTCACTTTATGGTCTTTGGGGTATGCATCAGGTTTCAATAGAATACGAAGCTCAAAATTATTCAGGTTACCAATATCTCGGCACAAAGTAATTCACTAGCATCCAACACCATAACAGGATCCGGATTGTTGGGATTCAAAATAATATCTAAATTCCCTTGATCTTTCCACCTTAAAGCAGCAGGACTTCTCTTAGCTACGTACAGTTTTCCACATGACTCTCTATTTTTGAAACTGTATACTAAATTCCTGTAACCCACAATATCAATTTTCTCTCCTAAAAGTCCTTCCAGGTGGCTATCAGATTCCAACAATGTGCTCCCCAACCATTTTTCAAACTTGGTCTTCCATGTCTCTTCATCTACAAAAGTGTTTGGGGAGCCACCACACCCACAATAGACATGAAACTCAAAGGTCTCTTTTTGTACGTGTCTAAATTGTCATTAATGTTTAATATGAACAATTCTTTAGTCTTCACTAGTACTCTCTTCTTCACCATCCACTCATTTTGTTCTCATAATTTTTTCTTCCTTCATACTTTGGAAAAATGGCCAACCATCCCACAAGTCGAACACTTTTGCTTAATAGCAGGGCAGAATTTATTAGATGCTAAATGTCAGGCACTATCACAATGGTAGCATCTGAAATTCTGTTTTCTAACATATTCTTGTCTTTTAGCAGTCTCCTTCTTCAGCTAAGTAACCCCCTTTCCTTTAATCTTACTTAACTTTTTCTGACCCCCCCCTCCTTAGGCTCCGATTTTAGAGCTTTGGCACTGCGGCTAGATAATTCTGCTGTCCTTAGAATTCCTTACAATATGTTAAGTTGAATTCAAGACTCGTAAATGAGCTTAAAAGAAAGGATTTATTCCAAAGAAGAAGTAAAGGAAGCACTGCCGGTTACAGGACTTCAAGCTCTGGCTGGCTCCATGCAACTGTCCACTCTTGATTCAAGGGACCGATCAGATGTTCTATTCTAGAACACACTGATCGTGCCATGAACCAAGGGTTTGGAAAATAACACATAAAGAAGCTTGTGCATGCAAGCACGAGGAAAACAACAGAAAGGTATGTTTACCACATATAACACATCTTCCCTCCTTTAATAAATAAAGAAGAGAAAAAAACATTTAATAAACAAATTTGTTTTTGATAAATGAAACAAAATCAGACATCCAACCTGTTTTTTTTCGTTGGCGTTTTCCAGAGTCTACAGTACAAGCAATATCATTTGAAACATTGACTAATTCAGCATTACAAATTGGACAATCTACAAGATATTCATCATCAAAATTGTCAACGGACTTCGGTTCATCCTCAGAATTGAGATAAATACTTTTATCACCTTTGAGAACAGCAATTCTGCTAAGATTCCAAACCTTATTATTGGTGAGTCTGACTGAATTCTTAAGTACCTCTTTTATTTCAAAAGGACCCATAAATTGGCTCTCACCTTTTTTGACCTTCCAAGGTTTTCTTACTTTAACTAGCATCCCTACATTGACAATCGGATCATGTACAGACCCTCTTTTCTAATCATACCGATCTTTATTAATAGCATGATTTTGGATGAGATTTTTCTTTACAGCCTCAAGATCCAAGTTAGATGTGGTAGAAGGAGCTAACCATGCAGGGTTGCATTTGGTTCTCGGAAGTCTACCTCTCATAATTTCAAACGGGGAGTCACCCGTCATGACATTAGTCGAGGTTCTGTACATCCATACTGTTTTTAAAATTTGTAATTCTCATTTATCATTTTCAATTCCCATAACTTGGATAGCACTTTTGAGAACTCTATTAAATCTTTCAATAACACCATTGCTGCTGGGATTGTACAGAGAAGTAGTACAATGAATTATACCCACTCTTTTAAAATACGCTTTTGCTTTGTTAGAAAGGAATTGAACACCATTGTCTGTAATAAGGCGTACCGGTAACCCCTCCTCAGTGAAAGTTTCATCCAGAAAGGATAGAACAGAATCAGTATCCACTTTTTCTACAATTTTGATAACTGGCCATTTTGAAAAAACATCAATGGTTGCAAGGACATATTTAGAATTAGGACCAACTGGACCCATAATATCCATGGCGATGGTATGCCACGGATAATCCGGAATAGCATGTTCACCAAGATTGGGTTTAAGGGTAACCAGGGTCTTGTCGGCATTAGCACATGTGATGCAGTTTCTAATGATACGTTCGATGAAGACATCCATACCGGGCCACCAAAAATTATTTTTTACCTTTTGTTTGGTTCTAACAGTGACCCTCATGACCATGGGAAACGATATTGTGTCTTAATTTACATGGAGGAATGTCTCGATCACCTCTTTTGAGCACACCATCTACAAACGAAAGCTCGTCCCTTATTTCCCAAAAACATCTAAGGTCAGCAATGATGTTTATGTTATTAGGCCATCCACTTAAAATGTACCTTTCAACGTTTTTTAAAACAGGGTCATTTTCAAATTCTTTAAGCCAAACATTTCGGTCAATTGGTAAGGAATCTTCATCGTTTACCAAAGCAATATGAAAATCATCCCACTCATTGTAGGTACTTTCTTTGAGTGGTAAGGGCATCCTTGACAGAAAATCAGCAGTTACATGTTCTTTACCAGGTACATAAACAATGGTATCAATAAAATCCTGAAGACGCATAGACATGCGTGCTATTCGTGCTGAAGCTTTCAACATGCCTTCTGTGGTTAAAAGGCGAACTAAAGGTTTATGGTCACTTCTAATTAAACATTCCTTGCCCCACACAAACACCCTGAAGTGCTCAAGTGCCCATACGCAAGCTAAAGTTTCTCTTTCTATGGTAGAGTATTTTTCCTCTGCAGGTGTGAGTGCTCTGGACGCATGAGCAATAATGCATTCTTTACCAGTATTGGACTTTTGTGCCAAAACAGCTCCTAAACCTTTTGAACTAGCGTCTGTGCTAATAATGCAAGAGAGTGACGGGTCAAAACCTGAAAGTGCATTAGCAGAACAGATAGTTTTTTTGACGTCATTAAATTCAGTTTCACAATCCTTAGACCACAAAATCTTTTTTTTGTTTTTGATTAATTGTCTTATGTTAAATGTACGACAAGAGAAATTCGGCACATACTTTGAATAAAATTCAGTAAAACCCCAAAAAGACCTAACATCGTCTTTAGATTTGGGATGAGGGGCAGATTGAATAGCCTCAACTAAGTTATTTTTGGGCTTGATTCCTTCCTCCCACAGTTCGTGACCTAGATAAGTCACAGATTTCACTCCAAATCTACATTTGGAATGTTTTATAGTCAAACCGTGATCAGAAAGAACCTTAAGTACGTTCTCTAATGCTGATAAATGTACCTGGGCATCACTACCAAAAACATTAATGTCATCTTGAAAACAGATCGCGTTATTGCAATTCTTTAGAATATCCTGCATAACACGTTGGAAAATAGCTGCAGCAGAAGCTAGAACGAAAGGCATTCTATTATACCTGAAACACCCGAAAGGGGTAACAAATGCAGTGTAATCTTTGCTATTCTCATGTAACTCAATCTGGTGGTAAGCTGCAGATAAATCGATAGTTGAAAACAATTTAGCTCCCCCAACACTGGTCAACATTTCTGAAATATGTGGTAAAGGAAATTGATCGATGATGATGTTGTTGTTTAAATGGCGTAAGTGGATGCATAATCTAATTTTCCCATTGGCACGTTTGGCCACGACAATGGGTGAAACCCATTCAGAAGATTCAATCCTCTCAATGATGCCATCTTTTACTAAAGAATCAAGTTCTTTTTTAACTTCTTTGCACACAGCTAAGGGAATGTTGCATGCTTTGTACATTTTTGAACATGAGTCTTTTTTTAAACGGATCTCATGTTTAAAACCAATTAATTTATCAGTTCTAAAAGCACTGGGAAATTTGTGTAATAAGTGTTCACTAAGACCGTTAGACTCATCAATAACCACTACTGGATCAGGGATATTGGGGTTAAGGATAATATCTAATTTGCCTTGATCAAACCAGCTTAAAACAGAAGGTCCTTTTTTTGGAAACATATAGTTTGGCAGTACACTCACGGTTCTTGAATCTAAAAATGTGAGTTCTGTATCCCAGAATATCAATTCTTTCGCCGGAATAATCCTCTGGGCTGATGTCTGGCAATTCTAACTCATTACCTAATTTCGCAACAAATTGTGAATTCCATACCATCTCATTAACAATGGAGTAAGGTGACCCTGAATCTGCATACATTTTGGTGTTAACTCCACCAATAACCATATCACATACAGGTTTTCTTTTAACAACTGAATTGTCAATATTCAGAATCCTTAATGTTGAGAACATAGGAACTTACATCACCACAATCATTGTTAGCTTCTTCACCATCGCTATCATCAGTTTGATCTATACATTTGACTTTGTTGTTAACATTCTTTTTGTTGCAAGCTTTTGAAAAGTGACCAACTACACCACAATTAGAACACTTCTGCTTAATGGCTGGACAGAATTTATAATTAGCAAGATGAGTTTTACTACAACATCTGTAACACTGTAAATTATCTTTTTGATCTTCATTTTTACTCTTGAAAGAACTGGTGGTTTTCTTTTTCTTTGAGTCTTGTTCTTTGAAATGATTTTTCGTGTTTACTTTTGCAATAACATCATTACTAATACTGCTAGATTCGCCCTTAACTTGTTTGGCGTTTCTACATGACATTTCAGATTTTCTTATGATGGCTACTATGTTTTCAAGATCAGAATCACCATTGACCCATAACCTTTCTTGAATCGTAGAATTGTTAGTGTGCATTACTACTTGATCTCTGATGAACTCCTCTTGTAAAATACCAAACTTGCAATCTAAAGACAAAGTCTTAAGCGCGGAAACATAACTATCAACAGATTCATCAGTAAGCTGTTTCCTTTGAAAAAATGTGTACCTAGAAATGCCAACACACACTTTAGGTGAACAGTAGTGATCGAAATCTGAAATAGCCTTTTAAAAAACATTTCCATCACCACTGCTTTCAGTTCTGGGTAATTGGTTAAATGCTTTGACACCCTCAGGGCCTAAGGAATGTAAGAAAATGCCTTTTTTTTCAGGTGGTTTCATTTTACCATTAGAATCTAACGTTTCAATGTAATTCAAGAAATACGCTTTCCATTAAACCCAGGGCATACATGGTGAACTACCGGCAGACCAATAAGGTTGTGGAGGAGAGAGGGTATATCCTTGCGCACACATATTGAAAATTCAGAGAAAGACAAACAAAATAATAAGAAGGTAATGTAATTGAAAGGAAAGAAAATTGACTATCACTAACACTTGTATGTTACTAAATGCAGTTAATATAATTGGCTACAATAGAACTGCTTATGGTTATGGAAAGAAAAAAAATATTATGGCACAATGAAAATACCAAGAGATATAATAATATATTATAAAAATTTCACCAAAACAAATTCTGTAATGAAACACTGAATGTTATCACCACAGAATGTACTGAATTAAACCACTAGGTGGCGCAAAAGACTGTTAAGTAAGTTTACATAAAACTGAAATGAAGTATCGGTGAATTCATGTCCAATTGCTTTTGCACAACACGAAGAGCCCGAATACAAACCCAAACGGATTGGAGACTACGTTTTTCTGGTGGTAGAGGGTGCTGTACAGAGTTGAGAAGTCCGAAGAATTTTAACACCAAAAAAAAAAAAAAACTCTGTTGAAAACACAAATTTCTTGTAGTTGGAGAAAAAGGAAGAAAAGTTCTTAAATAGTACCTTAAGGTTGTTTTTAACTTTCAACACTTCCGATTGGAATGATGAAGAGAAGAGAACGTTTTCCTGAAGAAATTAAATCCAAATAAAAAAAGTGCCAGAAGATTGAAGTCCTACGTATTACGTAGTACGTTGAGGCGGAACACACGTCACAGGTACAGTAACGTCGCAGGCACAAGAAGAAGGAACGTTCCTGCTGAGGAGTCCACTTGGAACGAAGATGAAGATTCTGTCACGAACCCGGTGAGTGAAGCGTTGGTTATGTTTTGAAACATAAAATGTGGAAAGATGCTTGCAAAAGGCGAGTGCTCCGCACCTCCCAATAGATGAATGCTTACACTGCCATAGGCTCCGCAACTTCACAACAGTTCAAGGAATTCTCCCAACTTGAAATGTTTATCTGTTTTGCGCCGCCTCAAATCCACCAACACGTATATCACAAAAGGACTACTCACAGGAAGCGAAAAAAACCAACATTCCGATCAAATTGTGGGCAGTAGTCAGAAACGGGAACAGAAATTCACCTCAGACGAGATAGAAGACTTGGATAATAAAAAATGTTGCGTAGAAAGTATTGAAGTGAAAAAAGTTAAATCCAAGTAGTAGGTTCGATGAATATGTCCTTCCTTAGTCGTCGCCAATTTGTTAAGTTGAATTCAAGATTCGTAGATGAGCTTAAAAGAGGGGGCGGAGCTTGGCTCAAAAAGAAAATGGCTGCCTGAGCCTTGAGCTCCGTAGCGCAGTGTGACTATCGGGTAAATATCCTACCCTCAACCGCCGGGATTCTGATGCAGAGGTAGAGACCCGAGAGCAGAGGCTGGTGCGAGCCGCAGTGAGAAAAAGCGGGATTCTGGGGGCGTCGCCGAAGCTGTTTGCTGGCCGAGTGAGCGTAGAGCGGAGGCGGGCCGACAATCCCCGTACGCTGGTGAATGCAGCTGCGGGGCGACGTAGCCGTACGTGCGGCCGGAATACGCGGGGAGATCCGGTCCTCCGCATTGCCCTAGCTGAAGAGGCCTGGAAGTGGGCGACACGCCGGTTGTGACGCAGCGGAGTCACCGTGAGGGCAGCTGTGAGTACATCGGAAGCTGCGGAGGAGGAGCGCCGGAGCAGCGTCTTGGGCAGTTAACGGTTCGAGCGAGGGCCGGCTACCACACTGCTGCGCTCGTGGGCGCGAAGGACTACATAATTGCAGCAAGATAAGTAGCTGAGATTAATGCATTGGTGCATGGGGTCTTTGCTGAAGCTTTCCCCAGACGGGTGGTAAAGAGACCCCCCCAGTGCAGTTAAGAAAGGAGACGGGGCAGGCCCAGGCAGCGACATCTGCAGTACAGGCGGGGCGCCCTAAGGCCTGTTGGAAGCACACAGCAGCTGGCACAGACGCAGTGATTAGGGGGCAGCAGCCTCGAAAGAGCCTGGCGCGGCCAGTATATATAATGACGGAGCGATGGCAATGGTGAGGCGCTAGTGAGCGGAAGCGCGTGACGCGAGGCTGGTGTGCCGCTGGTCGCTGGAGTGGTGCCGGGATAGAAGTGGAGGCTCAGTGACGTGAAGCATACGGCTCCAGTGGAAGGAAAGCGGAGGGCAATTTCTACTGCGATATTTGTGGCTTGAGACCGCCCCAGTGTGGGGGCGCAGAGCTCGGACAACACTTACCAGTGAGCTGAGTGGAGTGGCGACCCGGGCAGCTGCTCAGCGGCGACTGCGAGCAGAAGGTGACCGGAGGTGACAAGACGCTTCTATAGGGTCCCGGTGCTGGACGTAGCTGACGGTGGATCTGCTGAGTCGCGGAGTTATCGTGCGCGAGTGTTCGTCAGCTGGAAAGTCTGCAAGAGTGTGAGCTGAAACGATCTAAGGCCTGGCAGGGCCGCCAGCGACAAGCTTGGTAGCAAAGGAAGAGATCTGTCTATAACTCGGAGGCAACGCAGTGCGCGTATTCGCAGGTTTGCAAGCATTGGACACAGACTGCGAACAACTACCAGCCCGCTGCGCAGTATAATCCCTTGGTGTACAGCCGCAGACGTGGTTGGATGCGACAAGTCGTGGAGAAGTTCATGATGGGCAAATCTGACAGGACACAGCCGAAACTAACCTTTGAGCAGAAGCGCCCTAAGACCCAGGTTTCTGCTGACGGGGCAGTAGGTAGCGCGCCGGAGGAAGAACAAGATATCCGGAGCTTGTTGCTCTCTATGGAGAAGGGATTGCAGAATGGCATAACCTCCTTGGGGGCGAAGATGGACGCCCTTTCGTACAGAATGGATCGGATGGCGGAGCGTATTGACAAGCACACAGAGAGATTGGATCAAACGGAGCAACGGTTGGTAGAAGTAGAGGAAGCGCAAACTACATCGGATACGGATCGTGTGAAGCTGGGGCGACTCATGCAGGTGCTGCAGGATAAAATGGAGGATGTTGAGGCCCGCTCGCGACGCTGCAACCTGCGCATCACGGGCCTGCCAGAGACGACGCCAACTGGACGAATGGAGTGCTTTGTGGAGAAGTTGCTAGTCGAGCTACTTGGTCAGGGAATATTCTCTTCATAGTTTGTGGTGGAGCGAGCGCACAGGTCCCTGGGGCCGAGGCCCCCTCCGGGTGCACCACCGCGACCGATCATAGCGAAGCTACTGAACTACCGCAATAGGGACGCAGCCCTGCAAGTGGCGAGAGACAAAAAGACGCTGTCCTACGAGGGGTCGACCATCTCGCTCTACACGGATTTTACAGCTCGCGTACAGGAGGCTAGACGGCAGATCATCCCAGCCAAAAAGCAAATGCGTGATATGGGACTGGACTATGCGATGCTGTATCCTGCCAAGTTGGTAGTTAATAGGCAAGGGAAAACTCATATTTTTCTTGATCCCAAGACGCTGCTAAAGCGCTGAAAGACTGGAGTAAAGAACGGCCGCGAAGCCCAGAGAAGCAACCACAGGGGGATGATGCGGAGAGCACGCTTGACCACCAGGACTAATGTTGGCAGATGAGAACTATATGTGGCAATTCTTTCATGTTACCAGACCAAAGGGGTGGGTAGGGAAGGGGGGGATTAGGATACTTTGGTGGCAGACTGCAGGGCACGCATTGAAATACAGGCCTGTGGGGCGGGCTGCGGTTGGCATGCTGCTAAGTGAACGGAGGTTTGAAGCGGCTGAGTGGGCTATCTTGCTGGGACTCAGGCGGGAATCTGCCGCGCAGGCAGTCTGGTTGGTTTACTAAAGATGCGCCTGGCAGCAGGACTTGGGTCAAGCATTACTACATGTAGAGTTTTATTTTGACTCGGCGGTGGAGTAGAGACTTGGGGCCTCATGTAGGTAGCCCAATACCGGTCGGTAACGGCCGATTTTCGGTAAATATACCGTTACCGACCGGTATTTAGGCTTTTGATATGTAGGGGGATCATTTCTGTATTCGGTAATTTACCGAACCGGTAAAATTACCCAATCTGTAATTTTACCGATTCGGTAAATACCGAATACAGAAATGAGATGTAGGGGGAGTGTGTGGTGGGTGTGGGGATTCGTTATTTACCACCAACTAAAAGTTGGTGGTAAATGACGAATGTCTCAGTTAAGGCATTATTTGGCCCTTAGATGTGTGCAATGTGGCAGACACACATGCCCTCAGGGAATGTATGTGTGCCACATGTGCACACATGCAGGAATCAGGGGTGCAACAGGGTGTCAATGTGACACCCTGCCACCCTTGATTGAGCTCCCCCCATTACCGATTCGGTATTTACCGATTCGGTAATGGTAACTGGCTTCCCATTGATTCCTATGGGCCTCCTGGCCCATAGGAATCAATGAGATACAGGTTACCATTACCGAATCGGTAAATACCGATTCTAAAATACCGACACTTACCGATTCGGTATTTTTTTACCTACATTACATTTACCGATTCATAAATACCGAATCGGTAAAATTCGGTATTTAAGAATCGGTAAATGTAATTTACCTACATATGGCCCTTGATATTAGCCTTGGAGGTTGTGACAAGGTGCAAGGTGATATCCCTTTATAAACTTTGCACTGAGCGACCTCCGCCCGCGAGTGAATACCACAATATTGAGGAGTTGTTTTGTTGGGGGACGGTAGGGGGAGGTGTGGGTAGTCCCTAAATAGGGAACAGCATGGCCGAGTTGTGGGAGGTCTGGTGTGGGTGGGGGGTTTGGGGCGGGTATTGTTTTCTTTTTGGGCAGAGGTTAGTCATGCAGGGTCCTTTCTTGTACCTTATTCACTCTAAAAACCATACAAAGCACTATATGAGAGACGTCAAGCGGTACAGACAGGAAAGTAATGACGAGTAACGTTGCGAGTGGGGGTCCGTTGGACTCCTTCAGAGTAATGACTTGGAACGTCAGAGGCCTTAATGATCACCGGAAGCTGCGCAGGGTGCTACACTGCCTTAATAGACATACCATTGATGTGGCCTTTCTGCAGGAGACGCACCTCCCTCATCAGAGCCCCATGCTGCGCGCGAGGGGGGTGCTGGGGAATGTGCACGCTGCTGGCTTTACAACGCACGCTAGAGGTGTTATGACTTGGACAAACCCTAAATCGGATTATAAGATACAATTGGTGTTAGCAGACAATGATGGCAGGTTCGTGATAACGTGCTGTCAGGGCAGAGGCCTCGATCTACTATTAGTTAATGTTTATGGTCCCAACTACAACTGCCCGGAATTTTACGAATCCCTAACCAATATAGTGAGGGGCTGTGGAGTACCTCATATTTTGTGGGGAGGTGATTTCAACATGGTCAGGAACCCGGGTCTAGATAGATCGGGTGGCCAGGGCAGAGGGCCGGCAGCTGCAGTTAAAATAGTCGACAGGGCACTGACAAGTATGGCATTGGCCGATGTATGGAGAACGCTTAACCCAACTGAGGGGGGCTTTACACACTATTGGGCCTATCATAATCTGCACACGCGGATAGATTACTGGCTAGCGTCAGTGTCTCTTCTGTCGCAGATACGAGCGTGCCGGGTTTTGCCACGCACCCTGTCGGACTATTCCCCTATACTGTTGACCCTCTCTACGCCAAGGAAGACTATCCCGCCATTTACATGGCGTTTCCCCCCGTATTCGTTGCTAGACCCCCTCTTTAAGGAGGAAATAGCGGAAGCGATAACAGGGTTTTTTAAAATCAATGTGGGCACAGTGGATAGTTTCCAAACGGTCTGGGAAGCCTTTAAGGTTTGCATAAGAGGGGTGGCTATAGCGAAGCATTCAGGGGTGCTTCGAGATATCCGGCGAAGGTTGACAGCCCTAGAAAGTAAATTGAGGGAATTAGAGGATAGGCAGCAGACGGCGGCAGAGGACGATTCCGCAGAAGAGTTAAAGAAAGTGTTGGCTGAATATCATGAGGCAGCGGACGCTGAAGTTAAGCGTTTAGGGAAGTATGCTACGGCCAGGGTGTATGGGGAAGGTGAGAGACCCAGCTCTGTGCTAGCTAATATGTTGAAAGCTCGGAGAGGTAAAGCCAACATCACTAAGATCAGGTCGGAAGGAGGGGAATTGTTAACTGAAGAAGTAGATATAGCAGAGCGCTTTAAGTCGTATTATACAACGCTTTATGCCTCGCGACAGACTGATATGGATGAGAGCATAAGAGACTATCTAGATCATATTAAGTTGCCCTTCCTAACTAACTCACATAGGGAATTCCTTGCCCTCCCCATAGAAAAAGATGAAATATTAGACGCTCTGGCTGGCATGAAGGCGAACAGCGCGCCGGGGGCGGATGGCCTTACGGTCACGTTCTACAAAACCTTTATAGACCTGCTGCTCCCGCATATATCGATGCTGTTCGATGACATATGCGTCACGGGCCAGATGCCGCGGTCGATGCATGAGGCCATCCTAGTGGCTATCCCCAAACCAGAAAAATCCCCTGAGGAGTGCAGCTCTTATAGGCCGCTATCCTTGCTTAACGTGGATGCCAAGCTATTTGCAAAGGTCTTAGCTACACGCCTGGCGCTGCTCACTCCGGAGCTGGTAGCCCCGGAGCAGGCGGGGTTTCTACCAGGCAGGAACCTTACTTATAATTTACGCACAGTGTTTGGCACTATGCAACATGTTAGGCAGGACTCTAAAGCACTTGCGGTCTTCCTAGATATGGAGAAGGCATTTGATTCTGTTGGATGGCCCTTTATGAGTCAGGTTTTGACTAGAATGGGGTTGGGACCAGTCTTCTTGCAGATGATTGGGGTGCTCTATAAGAGCCCTACTGCGAGAATACGACTCGGCGACTGGGTTATGGATGCGATTCCGATAACCAGAGGGACACGACAGGGGTGTCCCCTGTCGCCTATCCTATATGCCCTGATTGCTGAGCCTTTGGCGTGCGCTCTTCGGGAGTATCATAGCCTGAGGGGAGTGAGTTTCCCTACCTACAAGATAGTGGTCTCGACGTATGCAGATGATACCCTGCTGTATGTCAGGGATCCAGAGAATAATCTGTCATCGGTACTGCGGGAGGTGGTGCACTATGGGGCGCTGTCTGGCCTTAGAGTTAATTGGACCATTGCTTTCCCATTGACCCCGTCCACTACAATATTTGAAATGGAATATCCGCTCCAGTGGTCTGATGACCCAGTCAGGTACCTCGGTATACAGTTGCATGTGGACCCCGAAATAGTGTTACGGGAAAACTATGGTAGGGCCATTGACAAGCTAGAAGATGAAGCGGAGATTTGGATTGGGCTACCTCTGTCATTGGTAGGTAGGCTATCAATCATGAAGATGGTGATATTGCCCCGATTTTTATTCTTGTTTGCTAATATCCCTATTGTGCTCCCGCGCTCCTTTTTTGCCAGGCTTAATAAGTCCTTGCTGCGATTAGCATGGGCGGGTGGGCAGGCGCGGGTTAGTTGGCACGTGCTGACGTTGCCTTATTATATGGGGGGTCTGGGTGCGCCAGACTTGGAGCTGTACTGCAGAGTGGCGCAAGGTGCACAGGCGCACAGTTGGATACACGGTGAGGAATCAGTTCCATATCTTAGGCTAGAGAGATTGTTTGCTGACCTGCTACCCCTCCCGGCGATAATTTGTGAACCGATAGATCGAAGGGTGGGTTTTTTAGACTCACTCAATTCAACTAGGCACGCTTGGCATTGTATAGTGCAACAAACGGCGGGGGCATTATTATATTCACCGGTAATGCCATTGGACTGGGCGGTGTGGTTACCTCCTTGCAGGGATGCAGGAGTGATACGAGCCCTTCAAGAGCTTGGGATCCACACGGTAGGGTAGCTGTTCGAGGGAGGCACAGCTAAGACTTGGGACGAGGTGGCTGCGACGGCGGAGGCTCCTACTCAACTGCAACGCTTCCAATTCCATAGGGTGAGGGGAGCATGGAGGCAGCATTTAGGGGACGACATGGCTGAGCCCCCTGAGATTCTGGAACTAACTTACCTCATTAAACATAAAAGCCCTCGCAGGCTGATATCCAAATTATACAGCATAGCGATGTCACAGAGATCCCAGCAATACACCAAGGCCAGACTGGCATGGCAAAGGGACCTAGATATTGTCATAGATGACGCCATGTGGTCGTATTGCTGCGTTGGTACACGTCGGATATCACTACATGGCAAGCACAGGTTGATCCACTTTAAATACATAAACAGAGTCTATTACACGTCGGAAAGGCTGCATAGGTATGGCCTGAGAGACGATGTGACAGATGTGGCCACTCAGTAGCAGACTTCTATCACTTAGCGTGGGATTGTCCGGGCGTCTTCAAATTCTGGGAAGCTATTTTTCAGGAGATAGGAAGAATAGCAACACTGGAACTTACTCCTGACCCAGCAGTGGCACTCCTGGGCTACTCTAGGGGACTACCTAAGGCGGCGCGAAGCTTGTAGATATGGGACTACTGTTGGCGAAGCGCAGGCTGGCGATGTGCTGGATGCGGGGGCCCTTGCCAACCGTGGCACAGTGGGAACGGGACGTGCCTTACTGCTGCACGCAATCAGAGATTTTTAGCGAATTATTATCACCGCGGAGTAGGCCAAAAAATTTCTGGGGACTATATGCGGACTACCTTAAAAGGGGCAACATGCCAGTGGATACTGAGTTGAGGGCGGACAGCGGTATGGATGTTGGAGTAGCTGATGTCTAAATAGTCTTAAAGACAATCTTCACAAGTGTGAGGGAGCATCGGGACTGAGGGGTGGGTTTACCTTCTGCGCAGATGGGGCTTAAAGATTGGGGACGACACGACGGCCATTACTGACATATTACTGACCATAATAGGAATCACAGAAGTGAGGCGACCTCTTGAAGGTGACCTCATAGCTAGGTAGTGTATAAGAGCGGGACTTTCGGGAGGGTTACTGACTAGACACTTCTATAGGTTCGGGTGGGGGAGGGGAGGGAGTTGGGTGTTTTGTACAGTGTTGTTAAATAAGAAAACTGCGACTTCCCGTAGGGAAAATTGCTATAGTAATGATGTACAATGCTGCAATATCGGTTGAACTTAATGCATTGCATATTTGACATACAGCGATGTCAGGCTTCAGGGATGTGGGATAAGATGTGATGCACTATATCTTACGAAGCTCTGTCAGCCGGCCTCAGGGTTGTAGGTGTGAAGAAATGTACGTTACTGAGTGTTACCAGTAAAAAATACATAATAAAAAAAAATAATTAAAAAATGAGCTTAAAAGAAAGGATTTATTCCAAAGAAGAAGAAAAGGAAGCACTGCTGGTTACAGGACTTCAAGCTCCGGCTGGCTCCATGCAACTGTCCACTCTTGATTCATGGGACCGATCAGATGTTCTATTCTAGAACACACTGATCGTGCCATGCACCAAGGGTTTGGAAAATAACACATAAAGAAGCTCGTGCATGCCAGCACGAGGAAAACAACAGAAAGGTAAGTTTAACACATATAACACAGTATCTATTATATCTTTCAAATCAGTGTCCCCATTTATTTATACCCTTTCCTGGATGGATGGGCCTCTAGCGTGCATAACTACCTGGTCCTCGATAAGTTGGCCCTGAAGATGATCAAATTTGCAATCCGCAGCCAACCTTCTTACAACTGTTCCATACTCATCCACAGTTTCATTCACTTCTTTCAGTGAAATAATTGCCGGCCCACAGAATTTAATAAAATCCTTTTCTTCTTCCCGGACATCATTTTCTCCTCTTCATCAATAGTGTGGATGAAATAAAAAAATATGCTTTCCATTCTACCCATTTCATGCATGGATTCCCTCCAGCTGGCCAAAAAGCTTGAGTAGGTTGGAATGAAAAATGTTGTGTGGCCATACTGAAATCTAATTGCTGGACAAAACCCTTCTAAGAGGACAGTGCCTCTCCTTCACGCAGAAAGGGATTAGCTGACTGTACAAGGGGATTTGTAAGAAAAAAAAACCTCCAGGTTCAAAAGCATGAAAATCCCAGAATAGATACTTTCCATGTGCAGTATAAGCAGTAACAGGAAAAATATCAGAAAGGTGTGCGCTTCATAGTGCTGCTGTTGTATGCTTGAAGAAACACAGATTCCCCTTGCCTGAAACTCTTCTTTGAAACCAGTGCACAATACAGAATGCACCACAACACTTTTGAAATCAATGCTGAGATTGGAATACTATTGCTAACGATGCACTTCTAAAAACAAATATGGCGGTACGTAGAGGTCAAGTTGAATGACCCTGCATTATCCTGTGCTTGCCTCACAATGCACTGCGAGCAATAGACAATGAGTAGTGTTAACCAATGACAACATTTGCCAAGGGACATGCTGAGTGACGGAGGGCATTCCCTCCGTGACTCAGCATGGATTCCTTCTATTGCGCTGTCAAGAGAACAACTGCAGCATTCAAAACATGCAGACCCCAATCATAATGATGCAATGGTAAGGGTCTGCTCCTTTGCGATCCAAACACAATCCAAAAACCAGGAGAAAAAAAATCCAACCTGTCAGGTAAAAACACCCTGGTACGCTGGAGGGCAGGGATCCAATTCTTTCAAATAATTTCCTCTCAATTTTTCTCATAAAGAAATGCTCCTCAGGAGAAGTAGACTTTGAAGGTATCGCGTGGGTTAACCAATGTTTCAATGCCAGCTAGTCGATGTCCAAGACATCATATAAGTATTAAAGATGCTTTATTGTAGATTGAAACACCGATATGGAGGAGCACAGAATTATACACCTTCTCTCGCTCTGTCCTCTCATCCCCTCTCCTTGGAATTCTACTCTAAAGTACAATGCAAACAACCAGTGCAGGTGCCAGAGAACACAGCTAGTGTTGACATGGTTACATTAGGCATAAATCTGACATATGTATATACACAACACTATCTCTTCCACAAAAGCCGCACCACCTGTACCAGGGACCCATTTCGATGCCTCTTTTAAAAACTGCCTGTACCTCACCAGCAGGACCCAGCCCACTAAAAGTCCTACCTTTAGTGATGTCTGTATAGGTGGATGTGAAAACTGCACCACCTTTGACGAACAACATTGGCATCCCACTGAATTATGTAGTAATGATACTCCATGTGTGTCAACACTCTGCTGGTTCATTGTATGAGTGGAATTCTACTCTCTTTGTCCATATGAAACATAACAGTCCTATTCCACAGGAACTGTCGTTTCTACCTTTCTGCATGGCAGAATAGACCTTAATATTGTCCCTGAGTAGGATACTCTTGGTGACCAGGATGCCACTCCATGGTGGCTGCTCCACTCCCTTCCAATGCAATGTTCAAGGTCACCCCTTATGGTTTCACTGAGTGTGGCCATCTGGAATTGAAAATGGAAGAACCAATGTCCAATGATGACTCTGCAGAAATATGTAGCAGTTACAGGTACTTTGACAGTCCCCTATAATCCAGAGAGGTCTAATAGAAGTTTAAAAGAGGGAAACACACTTCCACTCAATCACAAGAGCTCCTTCAGTCTGCTGGGTACCAGATGCACAAACAGTCACAAGCAAGAGTATGCAAGTAATGTTTCTCAGTGTCTCAGTCCTAGTGCTAGTTGATTCCTTCCCAAGGCCATCTGCAAGACGGAGAAGCTTTGCGCATAGCACACCATATCCTTTAAGGTACCCATAGCAATGAATGGATATTCCATGTCTTTTTGAAGGCATCCCATAGGTTGTTTTGTGCTTTATCTTTGCTTGATCCCATGAACTGGCTGAGTCACTGCCTCTTTAAGAAGTTCTGTTATGGGTGCAAGATGTGGGCTTTAAGCAGTGCCTGGCAGCCTGGCATGGCACAGTGGGTTAATAAATACCTATTGCTCTCAAACAAATAGTAAATAAAACAAATGAAGAAAAAGGAGCAGGGACTACCTTGCTTTTGTGGGTGTTTCAATGTTCTACCATTTGCGATTTCGAACTTGAAAGCGAATATCATATTTTTTGCATGGCAGTCTGCCAAGCTTAAAAAGTACTGATATGACCCCGTACATGATGACATTGAATATGATTTCCTCATGAACTGCTTTCCTGCTGTGGAACGACTCTAGCCCAATCAATGTGTAATTTGTGAATTATGCTTCTGCTTTTTTTAACTGCATGAGTGGCAGATGGCAGAGTCCTTAGTTTGGGGTCAAAGTGGCAAAGTGTCCACTCATTTACTTGCACAGATTATGACTGGCAGGCAGCAGGGAAAGTCAGTTAGTGAAGGAAAGTCTGCAGGTAGCTGACATGTCAGCATGAATGCCAAGTACAAGTAAATTGTCACAAGATTAGATTGACCTTAGCTAAGGTGAAGTGAGAGCCAGGCAAGAGCTCTTGCTTTGGAGGCAAACTATTGTAGGCACAGACATAATATGGGACAACTTGAAGTAATGATTGTTCACGGGTATAGGCAAGGGAAGAAACATGCCAAGGTATACATGTGTATACAAATATACACGTCTTTCTTTGGTCCTTTGCTGAAAATAACATGTTGGGCTTGATGTATGTAGAGCAGAATCGGGCCATTAGCAAATACAAAAAAGCATTTTCTAATGTATCAAACCTAACTTGCAATTCGGTAACACAAAATTGCAATTTGGGTTTGTGACCCAACAAAGATTCAGTATTTGGAAGGGGCGTGTTTAGGGCATCCATTCCCACAGACCACTGCCTTCTGTTAAAAAATAAAAATGAAACACTTTATTTTTTATTTTTAAACGCTGCATTTAAAAAAAAACAATATTGTTTTATTTAAAAGCAATAACAGACATGGTGGTCTACTGACCCCAGCAGGCCACCATCCCTGTTATGGCAGCGAATCTTAGTGGATGACAAATTGTGAACTTCCCCATTGATATTCATAAGGTAGGTAGAATTGTGAACCACTATGAATTAATAATTTGCAAAACGTCCTATTAGTACACAGTACGTTTTGCGGATTACCACAATGGATTCAAAAATACTGGTCGCAAATTGCAACCAGTTATATGTGCATCTAACCTATGGTATCAATCTATGACATGCATGCACCCTGGGAGTATTAATGGAACTAATTGCATGGTTTTTTAAAATAGTTACATCCATTAAACACCACCAAAACAAGCACATCCAAAAGAAGGAACAAAATAAGAACTGCAGCTGCAAAAGATCTAATTATATGAAGAAGTGGCTTAGCTAATATTTTCGACACTTGAATTGTGAAATGGTTATCTTAACCTTCAGTACAACACAATGAGCAGATACTCCGTGGCATCAGCAGTGCAAGCTTCCCTCTCATACCGAAGAGGGAGAGTATTAGTAGCAACAGCGCAAGATATGTACCCATATATGGCACCCCACAGCTGGCACGCACACCACTACGAAGAGGGGGCAAGCACAAAATCATCCAGAAGATATACTCTATATCAACACTAGATAGTTAACAAGGCATAGGTAAGAAATGTGACAGGCCTCTGGGTGCTTGTGTATTTAGTGGGAAGAGATATTTTTCTAGTAACTGTGGGGTGTCTCCCAGACATGCAGAAAGTTAGGTTGAGGCTTAGGACCAGATTTAGATCTTGGGATGGTTGGTTCCGCTATCACCTTTTTGGCGGTCTTCCCACCCCACGGTGTTATGTTCCCCAACCTAGGCCTAAGGAGCAAAGCGGCCTTTCACCTACATTTGTCTAACCTTGCTCTACATAACGGTTCTAGCACTGACCTTTTACCCAGTTATGTGCTGATAAATGTCAATTGGTTTCCTTGAAACAGACCTCATTTATTATGCATGAGGATTCTTAGTATAATCCCCTGCACGTGATGTACATAACAGGATTACCATACTCTGTATAAAAGTCATGGTCATCTTCATCCTAGGGTGACAGAACTGCTTTGCATAATTGCAATTATTGATTACGCTCATTTACATAATCATGCTCACAATATATCTATTGTGGTAGGAACCCAATGCTATCTTTGTGGTATAAAAGAACTGTACCTTTATTAGGTAACCAGAGAAGATGATTCCACGCTGACACAAGACACTGAGGTCCCTGCATGCTGAAGCTTTGACACACAGCAGTCTGACATCCCTTGCGGGGTGTCCAATTTGAGTGCAAGACGGGGTCCTTCATTCTCTCCCATCAGGTATTGGGGTTGGCTCTTTCCTAGGGGATTCTTGGCTTTACACCCACATACATCCTAGGTACACTTAGGTAGGGTCCGCATCGTAGGAGTATGCTTGATTACGGTCAAGTTTATATGCCTGCATATAGCCACTGTTGTAGCACCATGGTAGAATTACACCTTCTATTTACTCTGTTGGTGCTTGTAATCTTTTACATTTGCTTGTGTCTAATGGTTGTCACAGAAAACATGTTTTATACTAGAATGAAACTGGTTCAATAAATGCTTATTGAAAACATCTCCAGCATTTATTCTGTGTATCCCTCTGAGACACAGGCGCACAGTTGGATACACGGTGAGGAATCAGTTCCATATCTTAGGCTGGAGAGATTGTTTGCTGACCCGCTACCCCTCCCGGCGATAATTTGTGAACCGATAGATCGAAGGGTGGGTTTTTTAGGCTCACTCAATTCAACTAGGCACGCTTGGCATTGTATAGTGCAACAAACGGCGGGGGCATTATTATATTCACCGGTAATGCCATTGGACTGGGCGGTGTGGTTACCTCTTGCAGGGATACAGGAGTGATACGAGCCCTTCAAGAGCTAGGGATCCACACGGTAGGGTAGCTGGTCGAGGGAGGCACAGCTAAGACTTGGGACGAGGTGGCTGCGACGGCGGAGGCTCCTACTCAACTGCAACGCTTCCAATTCCATAGGGTGAGGGGAGCATGGAGGCAGCATTTAGGGGACGACATGGCTGAGCCCCCTGAGATTCTGGAACTAACTTACCTCATTAAACATAAAAGCCCTCGCAGGCTGATATCCAAATTATACAGCATAGCGATGTCACAGAGATCCCAGCAATACACCAAGGCCAGACTGGCATGGCAAAGGGACCTAGATATTGTAATAGATGACGCCATGTGGTCGTATTGCTGCGTTGGTACACGTCGGATATCACTACATGGCAAGCACAGGTTGATCCACTTTAAATACATAAACAGAGTCTATTACAGGTCGGAAAGGCTGCATAGGTATGGCCTGAGAGACGAGGCGTCATGTGACAGATGTGGCCACTCAGTAGCAGACTTCTATCACTTAGCGTGGGATTGTCCGGGCGTCTTCAAATTCTGGGAAGCTATTTTTCAGGAGATAGGAAGAATAGCAACACTGGAACTTACTCCTGACCCAGCAGTGGCACTCCTGGGCTACTCTAAGGGACTACCTAAGGCGGCGCGGAAGCTTGTAGATATGGGACTACTGTTGGCGAAGCGCAGGGTGGCGATGTGCTGGATGTGGGGGCCCTTGCCAACAGTGGCACAGTGGGAACAGGACGTGCCTTACTGCTGCACGCAATCAGAGATTTTTAGCGAATTATTATCACCGCGGAGTAGGCCAAAACATTTCTGGGGACTATATGCGGACTACCTTAAAAGGGGCAACACGCCAGTGGATACTGAGTTGAGGGCGGACAGCGGTATGGATGTTGGAGTAGCTGATATCTAAATGGTCTTAAAGACAATCTTCACAAGTGTGTGGGAGCATCGGGACTGAGGGGTGGGTTTACCTTCTGCGCAGATGGGGCTTAAAGATTGGGGACGACACGACTGCCATTACTGACATATTACTGACCATAATAGGAATCACAGAAGTGAGGCGACCTCTTGAAGGTGACCTCATAGCTAGGTAGTGTATAAGAGCGGGACTTTCGGGAGGGTTACTGACTAGACACTTCTATAGGTTCGGGTGGGGGAGGGGAGGGAGTTGGGTGTTTTGTACAGTTATGTTAAATAAGAAAACTGCGACTTCCCGTAGGGAAAATTGCTATAGTAATGATGTACAATGCTGCAATATCGGTTGAACTTAATGCATTGCATATTTGACATACAGCGATGTCAGGCTTCAGGGATGTGGGATAAGATGTGATGCACTATATCTTACAAAGCTCTGTCAGCCGGCCTCAGGGTTGTAGGTGTGAAGCAATGTACGTTACTGAGTGTTACTAGTAACAAATACATAATAAAAAAAAAAAAAAAAAAAATGAGCTTAAAAGAAAGGATTTATTCCAAAGAAGAAGAAAAGGAAGCACTGCTGGTTACAGGACTTCAAGCTCCGGCTGGCTCCATGCAACTGTCCACTCGTGATTCATGGGACCGATCAGATGTTCTATTCTAGAACACACTGATCGTGCCATGAACCAAGGGTTTGGAAAATAACACATAAAGAAGCTCGTGCATGCAAGCACGAGGAAAACAACAGAAAGGTAAGTTTAACACATATAACACAGTATCTATTATATCTTTCAAATCAGTGTCCCCATTTATTCATACCCTTTCCTGGATGGCTGGGCCTCTAGCGTGCATAACTACCTGGTCCTCGATAAGTTGGCCCTGTAGATGATCAAATTTGCAATCCGCAGCCAACCTTCTTACAACTGTTCCATACTCATCCACAGTTTCATTCACTTCTTTCAGTGAAATAATTGCCGGCCCACAGAATTTAATAAAATCCTTTTCTTCTTCCCTGACATAATTTTCTCCTCTTCATCAATAGTGTGGATGAAATAGAAAAAATATGCTTTCCATTCTACCCATTTCATGCATGGATTCCCTCCAGCTGGCCAAAAAGCTTGAGTAGGTTGGAATGAAAAATGTTGTGTGGCCATACTGAAATCTAATTGCTGGACAAAACCCTTCTAAGAGGACAGTGCCTCTCCTTCACGCAGAAAGGGATTAGCTGACTGTACAAGGGGATTTGTAAGAAAAAAAAACCTCCAGGTTCAAAAGCATGAAAATCCCAGAATAGATACTTTCCATGTGCAGTATAAGCAGTAACAGGAAAAATATCAGAAAGGTGTGCGCTTCATAGTGCTGCTGTTGTATGCTTGAAGAAACACAGATTCCTCTTGCCTGAAACTCTTCTTTGAAACCAGTGCACAATACAGAATGCACCACAACACTTTTGAAATGAATGCTGAGGTCGGAATACTATTGCTAACGATGCACTTCTAAAAACAAATATGGCGGTACGTAGAGGTCAAGTTGAATGACCCTGCAGCATCCTGTGCTTGCCTCACAATGCACTGCGAGCAATAGACAATGAGTAGTGTTAACCAATGACAACATTTGCCAAGGGACATGCTGAGTCACGGAGGGCATTCCATGTCTGATGGATTCCTTTTATTGCGCTGTCAAGAGAACAACTGCAGCATTCAAAACATGCAGACCCCAATCATAATGATGCAATGGTAAGGGTCTGCTCCTTTGCGATCCAAACACAATCCAAAAACCAGGAGAAAAAAAATCCAACCTGTCAGGTAAAAACACCCTGGTACGCTGGAGGGCAGGGATCCAATTCTTCCAAATACTTTCCTCTCAATTTTTCTCATAAAGAAATGCTCCTCATGAGAAGTAGACTTTGAAGGTATCGCGTGGGTTACCCAATGTTTCAATGCCAGCTTGTCGATGTCCAAGACATCATATAAGTATTAAAGATGCTTTATTGTAGATTGAAACACCGATATGGAGGAGCACGGAAATATACACCTTCTCTCGCTCTGTCCTCTCATCCCCTCTCCTTGGAATTCTACTCTAAAGTACAATGCAAACAACCAGTGCAGGTGCCAGAGAACACAGCTAGTGTTGACATGGTTACATTAGGCATAAATCTGACATATGTATATACACAACACTATCTCCTCCACAAAAGCCGCACCACCTGTACCAGGGACCCATTTCGATGCCTCTTCTAAAAACTGCCAGTACCTCACCAGCAGGACCCAGCCCACTAAAAGTCCTACCTTTAGTGATGTCTGTATAGGTGGATGTGAAAACTGCACCACCTTTGACGAACAACATTGGCATCCCACTGAATTATGTAGTAATGATACTCCATGTGTGTCAACACTCTGCTGGTTCATTGTATGAGTGGAATTCTACTCTCTTTGTCCATATGAAACATAACAGTCCTATTCCACAGGAACTGTCGTTTCTACCTTTCTGCATGGCAGAATAGACCTTAATATTGTCCCTGAGTAGGATACTCTTGGTGACCAGGATGCCACTCCATGGTGGCTGCTCCACTCCCTTCCAATGCAATGTTCAAGGTCACCCCTTATGGTTTCACTGAGTGTGGCCATCTGGAATTGAAAATGGAAGAACCAATGTCCAATGATGACTCTGCAGAAATATTTAGCAGTTAGAGGTACTTGGACAGTACCCCTAGAATCCAGAGAGGTCTAATAGAAGTTTAAAAGAGGGAAACACACTTCCACTCAATCACAAGAGCTCCTTCAGTCTGCTGGGTACCAGATGCACAAACAGTCACAAGCAAGAGTATGCAAGTAATGTTTCTCAGTGTCTCAGTCCTAGTGCTAGTTGATTCCTTCCCAAGGCCATCTACAAGACGGAGAAGCTTTGCGCATAGCACACCATATCCTTTAAGGTACCCATAGCAATAAATGGATATTCCATGTCTTTTTGAAGGCATCCCATAGGTTGTTTTGTGTTTTATCTTTGCTTGATCTCATGCACTGGCAGAGTCACTGGCTCTTTAAGAAGTTCTGTTATGGGTGCAAGATGTGGGCTTTAAGCAGTGCCTGGCAGCCTGGCATGGCACAGTGGGTTAATAAATACCTATTGCTCTCATACAAATAGTAAATAAAACAAATGAAGAAAAAGGAGCAGGGACTACCTTGCTTTTGTGGGTGTTTCAATGTTCTACCATTTGCGATTTCGAACTTGAAAGCGAATATCATATTTTCTGCATGGCAGTCTGCCGCTTAAAAAGTACTGATATGACCCCGTACATGATGACATTGAATATGATTTCCTCATGAACTGCTTTCCTGCTGTGGAACGGCTCTAGCCCAATCAATGTGTAATTTGTGAATTATGATTCTGCTTTTTTTAACTGCATGAGTGGCAGATGGCAGAGTCCTTAGTTTGGGGTCAAAGTGGCAAAGTGTCCACTCATTTACTTGCACAGATTATGACTGGCAGGCAGCAGGGAAAGTCAGTGAAGGAAAGTCTGCAGGTAGCTGACATGTCAGCATGAATGCCAAGTACAAGTAAATTGTCACAAGATTAGATTGACCTTAGCTAAGGTGAAGTGAGAGCCAGGCACGAGCTCTTGCTTTGGAGGCAAACTGTTGTAGGCACAGACATAATATGGGACAACTTGAAGTAATGAATGTTCACGGGTATAGGCAAGGGAAGAAACATGCCAAGGTATACATGTGTATACAAATATACACGTCTTTCTTTGGTCCTTTGCTGAAAATAACATGTTGGGCTTGATGTATGTAGAGCAGAATCGGGCCATTAGCAAATACAAAAAAGCATTTTCTAATGTATCAAACCTAACTTGCAATTCGGTAACACATTACCAAATTGCAATTTGGGTTTGTGACCCAACAAAGATTCAGTATTTGGAAGGGGCGTGTTTAGGGCATCCATTCCCACAGACCACTGCCTTTTGTTAAAAAATAAAAATGAAACATTTTATTTTTTATTTTTAAACGCTGCATTTAAAAAAAAAACCAATATTGTTTTATTTAAAAGCAATAACAGACATGGTGGTCTACTGACCCCAGCAGGCCACCATCCCTGTTATGGCAGCGAATCTTAGTGGATGACAAATTGTGAACTTCCCCATTGATATTCATAAGGTAGGTAGAATTGTGAACCACTATGAATTAATAATTTGCAAAACGTCCTATTAGTACACAGTACGTTTTGCGGATTACCACAATGGATGCAAAAATACTGGTCGCAAATTGCAACCAGTTATATGTGCATCTAACCTATGGTATCAATCTATGACATGCATGCTCCCTGGGAGTATTAATGGAACTAAATGCATGGTTTTTCAAAATAGTTACATCCATTAAACACCACCAGAACAAGCACATCCAAAAGAAGGAACAAAATAAGAACTGCAGCTGCAAAAGATCTAATTATATGAAGAAGTGGCTTAGCTAATATTTTTGACACTTGAATTGTGAAATGGTTATCTTAACCTTCAGTACAACACAATGAGCAGATACTCCGTGGCGTCAGCAGTGCAAGCTTCCCTCTCATACCGAAGAGGGAGAGTATTGGTAGCAACAGCGCAAGATATGTACCCATATATGGCACCCCACAGCTGGCACGCACACCACTACGAAGAGGGGGCAAGCACAAAATCATGCAGCAGATATACTCTATATCAACACTAGATAGTTAACAAGGCATAGGTAAGAAATGTGACAGGCCTCTGGGTGCTTGTGTATTTAGTGGGAAGAGATATTTTTCTAGTAACTGTGGGGTGTCTCCCAGACATGCAGAAAGTTAGGTTGAGGCTTAGGACCAGATTTAGATCTTGGGATGGTTGGTTCCGCTATCACCTTTTTGGCGGTCTTCCCACCCCACGGTGTTATGTTCCCCAACCTAGGCCTAAGGAGCAAAGCGACCTTTCACCTACATTTGTCCAACCTTGCTCTACATAACGGTTCTAGCACTGACCTTTTACCCAGTTATGTGCTGATAAATGTCAATTGCTTTCCTTGAAACAGACCTCATTTATTATGCATGAGGATTCTTAGTATAATCCCCTGCACGTGATGTACATAACAGGATTACCACACTCTGTATAAAAGTCATGGTCATCTTCATCCTAGGGTGACAGACTGCTTTGCATAATTGCAATTATTGATTATGCTCATTTACATAATCATGCTCACAATATATCTATTGTGGTAGGAACCCGATGCTATCTTTGTGGTATAAAAGAACTGTACCTTTATTAGGTAACCAGAGAAGATGATTCCACGCTGACACAAGACACTGAGGTCCCTGCATGCTGAAGCTTTGACACACAGCAGTCTGACATCCCTTGCGGGGTGTCCAATTTGAGTGCAAGACGGGGTCCTTCATTCTCTCCCATCAGGTATTGGGGTTGGCTCTTTCCTAGGGGATTCTTGGCTTTACACCCACATACATCCTAGGTACACTTAGGTAGGGTCCGCATCTTAGGAGTATGCTTGATTAAGGTCAAGTTTATATGCCTGCATATAGCCACTGTTGTAGCACCAAGGTAGAATTACACCTTCTATTTACTCTGTTGGTGCTTGTAATCTTTTACATTTGCTTGTGTCTAATGGTTGTCACAGAAAACATGTTTTATACTAGAATGAAACTGGTTCAATAAATGCTTATTGAAAACATCTCCAGCATTTATTCTGTGTATCCCTCTGAGACTAAATGAGCATGATTGACTGAATAAAAAGTACTGTACTGTTTCCACGATCCCTGAAGGATCAAGGGCTGTCATTTAGATGGTTGCCAGAAACTATTTTCTTCTTGGTAAGGTTAGGGGGGTTATTGTGGCACTGTGAGCTAGCTGGACGTAAGGCTGATAAATCCTTTGGGGTGTCCGGAATCAGTCTAGACACCAAGCCTTTAGTTTATGTTACCTACAAACGCACAGATCCTATGTATTTTTAGGAACTACACAACAATGCCATGGCGGTCCGCCCTCTCGATTTAGATGTTGACTGGTCACTGGAGGAAAGACTGCCACAGTACTGCCACCTCCGCTTGAATCTTTTTCTCAAGTACTGCCAAGATTCCTGCTGTCCAGATTACGATGTGCCTTTCCGTCGAGGCAATTATGGCATGGAAACACCCAAGCTCAAATTGGAAGAAAAGGAGGTGAAAATTCACCTTTTATCAGGGTCCCCCGACCGATTCCGTTGTGAACACTATTGTACAGATTCATCCTGTGCTGCTGTTACTTGACCTGACGCTCAGCCACCCCATTGTCGCCTGGATCTGAGGTAGGCATTTCTGGTGGGTGTGGGTGCACATTCAATTGTGTTTGTATGTTGTTGGTATGCATTGCTGTGTGTAAAAATATGGACAGTACATATTACCTACATATACATATTGACAGATTAATACCATATGTGTGTATTGAGAAGATATTAAGTGGTACTTCCTTGTCTCCACACCACCATGGCCTCACTCCATCACAACACCACTGCCAGGAAACCGCCTGCACAATGGGAGATCCAAATCGGCTTGGCAGAAAACCGCCAGAATGAAGGCAATGGAGTACTGTTAGGCAGAGGAGATCGTAGTCGTGGCAGTCTCCTGTCTATTGCCCAAACATCTAAAAACGAAAGGTGGACACCCGTCAGCTTGACAGTGTACTTGGGACCGCCTCTGCGACAGAATGGCAGTAGTCCTGCCAAGATCTAAATTAGGCCCTATGTCATCTGACGCCTTTCATCTCTTTAGACTACTACTACGGGACTTAAATGCCTTATGTGATCTTTTGAATGGAAATATGTTAGGAGGGAGGAGATAGGGTACTTTCAGATTGTAGAATATTTTGGTGTACTCTCTGGTTCCTTGCAGTGTTAGATGCAGTCTCTCACAGAGGAGGAGGTGTCAATGGCTTCTCTCTACAAAGTAAAGGAGCAGCCTCTAAAAACCCTCTTGCTTGGAAGGAAGTATTTAACTGCTTGCTCTTGAAAGGCGAGGTGTGGGCAGTCCTCAATCTTGTAGGTGCAAACTCTGGAATGGAAATAGTGAAATAGGTCTCATGAAGTGAAATTCGACCTGCAGTGTGTGACGTCCTTCTTGTAGTAAGGAGTGCATAAATGTGGGGTATTTTTTGCCTGTAAAACAGTACTCTGTCTTTTGCAGGGTGCCTGCTCTCTTCACAAATTGGGGAGGTATCTGCACTGCTTGACAGTGTCATGGAGAAGGTGGCGAGTATGGTGTCGCTGATTGTGGGTGGAAGCCACGTGTCACAAGATGATGCTTTATGTGAAGAGAAAAAATAGGCAGGAGGATTGTGCTCTCTCTCTTAGGAGGGTATACTATTGTCCGTTTGTGCGGGGGGATGGTACAGAAAAATGTTGCGCTTGGCCTGGGTGGGGTCTATCTTTAGAGGGTGGTGTGTGTATATGGGGTATTCTCTTGAGTGCACTTTCTTTAAGTGATGCATGTGCTTTCTCTGCAGTTGTGTCAGTGATGAGGAAACACCTTCTCTGAGGTGACTTTTCAAAGAGGCATGCTCTTTTCATGGTGCAAAGTCTATGGGGTGGTATCTGTACGATGCAATGAAACTCAAGGTAGGTATGGGAGTGCTTTTGAACCCCAGAGCATGGTTCCTACATGAAATATGGCCACATGTTAGACCTGGTAGCCTTAGGGTGGGTCGTCCCACCAACGTTTTTCCTTCCTTCTTCATTTTGCAGACCTATTGTGCTGGTATTAGGACTTTGCACACTTTACCACTGCTAACCAGTGCTAAAGTGCTTGCACTCTCTCCTCTAAACATATTGATTCATCCCCACTTGTCATATTTATTTTCCCTATAAGTCCCTGGTAAAGTGGTACTCCCTGTACCTAGGGTCTGTAAATCCTAATAGTGGGTCTCCAGCACTGATTGTATCACACACTTACGTAGCCCCTTAGCCATGTCTCAGGCCTGGCACTGCAGAGCCTGTCTGCAGTTCTCACTGGCATTTCTCACTGGCAAAACAAACCTTTTGCCAGGCCCAAACCTTCCCTTCATATACATATGTCACCCCCTAGGTTTGGCCCTGGACAACCCAGAGGGAAGAGTGCAATGCATTTAAAAGGCAGGACATGCATATATAACAGTGTTTTATACAGCACAAACTTGACCCGAAGGTATCGGGTATCAGAACGCTTTACATGAGCACCAGTTGCGTTATATGAGGCATGGGGAGATTAAGTGATTTGCCCAGAATCAAAGGATGTTCAGCGTCATTGCCGAGAGTCGAACCCGGGTCCCCAGATTCAAGGTCGACCGCCCTAGCCGTTAGGCCAACTCCTCTCTCCCACTGTACTTTTAACTTTTATGTGTCTTATCAGTGAAAAACTCTCAAATTTGTTTTTTACTCACTGCAAGGACTACCTCTCCCATAGAATAACATTGGAATTACCTTATTACATTTTATACATGTAATTCCCAATAAACCTTTCAAGTCTTGTGTCTCTAGAATCACAATTTAAAATCCAAACTGATTGGAATTCTGTAAATACCACTTTTAGAAATGTTCTTACTTTAGTCATTTGGAGCCTGCTACCTGTCTCTGATCACATGTCTGGGGAGAGTGGTAGCTGGGCTTTGTGTATTCCCCTAGACAGCCACACACAATCTTGACCCTGTGCCTCATGGGAACAGTCCAGACCGAACTGCCAGGCCATGTCTTCCCTGGACAGGAATCAAACATCCTAGGACCGGTTTTGGGCTTTCAGCCCTCATCAGCCAGGATAGCTTGACTCCAGTGGCATAGTGAGCATGGGACCCACGTCTGGGCATACCCTTCCCACTTAGGGTGAAAATGCAACACAAAAAGATGATGGACGGAATGTTGAGCATTGTCCAACATTCACCCCCAGTCACAGATCTGGGTTTAATCAATCGTTATTTTGCTCACCACGCCACCCCAGTTCAGACATATCCATATGCAAATCAGTCTTGACCCTGTGCCTCATGGGAACAGTCCAGACTGGACTGCCAGGCCATGTCTTCCCTGGACAGGAATCAAACATCCTAGGACCGGTTTTGGGCTTTCAGCCCTCATCAGCCAGGATAGCTTGACTCCAGTGGTGTAGTGAGCACGGGACCCACGTCTGGGCATACCCTTCCCACTTAGGGTGAAAATGCAACGCAAAAAGATGATGGACGGAATGTTGAACATTGTCAAACATTCACCCCCAGACACAGATCTGGGTTTAATCCATCGTTATTTTGCTCACCACGCCACCCCAGTTCAGACATAGCCATATGCAAATCAGTCTTGACCCTGTGCCTCATGGGAACAGTCCAGACCGAACTGCCAGGCCAGGGCTTTCTGTATTCCCCTAGACAGCCACATACAATTGGAGCTTAGGTGTGGCTTGATGGGCCATCCTGACAGGACCCAAACCTCACTTACACCTGAATAGACTGTGTCCTGTCCCCACACAAAAGGCTGCATACCCCCCTCCAGTGAGTGTGGGGCCAGGGCAGAACTCTGTGCACTTCAAAGAGCTGCCACAGGATATCAGTACTGGACCTCACACACCACTTCAACACACTTCTAGACCTGTGGATAATCAGCCAGGAAGAAGAACTGCAGTGCTGTTGAAGGACTGCCACTCTGGTGGACTGCTGCTTTGCGGGACTCCTGCTTTGCTGTGCTAACCTGCTGGCCTACTGCCGTCCTGCCTGGGTTGGAAGGCCTGAACCCGCATCACTTGACCCACAGTCACTCCAAAGGCTAGTTGTCTGACCTCCTAATCTGAGGTCTCAGGGACATAAAAGACTTCCAAGTCCTGCGCCTGGCCTCTGCTGTCTGTAAGTCTACCCTGTCAAGAGGAAATACCCCAGTCTTGGGCTCCTGGAAGTGGGCCTAAGGTGCTTGCCAGCAGAACTGATGCCTCTTCTCTGCTGAGTGAAGCATTCCCAGGCAGAACCGATGCACCTCCTCGTCTCAGCTGCGCATCTCCAAGCAGTGTCGATACTTCGCCTCTGTTTGTAAAGCACTTGCATTGTCACATTCTCCCGCATCTTGGGAACAATGCATTACCTTTGGAAGCGCCTCTGCGAAAAGGTTTTTCCGGTGTAAGCTCCTCGCATTCCTCGTCGACGGCACCCTTTCATGATGACGCCAAAACCCACATCGCAGCTTCAACGCTCATGGGAACCTATGCAGCGCCTTGGCTGTTCCTCATATCCTCGACACCGGACATCTCACCGAAAGCCCCGTCAACAGGATTCTCAATGTCAATGCATGAAGACCTCGCAACCTTGTTGCAACTTGGAACTGATGCATTGCCTCTGCTGCGCAGCGCATCTTTGACGAAGATCCATGCAACGCTCTGCAACCAGGATTTAAGGTACTTTGTTCAGCTGGCCTAACTGGGTCCCTTTAGCCGGCCAACACTCCATTACAGTTGGCCTGAACTTGTGACTTTGTCCCGGTACAGCGCAGCAAGATATTCCAATAGCGCTTTCGCTTTTTGAAGCTATTTTACTTAAAAACTTTGAAATTCAATATCTCCATTTCGACTAATTTAATTTTTGTCATTCTGGAGTTTTTTTTATTTATTAAAATCTATTCTGTTTTCCAAAACCTAGTGTGGGATCTTTTTGTGTGGTGTTTTCACTATTTAATGTTTACTGGGCCACTGGATATAGGGGAAAGACTTTATTCTTAAAGGAACTTTCTATCACTGAATGTTATCCAGAGATATGCTTCATCATCAAGTTCTTCCTACTCCTCTGAGCGTCCTTACAAGGGAGCACTTTTTAAGGAAAAAGTTGGTGACAGAACTTTAGTAACAGTACTGGTCATAAATCACAGGACGAGGCTCTCGCTCTCAAATTGAGACACAAACACTACCCACAGCCCATCATTGCTAAAACTAACAAAATGTCCTGCAACAACAACAGGGACACCCTTTTAGAACCACCTGTCTGGAACAAGGAAGATGTATCCTTGGTCTGCATAACCAGCTACAACATAGGCACTGACACAATTAGAAAGATTTTCAACAAATACTGAGGTCTACTAAGTGCAGGCACACTGAAGTTAGATAAAATGCCCTAAGACACAGCCGCAACGCTGTCAGGATAACTTATGGGATCCACCTAAGCCTACTGGACACTACCTGTGAGGGTCATGCAGTCTCTATAACTTGACAAAAGGAACTAGATCTGGCTCTGCCTTCCAAATGGGAGTTACCTAGTCTGGCAAATTGCAATTCAGAGAGAGTAGTTTATATGTCTAAATTTCCCTGTGTACTCTGTTACATTGGCATGGCCTGTAGGAAGGGGAAAAACAGAATCTGCGAACATTGCAGTAACATAAGATGCAAAAGAGAAACCACAAAACTGGCTACACATTTCATTAGTCAACCTCACACAACTAATGATTTGAACTGGGTTGTTTTGTGACAATTGGAGAATAGTGAAAACTCAGAGTCTATCTCTTTGAAGGAGAACAGAGTTGAGTGTATAGTCTATAAACACATATGATGGGTCCTCATGATGATATCCCATGCAGTTCCTTTAGCTAGCAGGACCAATAGTTTTATTCGCCACCTCAGATATCAGCATTGCCACCCCAGACCATAACATTCTGTTCATCAATGTTTTTATTCATTATAAAACGTTTTTATTCATTTTTATGCATTAATTTACTCATTCATTTGTAACAAATCTCATCCGTTTTAATTTGCCAATTAAGTGTCAGACATTTTAATCTGCCACTTAGCAAAAACCTCGAGATGTCTTCTCCTCTTCCAGAAATTTCTGGTAGTTTGGGTTTGTTTGGTGTATTTAAGTGTTTTGGTGCAATTATAACATTTTATACTGTTGTTACATTTTAGGTGCTTAAAGCGTTTTAAGCATTTTATATACCTTTCAGACTCTTATTTACCACAATTTTTCAGTTTTTAACTAATGCCTCTAGCACCATATAACATTATGGCGGACCCGCCAGAGAATCAGGAAGTTGTTCCATCCTGGGCGTCCATCTTGTGAGGTGTACAGTCGAGTGTTTCAAATGGCTCTCTCGAGGAAGACGGTCTGGACTGGTTGGGAAATGCAAGGGTGCATTTAATCTCTGCTCAGTTCTGCAATCAGTAACATGCAGGTTCCAGAGGTGGTGAACAGGTCTTGGGCCAAGTGGGGACCCAAGATGATGTGAGTACATGGCCATTTATCTGAGGCAGAGGTGGTGTAGTACTGGCGGTTCAGAGAGCTCAGAAGTCAGACCTCTTCAGCAGGACGAACCTGGAATCCGGACCAGGTCGCGGATTAAGGTGGCCGGCTCATCTCTCGTAAGTAGGTCGTCAACTCCTGGAGCTTTTTTCCAAAATGTTTCCCAAACATTACCAAACATCTGGAGCTCCTTCCAGAAGGTCTCCTGGTGGGTTTCAAGTGTCCAAACACAAAGCAACGGTCTGGAATCTTCTTGATGGTCCTTGGCAGGTCTGGACTTCACTTTCCACAATGCACTTGGACAACCCCTTAAAAGTCCACTGAATGCACTCCTGGAGGGGGATCTGGCTGGAGAAGGGTCTGTTAAGCTCTGTTAAACTGTAGCTGTAGGGAGTCCATTCCTTATTCCTTCTTGAAGCAAGGCAAAGTCCTCAGACCTGTAGTCCCAGATAGTGCAGCATGCGCAGTCTTCACCAGGCAGGCCCTTGGGTGCAGTTCAGGATTCCAGCAGGACAATCCTCATTTTTCAGGCAGCAGAACTGAGAGGCTATGCACCTCTCACATATTTAATCTCAGCTTCTGTGCATCAAGAGGGGGGGCACCCCTGACCAAAGGGATGTAGGGTGCCACTCAGGCGCATGACCACTTCCTCCAAAGTGTGGCATCTTCTTGTCCCTGAAAGCTCTATTTCTCCAAAATCAATCATGGCTGAAATTTCAGCAGAGCAGCAAGAGCTTACTAAAGCAACTATCCGAGTGGCTCATTTCCATAGCTCTCCTCCCCCTTACATCTGCAAATTCCTTCCTTAAGCCTGCTACTGGCGGCATTCCCTGCCTGTCCTATCCTTCTTTGAAGACTCATGCTTTACGTCTCCTCTCCTCTCCTCTCCCCTGGTATTCCTGTGTAGCTCAGAGCTCTCTCCAGCAGATAGCCTCTCTCATGAAAAGCCACTTATTACCTAATCAAGGCAGCCTTGTTAAGCCTGTTAGCACTGACCAAGCAGGGAAGACTGCAGGAATGCTGGGTTTTGGCTTCCAGACAAGAACGTGTTATAACTTATTTTCTGTATAAGTTAGGATAAATTCAACCAGAGCAAGCTGTTAGATTTATCAATACCATTCTGTTAAGTCTTTAAATTATATTTTGTATACTTTCATAGCAATAGTTATGCATCTATAAAATATTGCCATGTTAGCAGATGAGGCAAAGTTTCTTCAATGGGGGAAATAAAATGTGCAATTTCTTCCTCACCAGGGTTTATAAAACCTCAAACCTCTTTCATAAAGCCCCTGCTCTTAATTACAGGTCCCCACACTTGAACACCCAGGGGAGACCTGTGGTTTCCTGATATGCAAAAAAACAATTTGCTTATTGCCTCACAGTGCCCACAGCACCAAATTCAACTTTGTAGTGAATTTCCTATACTAGGGAAAAATAAAATGGGCAGCCCTCACTCTCCAGGGTTTAGAAAACATAGTTTATAGGGTCCCTGCTTATAGGTTCATGACCCTCCCCTCCACCCCTAGAACACCTAGGAGAGACATTGGGGGGTACCCAAAATTTACATATATGGGTGATTATCACTTTTAAAATGCCCATACCACCACAGTTGAGTTTGTAGTGAATTGTTCTATAAAAAGCAGTGCTGCAACACAGGGAACACAGGGCTTCTTTTAAAATGATTTCAGGGTCACAGCAGTGCACACATGCAAGTGCAACAAAGGCTGCTGTCCTCTAAACTTCCATGCCCCATTATCTACTAGGGTCTTATAGGATAGGTCATGTCAGTTATAAGTGTGCTTCAATGCATGTGTTTATCTTCAACATAGCACTAGCCCTGAGACTGGCTATCAGAGTCCAGGGAGCAGTCAAAGTCTGCTACCACCAGTGTCAGTCAGTACAAAGAAAATGGGGGGGGGGGTGAACAGGCAGATAGAGTGACTTTCTAACACAAGGAACACACAGACAAGGAAACTGATATAACTTCACGGGTTAATGTATTTGCTTCATAATCAGTATGTAGCCTGTCAGTGACACCTTTGATTCCTGGCATAAAAGCTATGGGCCATATTCTCAAGGAGATATCGCCGAGTTAACTGCACTATAGCACAGCCAAAGTCGCGCTAAGTTTACCGCCCCATTCACAAGCTGGTGCTAACTGCCCATATCACTAGTTTTCCGGCAATAGCAGCCGCAAAAAACATCGCCACAGATGACCCCAGCAACTATCGCTAATGAGATGCAGAGTAGGCATTCCCATGCAAAAAGCAGCGACAACACAACACCACAACATTCTCAACGACCAGCCTGATCTGGGATAAGATCACAAAACAGGCGAGAAGGCACTTTAGCACCAGGAAACTAACACCTGCTCCGACCTGGTGCAAAGTCGGACTACAACCTGCACCAGAAAAGAGAGCCCATCCCAGAGCCACACCTGAAGAACAGCAGATGCCATGGAGCCACTGAACATGTGTGCCGGACACCCAAGACGGCTACAACACCCACCGCCACCACCCCCAGGACCCCCCCTCTCAGCACTCCCCCCACAGCCAAAGACATGCCACATCAACTACACCGAATCATGTACCAAATAACCCGCATGATGTTGCACAATCACATCTGGTGACATGCATGTGTCGTCACAAAAATGAGCATCACACATTCACCTTCGAAGCAACATATGATAATTTATTAAAATAAACACAGAACAGAAATGAGGACACATGGCGGCACCCGTCGGGACATTCTGTAGGTCACAGCCTGCAAGACAAAAATCATGATGAGAAGGTGTGTCCTGCGCACATCAAGGGACACATAGAGAGTAGAGGAGAGAGAGAGGAAAAGAGGGAGAGAGAGATAGACGGACAGAGAGGGGGAGAGAGAGATAGACAGACAGAGAGGGGGAGAGAGAGACAGACGGACACAGAGAGGGAGAGAGACATAGACAGACAGAGAGGGGGAGAGAGAGATAGACGGACAGAGGGGGCAGAGAGATATAGATGGACAGAGAGGGGGAGAGAGAGAGATAGACGGACAGAGAGGGGGAGAGAGAGATAGAGAAAAGAGAGGGACAGGGAGAGAAAGTGCTGACACTACGCATCCAGGCCACACTGCCCACATGCTGCCACCGGTGTGTCTCCAAACACGTGCCGGTATGTAGTGCAGTTCACCAGGTCCCACATCTGAGACAGACCAGTCATCTGAAACAGAGACCAGATACCTGAATGGCAAAGTACATACAATTGCACACAACATCATCGTCTGTCTGCCCCTGCGCACCCAGGCAGATGCACCCCAGCCCCTCCTGCCACCCAGCGGTGCATACCCGCCCCTGCGCACCCAGGCCTCACTGCTCAACTTCCTCCACCGGCGTGTAGCAATGAGGGCCCACAATGTGCTGCTGCAAGCCACAAGCCCGGAGCCCGTGGACATGGCACCCTCCACATCATACAGCCCCGCTCCGCAGGCCACCAGGTCTCACGTTTGTGCTGGGTCTTGATTACTGCATGGCAGAGGACATATCAGTGCACCCGGCATCATCGCAGACTGCACACCCGCTCAGCCTCATAGGTGCCACTAACTCTGTGACCCATGAGGCGACACACCCCGTGGTGGTAGGCCTGTGCTGCTCGATGGCTCAGGCCTACACTGCGGTCCAGCAGGACACACAAAACCTGAGCTGTCCGGACCCTGGATGGGGCATCATCGCAGGCTGCACACCCGCTTAGCACTTAAGGTGCCCTTACCTCAGTGCACCGAAAGTCACCGTCCTGTGGCGGTGTGCCTGTGCCGGCTGCAGAGTATCCGGTGCTACCAAGTATGTGCCCCGCTAGTCTTGGACCCTCTATGATTGGGTATCCAGGTGTGGAGGCCATCATGTCACCTCCGGGCCTGCGGAATGTGATGTTGCAGGTCCCTGTGCTCCCATGCCCACCACACGGATACACCCCGAGAGAGGTTGGAAATGGCGTCGTGCACGTGCGCCCGGCCCTATTTACTGGCAGGGTCACATGTGCTGTGACGCGTGTGCTGGATGGATGTGGTGTGGGTGTAAACCAGCCATGAGGGAGTGGCGGTGGCATGCTTACAACTAGACCTGTGAGCAGAAGATCACTACAGGGGAGTCCTAGCACATGTGGCATTGTTGTCCCCCCCGGAGTGTAAGCGGAGTAGGCTGGCCTGGCACCTGCCAGTCCAGCACAAGGGTTTGAGCAATGACCCTGGGGCTCTGGGCATGGTTCCGTACTGGGCTGGACAAGGAAGTAACAAATGCGTGTGTCGCTTTTGTTGCGTCGGCACCACCTGGACGACAATCGGCAATATGTCACCCTGCGACCCAAGTCCAATGACATGAGCCACATGGACGTAAGAGGAATACACTGACCCTACATTCATCCACACTACCACACTTGAAAGACCATAGAGACGACACAACTGTGTCATTCAGTGGAGTGTTGCATCTGGAGCAGTACAGGGCCATGCAAACCCCACTTTCAAATGTTAGCCCGTCGAGGACCAGCCAGATTTATTCAGGGATTGACAAGTCCAAAGGCAGTGGAAGAGTTCAGTCCGCAGTCTGTTAGCTGTGTCATTGGCGATCAAACAGAATATGGCAGTCCATTCCGAGGTCCAAGGTGAGTGTCGCAGAGTGAATCGGGGGACAGTGGAAGGTGATGATGCAGAGGGCAGAAGCAAGCTGAAACCGGCCATATGGCAGAGATGAATGCTACAGTTTTCTCCGTACCAGTAAGGCAGTTTCATCCGCATCTTTGTCCTCTGCTGTTTAATGTGCCTCACGTGTGGGTGGTGCTGGCCTTTCTCCAGCACTGTGTGGCACTGACACCTCAGGGGCCGGAGGTGGAATGTCTGCTGCACTGTGTGGCACTGACACTTCAGGGGGTGGAGATGTGGACGAAGTGGTAGCAGCAGCATGCATCGGCACCAGGCTTTGTGGCAGCAATGCCATGATGATGGTCTTGAGGTCATTGTGGAACCCAGCTACCTCTTGCTGGTGTGCAGCTGTGGCAGCCACTCTTTCCGCATTGGCTTGCTCCATGTTCTCCATGAGCCTCCGCATGAGTCCCAACTTCCCGAGAAAGCTCGCTGGAGCCACCCTGACTAGACAGTCGTTCTTGTCGCACAGTCTGAACTCTGGCAATGTCAGCCATAGTTCATTGGAGGGCATGGAGCGGACTATGGGTGTCCGTTAGGGACTGTGAGTGGTCCCTGATGGGACTTAGACACCCACGTATGGCATCTAGTTTGTCTGCCATGCGGTCGAAGCCCACCCGCACCTGTTCAACCAGCTGCTCCTGGCATCCCAACACACAGCGTTGGAAGGCCATGTGTTCTTCGTGGGGGTCCTGGGAGGCAGCCGTGGTGGTGGGTGCTGCCCGCTGTGTGGTCTGTGCAGGGGGTGTTGTGTCCCCATTGCAGCTGGGCTGGGCTGCCCTGCTCCTGGAGGTGGGCTGCGGAGACTGTTAATGAACTCTTGGAGGGCGTTGGAGTCAAAGCTGTGGTGGTCCTCTTCGTCAACAGAGAAGAGAGGTTCGGGCTGCTCTGCAGGAGGTGTTGATTGTCCCTCTGCAATGCGAAGGGGAGATACAGTTAAACAATGTGTTCACGTGTGTTGGCGCATTGTACATGTTTACATACAGACTGCATGACTGTGTACATCGTGGCTGTTTCAGAAGGGCTGCCCATTTGCTGCGGAACAGTGGACATTTCGACAACATCACAGATGTGTGTTTGTACTTGTACAATATAAACTCAGATTTCCCTGCAATGCCACTTGTGATTGGCCAGTGTCTACACCCAGTTGGCACCAGTTATGTCCGTGTTCTGGTGAGGACGTGTTGGGGTTTGTGCCACTTTGTTGTCAGTGTTGATGTGCTCTGCATGTTATGTGTGTGTGCTGCATGGGGGGGGTGGCCCCTGCTGCTCTGTTTTGCTGCCCCTTATCCCTTTCATGTGGTGTGCCTTTGACTTCTGTGCTTGTACAGTGCTGACATGTAGCATACTTGGGTACATTGTTCTCTTGGTGGGAGTTGGGGTCTGGGGCATGGTTTGTCTGCAGATGTGCTGTGCTTACTTGTGCATGTGTGCCATTGTGCCCATCTCCCCTCGTCCCCCCAGTCCCTGGTCCTCACTCACCCTGGTGCTGTTGTGTCCAGTCCTGTTGAGCACTGTCAGGTCCCCCGACTCCAGCCACCGTCTCCCCACTGATGACTGTGGACACCATTTCCTCCAGCTCCTCATGTGGCGCAGGACTCCAGCGCCTCTTGACTTCATCCATTGTCCTCTTCAGCACTCCCAGTGCATTTGCCTTGTCCACAATGGCCATTTTTAGTTGCCAATTAAACAGTGGAGGTGATGAACAGTAGTTGATGGTGTTCGACCACCTCCGTTAACAGGATCCTGTTTTCCTGCTGACTGAAGCGCTTCTTCCTACTCTTCTTCTCCTTGCCCTTCCCTGACCCCGAGGTCCCAGGCAGGTCCTCCGGGGGGCTTGTGGGGTTCTGGTTCTCCTCCGTACTTGCTCCGGCAACATCCATTGTGCGAACTGTTTTTTGGCATTTGTTTGTCATTTTTTTTCTACTTTTATGTTGTTTGTTCCCACCTGACACGTGTGAATTGCAGGCCTGTAGCTGTTTTTTGCTGATTTTTGTATTGCGATAGGCCTCATGGCAGCTTTTTTTGCGTTCGCCTTTTTGTGGCGTGGCGTTGATTTTATCGCGGTCAGTTGACGCGTTATCTGGTCACTATCGGATGGTACCGCCGTGTTGTGAATACCTGGTTAACACGGCGTAAAATTCCCGTGATCGACTGCGATGTTGTAGGATTGCGTTAAGTAACTTTTGTGATGGTTATCACACGTTCTTGAGAATATACCACATGCCTTTTCGTCCCACTAAGTGTAATGCAAGAACTACCATTCATGTGAGAAATATTAATATCGTCATGCACAGGGTTATGAAGCCAGTGTGGTGTAGCCATTAGTGCAGCATCCAGCAGCACTTAAAACATTAACAACAATCTGTATATTCCATGAGACAATCATTCATTGATTCACTAGGAGATCATGCCAAACAATTGAGGTCAGGAAAGTTCATAGCAGCCCTGTCAACTTCAAAACATGTTTCACTGCATGAGGGGGTGGGGTGATGGCTTGGAGGGGTGGGGTTTCAGTCCAGAACTGCATAAGAGGCATGTACGCCTCTTTCTATGACCACCTTCTCCTCCACCCCAAAAAAGCCTAAGGGGCATATTTAATAATGAAGTGGCGCATTGTGGCATTAGCCTCCTTGGCTTCATGCTACACTCCGCCACTTCTGAAACACAGGGCTGCAACATATTAACAACAATATGGTGCAGTCCTGTGTTTCCCACTGCGTTGGCACTTCATTTAGCAGCCTAGAGCCAATGCAGGCACCTATGCACCATAGTGCATTGAGGGGAACATTGTTTATGTGCAAGAAGGAGTCCCTTCCTGTACATAAACAATCTTTAAATAGCGTTTTGTCTTAATGCTTAATGCAGCACACATAGAAGTTAAAGATTGTTTATGTGAAGGAAGGGAATCTTTCCTGCACATAAACAATCAATGGCCTTTTGTTGTTTCTATGTGCGCTGCACAATACAGAAAACATTGAAACAGCAAAAACAAGAAGAAATAAAGCATTTCTCCTCGTTTTGCCTGTTTAAAACCAGGTTTTCACTAGTCTTAATTTTGGTGCTGCCTCCTATTTACGCTGCCCTTGTAAATAGGGGGCAGCATCAAAATCAATGGCTGTTGCGGTGGAACGCCCACCGTAACACCCATTGCCCTCCCCTTTCAAGCTAAGTACAGCGTGAAAGGGGGCCTAATTTACAAGGCAGTGTTAAGCCACATTACACGTTGCAATACATTTCTAACTCCAAACTCTAACATTCCTGTCCACAGCAGGCCACTAGTGCATTTCTCTAAATCTCTTTGTTCTAGAAGTCATGCCGGAATGTCCTTCATGACAGATTTCTGGCAGCTTCATTCTGATCTTACAAGGTGAAATCAACTTATTGCAAAATAATAAACAATTTTCCAAAGAAAGTTTACTTTGCACCTACAGTACATTTGAATTTTCTCGAGACCAACTCCTATACATTCTATCAGGTTGTTCAACTCATCATCATTGGCAAGTTCTCTTCTCCATACTTGCTTACAAACATGCTTGTCACCAAATAAATACACACCAGCAACTAAACATTCCTCATGTTCTTCTTCTTGAGTGTTCAAATCGTTTCAGCCAAGGAAGGGCAGACAATTTGACGCCCTGTTCTTTCCACTGGTTAGATATGAAGTAGAGTTAATAGAACTGATATTACAACCACTCAAAATAAATACTATAAATAATTTTATGGTCTTTACGTAGAAGAAATGTAGCCCCCATACATGAGGCTTGAATTGTTCAACCACCCAAGTACAAGCAAACATGTATTTCTCAATGGTCGAGTATTGACACTCATGGGGTTATAATATGCACTTTGCAAAAGCAATGGTACGATCATTGCCTTTCACTTCTTGTGACAAAGTGGCTCCAAGATCCACATTACTGGCATCCACTGTGATGCAAAATTTGTTCATTGGAATGTGAGGATTCATTAATGGAGCACAAATAAGCAAAGCTTTGGTAGAGGAAAAAGCATGTTCCTATTCATATGTCCAAACAAACTGAACATTCTTTTACAGTAACCTCTACATAGGTTCAGTAAGAGTGGCAAAACTCTTCATAAATTTCATATAGAATTCGCACATTCCCATAAATGCAAATAACTGTTCACGATTACTCTGTGTGGGCCCTTTTCTATGGCCTCAAGGAATCCTGATCTAGGCATAATCCCACCTCCAGTGATCACATTCCCCAGATATTCCACACTGTCCAAACCAACTTGAGGTCATCCCCAGGACAAGAGTTTCTTTACGTGTTTCACTTGCGCCGTTTAAACACCCCTTTTCACAAGCACAATGTGTTCACATTGCACTTTAAACACAACCTAAAAAACGTTATTGATGCCCCAATCAAATTTCTTCGTAAAGTACACAGTCAAAACTTTATTTTTTTAAATACAAATCCTTGAATTTAAAAAAAATTGATTAAGTGTTCTTTGTGTAATTATTTTACTGCTATAAATTTGTACTTTTTTATTGACTACAATTGAGACATTGTTGCATGATATTGTGCTCACCCAGGTTTCAACTGGGGTTACAGGTTTTGCTCTTGTTTCTTAATACTCTTAATGTACAAGGCAGGCTTCAAGCAGCAAGGCAGTCCTCTGGTAGCAGCAGGGCAGTTCTCTGAAGAACAAAGCAGTCCTTCTGAGGGTCCTCTGGAGGTCCAAGAGGGAACTGAAGAGTTAGTATGAGGGTCCTATAAATAAATACCTTTTGAAGTGGGAGAAAATTCCAGGCCCTTCTACATCTGTTTTTTAGAAATTCCCCCCTTCTCCTGCTCGGGGTCCAAGAGTTCTAGGATGACAAAAGACGGGTGTGAAGTTCTTTGTGAGTGTGCTGTAGGCAGCTCCTTTGAAATGTAAGTGGTGTATTGAACAGCTCCACGCCACACATCCTGGCAACACCTATTCCTCCTTACTCTCACTTTCTGGAAGGAATGCACTAGGGCCAACTGCTATGCTATCGCAGTCATGTGATCTGGGACACAGACTGCAGGCAACAAATATTTTCAGAACTGTGATGTCAAATCCGACTTTACCACTAAAGAGGGTTTTAAATTGAAATTGTTTTGAGAACAAGATTGACATTGCATCCTGTTCCAAGACAAAAGTTAGCACTTCTTAAATGTAATAAGGTAACCCAGTGTTATCCTATGGTAGAGGTGGCCTCAAAGTAGTGAAAAACAATTTTAGGAGTTTTTCACCACCAGGACACGTAAAACTTAAAAACACATGTCCAACTTTTTAATTTCAATGCACCCTGCCCTATGGGTTCTTTAGTGTCTGCTCCATAAGTATTAAAATGGGAGGTTTAGGCCTGCCAAAAGGTTATTTGCCAGGTTGATTTGGCACATCGCAAAGACTATAATGACAGACTTGAGACACATTTTAAAATTGCTAATTAAGTGGGTAGCACAATAAGTGCTGTAGGTCCACTAGTTGCATTTATTTTACAGGCGCTGTGTGTGTGCTGTCCAACTTTATTAGAGACTTATAAGTATAATAAATATGCCAATTAGGTGCAATTTTACCAAATGTAGCAGAGTGAGTGAAAGCACTTTAGCATTGGCTGGCATTGGTCCACAGAGTCCTAATGCCAACAAAAATGAAATTCAGAAACAGGAGGGGTGAAGGCAAAATGTTTGGGGATGATCCTGCAGAAAGAGCCAAGTCCAACATAGATGGAAAACAGGTTTACTGGTGTGGCATGGCTGCTGGCCAACCAGCAGGAAGGTAGGTCCTGGATGGGAATTCAGGCATTCTCTATTGATGTGTGGATGAGGGAACTACAAAAATGAGCTAATGCGAGGGTGATACTCTGACATAATTGCAGAAATGGGCCAGGGATGGAGTGGGGATCACAACAAGGAATACAATGATGACACACTAAAAGCCAAATGGGCGATGGACCCCCTCGAGTTTCTGCAAGGTGTAACCCCCCCTGTTGTAACTTGTATTGTTGCTTTGCATCTTTTCCCTTAGTCACCTCTTCCCTGCTTCTCAGACAGTGTGAATCTGATGTGTGTGGAATGTTGGAATGCTTGATGAGGTAGTAGAATTTTGGAGTGCCTGGTGTGGTTAACAGAGAGACAGCTGTAGTGTGTGGGCTGAGTAGCAAGGATGCTGCTCCTTGTGGGGCTGAACCTTTTATCCTACTTACCATCCTGTAACTAAGCTTAATAAACCTCTTACCTATAACCTACTTCATGGCTATCTTTGACATTCTTTTGGATTGTAACACCCCCTTTTACTACTAGTATGCAGGGGGGAATTGGTACTGCTGTGCTATGAAGTAACAGACCCTCCTTTTCCATATAGAACCCCAAGATGAGCTTTAATTATTTTTATGGAACAATTTTATTTATTAAGGTCTGCATCTCTTTGACACAGCTTTCTGCCTACAACCACAGTGCCACTGGATTCAGTGACCGGGCAGCGATATCAAGTTATGGAGAATAATACACAGCTCTGAGCCTACAACCCAGAGGCTGGCAGTGATCAACAGACTCAGTGAACTTTTAAAGAGGAGAGACAAGAAAGGGAAAAGAAAAAAGAAACCCCATGCAACCACCCCCACACCTCATCCCCAACTCCTCTGCACCATTATACCCATTGTCTCACGCCCAGCCAACAAACATTTAATGAGGTTTGGGAGCGACGCCCGGCACCATGATAGGGTCAAGGTGTCCTCACTGTCATCTCGGGGGAGCAAGCGCAACATCTGCAGGTATTTCAGGCAGGTCACCTCTCGGAACTCAATCGATAAGATCCGGATAAAAGGGGCCCACAGTTCTGGATACACAGTCACCCTATTTTCAACTATCACTGACATACGTTACATCGCCAGGGTCACCCATAATGTGTGCAGCCAGGCTATGCAATCAGGGACCTCCTCTGTCCCCCAGCGCATGAGTACTTGATGTGCAGCACTTAATACTAACGCCATTTGCCTGCCCGAACCGACTTCAGGCGAAAGGTCAGGGGTTCGGGTAACCCTAAGATCGTATATGTGGGGAAGCGGGTATAGTCGGGTCAAACGCTAGGACCTGGTCCAGAACCTGGCCAGTTTAGGACAATGCCACAATAGGGGAAAGAGGAAGCCCGTTTGGCCACAGCCCTGCCAGCATTTTTCAGACCACCCCTGATTTTACCTAGGTATGTGTGCAGGGGTAAGATACCAGAAGGAGGCAATTTTATAGGCAGACTCTGTGCAGGACATGTCATCTGCTGTGTGATGTACCCTATAGTAAATGTAATTGCATTCCTGGTTGGAGAGGGGGCACCCTAGTTCATCTTCCTAGCCTATTTGGCACTTGGTCTTGGGAGCACAGCTCCCTTCAGAGAGTAGAGCATAGAGTTCAGAAATGAGATGCTTATCCCCATGTTTACACACAAAGTATTTCTCAGAGTGGGTGAGGGGGCAGGAGGACCCAGGCTTACAGCTCGGGGTGGTCACCCACTGTCTTAGCTGAGCATATTGGAACACATCTGATGACAGAAGCAAGTAGTCCTGTTGCAGCTGAGGAAAAGGGAGAATCCCAAGGAGTTGAAAAGCAAGCCTACGCGCTGATAGCCCCGTTCGTGCCAGCGATTGAAGACCTCAGAATTAATCCCCAGGGGGAAATCGAGATCATCAATAATTGGTGTCATTGTGGAGGGAAATATCGTCAGCCCCTGCTTAAGGGCAAGAGCATTCCATATTTTCAGGGTCATGGCATTTCTGGGGAGGAATACAACCCCCAGGCTCTATGCTTCAAGGGCAACCAGACCTCACACCATTTATTGGCACCAGACATCATCCGGTGCATAAAGTAGCAGTGCTTCTCAGAGAGTGGGTGGTTCCACTCGACAATAAAGCGCCGTTGTGAAGCATGGAAGTACCGTAGGAGCAAAGAGAGCCCCCAGGCCTCCATCTGCTCTTGGTTGAGTAATTTGTTGTTGACAGAGACATGGTTTCTTGCCATTTCAGATAAAGCGGTTGATAGCAATTTGCAGATTGCATAAGATAGAGGGCAAAGGAGTCAGTGGTATTGTCTGAAAAATAAAAAGACTGCGTGGTAGTACTGTCATTTTAACTGCTGCAATGACCTCAGTCCAAGACAACCCCAGCCGGCTCCACAAGGAAAGTGTCTTGTTGGTCTGATCCAGTCGGGGTCCATAGATAGCTGCCAACATCCTTGCCAGCGTAGGAGCTAGCTGAATGCCCGGGTGTGGTATGGTCTCCTCCTCCCCCTCAAATCAAAACCATGCCTGCAGCACGTTCACATGTGGTGAGGCGACTGAGACGTTAAGGATCTGGGATTTTTGGAGATTGACTGTGAACCCCGACACCTCACTAAACGTCCACATCTCATCGAGCAAGGATGACAGATCGGTCATCAAATTCATCAAATATAAGATATCATCTGCTTACATGAAATGAAATGAATGAAATGGAAATTTTGAAATGAAATTAAATGAAATGGAAATTTATCTAGTGCAATCATTCACCCAAGGGTATCATGGCGCTTGCTCAGCACAAGACATACCGGACCAATACAAAGCAGCCTCAAAGATTGAAAAGCCACGTCTTTAATGCCTTCCTGAATGGCAACAGGTGAGTTTCTTCCTTAAGCCGCACCGGAAGAGAATTCAAAAGTTTGGTCGTGCCTACCAGAAAGCTCCTGCCACCCCAGGCGCATTTTTAAACCTGGAAACTACCAGGTTGTGAGAGCGTGCTGAGCGAAGCTGGCGGGCAGGAACATAAGGCAACAGATTCTGTTTGAAGAATGCTGGCCCTTTATCATGTGTGGCTTTGAACACAATGCAGAGAGCCTTAAACTCAATCCGCCTTTCCACTGGCAACCAGTGAAGCAATTTGAGCGCTGTGGAGGCCGATTTATGTTTCGGGATATTCAACAATAAGCGCGCTGCAGCATTTTGCACTATCTGCAACTTATTGAGGCATGTTTTACGAAGGTTCATGAAGAGACCATTACAGTAATCGGCTCTAAATAATACAAGAGCCGAAACCACTAATTTCCTCAACTCAACTGGGATGAATGGAAGAATCTTTCTCAGTATTTTTAAGGTGTAGAAGGAGGCAGATGTCACCTGATTAACGTGGCCCTCAAAGGAGAGCGTTGAGTCAAACGTGACCCCCAAGTCTTTGACCTTATTTTTTGGATTGGGAAGCGACCCTAATTCTGTGGGCCACAGAACAGGGGTCCAAAAGTTGGTGTGGTTGCCAAAAAGTAAGACTTCAGTCTTACTAGCGTTCAACTTCAAACAATTCGAGGACATCCATTCCCCCACCTGACGGAGACAGGTATGGAACTGTGCCGCTGTATCGTCTGCAGAACCTGACACTGAGACCACAATCTGCGTGTTATCTGCGTACGAGATAGCAGAGAAACCCAGAGATCTTATTAGCATAGCCAGTGGCGCCAAATAGATGCTAAAAAGGGTAGGGCTCAATGACGAGCCCTATGGTACTCCACATGCCAACGTGAAGTATGGCGATTTGAAATCAGCAAGAGCCACAAATTGCTCCCGACCAGACAAAAATGATTTTAGTAAAACAAGCGCTTTCCCTTTGATACCAACCCCCGCCAAGACTTGCAAAAGTTTCTGATGGTTTACCGTTTCAAATACTGCTGAGAGGTCAAGCAGCACAAGTGCTGCATTGCCTCCTGCATCAACAGTCTGCCGAATCATTTCAGATGCTGGAATCAGCGCCAGTTCAATACTGTGTTGCTTCCTAAAGCCAAACTGGGAAGTATCTAGACAGACATGCTTTTCCAGGTAATCAGAAATAACAATATTCATGGCTTTCTCCACCATTTTTGCAGGCAGGGGCAGTCTGGAAATTGGTTGGTAATAATTAGGATCTGCTCCATCCAGATTCACTTTTTTTAGAAGGGGGAGAAAAGATGCCAATTTCCAGTTCGCCGGAAAAATCCTGGACATAATCATCTGATTAAAAATTGGGGTCAGGTGAGAAGCAAAAACCTCTGGCAAAAGATGAACATTTTTTCGGGGACAGGGATCTAGAGGGGACCCAGATTTGGTAGACAGCAAAAGATTAATGACCTCCTCCGTTGTTAACAAAGGAAAGGAAAGAAGTTCATAAGGGTCACTAATGTCAGCAGATATGAGGGAGGTTTTCCTTACCACAGGGGCAGCGACAGGAGTCGCAATAATGACAGTGATGTCCCTGCAGTACCACTTCGTGGATATTAGCTTGCCATTGAATTTCTGAGCAAGAAAAATAGCTACCCCATTCTTTTTCACAGGGCCGGAGGACCAATACTACCGGGGAAACTAGCGCAATTGCATATGAATAGGCATGTATCCCCGCTGGAGTGTTCCAGGAGAGACAGCACTGCTGTGCGAATATATGATGTTACTTAGCATACCGTTACTCAGCAGGTATTTACTTCAAAGTTTTTACTTCGCAAATACCTTTACTAAGCATGATTTTAGTGCGCATGCTTTTACTTCGCAAATATATACAAATACATTAAAAATGCTTTTACTTCGCAGTTAATTATTACACATACCGTTACAATGTGCTATGGTACTTTAAAACAAAAAATGAATCGTAATAGTAACCTATCCCCTGGCATGCACCCTGAACCCTAAAAATACCCCCTACACCCCAAAACCCTATCTCACCCTGACCCCTTAAAATATCCCAGTACCCCAAAACCTAAACACACCCTGAACTCTAAAATTACCCCCTACACCCCAAAACCTAAACGCACCCTGAAGCCCAAAAATACCCCAGCATCCCAAAACCTTAAACACGCCCTGAACCCTCAAAATACCCCATGCACCCCAAAACCCTAACCAACCCTGACCCCTAAAATTATCCCAGCACCCCAAAACCTAAATGCACCCTGAACCCACAAAATACCCCAGCACCCCAAAACTTAAATGCTCCCTGAACCCTAAAAATACCCCTGTACCCCAAAACCTAAATGCACCCTGAACCCCAAAAATACCCCAGCAACCCAAAACATTAAACGCACCCTGAACCCTCAAAATACCCCTGTACCCCAAAACCCAAATGCACCCTGAACCACAAAAATACCCCAGCACCCCAAAACCTTAAATGCACCCTGAACCCTAAAAATACCCCCTACACCGTAAAACCCTAACCCACCCTGACCCCTAAAAATACCTCTTCACCCCAAAACTTTATTTTGCATAGTAACTCCATTATGTATAGTAAATATATGCTAAGTAATGGAACATGCGTAGTAAATGCATGCTAAGTAAATGCATGCTAAGTAATGGTATCTGCGAACTGAAATATGCGTAGTAATGGTAATACGAAGTAATGACCGCATAGTAAAGGTAGAATACCCTGTTGTGCGCTTCACTGGGCAGTTCACGGGTCATGGGATGGGGATCTGTGGAGCTAGAGAGTGTCCCCCACCTAGGGGTCCTACAGGCGGGACAGGGGGCGCAAGACATGGAGCTCAACTAGGACGCAGTTGAAGGAGCATAGCCAAAGTGGTTGGTGCAGAGGAGTGAAAAGAAAAGTACATAGGAAAGTCCCCAGGGAAGTGCGAAATAATAACATTGGGTAAAACATATAATGACAAAAGTTTGTCAGTGTGGTACAACTGTTGTGGGGCGTCTTCCAGACGTGGACCCCACAGTCGCCAAGGAGACCCCTGATGGTGTACAGCCCTGGGTGAAACCGGGCATCAAGAAAGGCAATCCCGTGGCACCTCAGCCTCCCAAGCCCGCCTCTTAATATCCCTCCAACCTGGCGGCTGCAGGCGAGTCCAGATGGTCATTTTTTTCCTTCATGGGGCTTCTGAGAGGGTGGATTCCCCAGAGGGAGTCTGGAGTACGGATGTCGCTCTTTGGCCATGGTGTCGAGTCCGGCTTCGCTTTAATGGGGGCTACCTTGGCACGTCGCCACCCGACCTCTTCTGCATCCTGCGGTTGGGGGAGAGGGCTTTTCACTGCATCTCCGAGGGCTCATCATTATTAAGTATGGAACAGGCCTCTTTGAGGGATCTCAGTTGGTGTACCGTTCCATCGCGGCAAAAGGTGATCCAGAAGGGGTGTCCCCAAGAATATGTTATACCTGCTTTCCACAAATGTTCAGTGACTGGGCAGAATTCTCTTCGCTTTTGCAGGGTGATCCGCTAGAGGTCGTGGTACAAAACTGGGGAGTGGCCCCTGAATTGGATTGGGTGCGAATCTTGGGCTTTACGCAGAATGTCCTCTTTTATTTGAAAGTCATGGATGCAGACCAGGATGTCTGCAGGCGGGTTTTTTTGGAGTCTGGGGGGGTCCCACCCTGTCTACTAGTTCAAGTTGCAATTTCATCTACTCCGAACTGTCTAGGATGTGCTGGAAGAGGGCCATGGCGTATTCCCTAAGGTTCGCACCCTTGACATGTGTCGGCATCCCCTGGAGGCGTACGTTGTTCCTGCGGGAACTATTTTTCAAATCTTCATTGTGAACCAGCAGGACTTCATGCTGTAGGCCACTCTATTTACTCCTCTCATCCAGTTTCTCGCTCCTCCATAGCAGCCACTCAAACCCCCATCTCTTCCAGGTCACAGCAAACCTCCCGGAGGTCCACAAAGAGCTCCACCTTCATGGTCTGTAGATCTCCCCTGAGAGATGTAGAGGGGATTTTAAGAAGGACTTGGTGACAGCACCTTCTCCATCGTCAGGGTCCACCCGGTGCTCTCTAGTGTTCCCAGGCAATTTATTTCACAAACATGTCTTTAAGGGAGTGATCCTTTATAGCCCTGTTCACGGACATGGCATGGGCTTGCGGGAGCAGCCGGTTAGTAGGTCCAAAGTGATAGAGGGATCAAGACCGTCAACGTCGACGAGCCAGCACAGGTGTCTCTCTTTGTCAGGAGTCTGGGCAGAGGCCAAGCTAGGGCACCAGAGCTTAAGACCCCCCTCTCTGGGCCAGCAAAGGAGACCCCGAGGCCACAGAGACACGAGCAGTCACTTCGCATGCCCCCCCTTAGCTTCAGACTGTGTGGCCGACTGGGGGCAAGGCCCAGTGTGGAGCAGTAATGAAAAGCCAAGTCTTTGCTGGGCCCCAAGACTTGCTAGGCATGACAGCAGGGGAAGGGCAGAGTTGCTGGCTCTTCACCATTTCAGGTGTTATCCGCTGTGCCTGCGGCAAGGCCCACTCACCACTCGGAGCTTCTCCCCCATGTCGGGGGTTGGCAGCAATGTTAGTGCATTGGGGGTAGAGGACACACAAGCTGCCCCCTCCTCCCTTAAGGTGCCCGGACTCCTTGCCTCATGGCCTGAGTGCCATCCTTCAGGACAGGGCCTAGCAGGCCGCATCCAGTCCTGGCCTCTGGCCACGCCCCGAGCCTTACAGGGGGTGATCATGTGCAGGGATCAGGGGAGCAGAATCTTCCTCAGTGCTCCCCACCATTGCAGTGCTCTGCGGCCTAGTCTCCACTACTCCGCTCCTCCAGGGCCTCTGCTGGCCATCCAAACGCCCTACTGGCATCTCCCCCCTCTCGCCGTGCTACTCACAGTATCAGGCACATTGGGGAAGGGGAATTCCCAGCCGCCCTCACCTCCTGGTCTGGGGTGGGCCCAGAGGTTGGTACGCTCCATCGGGGCCTCCTGCTGGTCACCGACTTCCCACAAAGAGGGTCTCCACACTGAGGCTAAGTGAGCACCTTTACATCCGCCGCTTCTGTGGTCGGGTGTGGCCCAACATGGCACAACCACCCCCAGGGAGCAGCCGCAGGTCGGACGAGGGCCTCAGTGCGGGCCTGCATCTTCTCCACCGACCGCCTCACAGGGCAGCGGTCGTGAGCTCCACTCGCCTTCTGCAGCACCCACAGGGATATAGGGAGCGACAAGCCTTCGTTTTGGGCTCAACGCATGCCCCGATCCTTACGCTGGCAGCAGAGCCCGAAGGGGTCCCACACTAAGAGTTTAGAGGGCAGCTAATTGGTGTAATAGTGGCAGAGGGATGGAGAGACCAAGAATCGCGTCTCATACATCTGCCATCTTGGACACACCCCCCTTAGATATTTTCTAAACTTTTAAATTATTACTTTGGAACAATTGGCAAGAAACTGTGATGCTTGAAAGCATGTTGTAAGAATCACCTGATCAATAAAGTTCACCATGCAACTGTGCAGTCTTGTTATTTGTCTCCATCAAAAAGTATTATTTTTGTTGCAGCGAAACCAACAGTAAGTGTCCTCTGACACTGTACATTTCCAGAAAAATGTCAGAATTTCATGTGTCTATGTGTGAGCAGAGAAAGAGGTGAATTTCAAAAACAGCCTATGCGAATATGTGTATGCCTGGTTTGGCATGCATTAGGCACATGAAAGCTAGACCTGTTAGCCATGCAAATGGTTGTCTTAAATGGAGTACAACCACAAAGCAACTGTTTGGCCTGTATTCTAGTGGGACACATCTGCAAGGACATCCAAGGGCCATCTTCAAGGGATGCTTCACTTTTAACCTTTACCTAGTATGAAGACACACACTTCTAAAATAATTTGCTGCAGGGACATTTTTAGGACTGGCTTGACAGCTCAGTTGTCTAATTACCTTATGTGCTCACCAGAAAAAGAGCTTTAAGAGGCAGTAATGAGAGGGGCCTAGGTGTTGCCCTCATGTTGATCAACTTGTCTGCAGACTTTTGATTAGGCAAAAAGTGTGTGATTTTATGGAAAAAGAGTGCTGGTATTGTTCTATTTGCATTCTGGTAAAGAGTTTGCTCAATGCAGTAGGTATGAGTTGGTGATGGTAACAAGGCAAGTAGCAAGGCTGATCTTTTAATACAATATGGTGTGAAAAAAGCTGTTGGCCTGATCTATTTATATTTTTATTTATAAAGTGCATGTGGAAGGCAATAGGACTTTAAGAGTGGATTGCTATTACGTTGTGCTAACATCTGTAGAGAGGTATTTCATTACATGGAATCTTACAAATTACCATAGTAGGCAAAGTTTTAGCCCCTCTTATAAGCCATGGGGTTAGAAGATTTTGTCAGTCATTGTTAATCATGTATATTGTTTTGACAAGCGCAATTCTGCACATATTTCTATACCTATGACAGTATGCCTCATGACTATCTTGCTGGAAGTCCCATGCTAAATGCAGCAAGCCTAAGAGGATTATCGTGTGTCACCAATCAACAATTAAGGTTATTGGCATTATTGGTTCATTCAGAAAAGTTATGTAGGCTGCCACAGGTCTGATCTGATTATAATGAAAAGTTACAACAAAGCCAGTATGTCTGACTTATTTATTCTGAAAAGCATATGCTAACTCAACGGTCTTTGAATCCCAAAGATTACCAGAGCAGGCATGAGATTTGGTGCCGGTTACCCTTCTGACAAATCCTGGGGTTAGAAGATGTGCACTATGAGAATCCATGTTAGCCCTTTTGAAGGGGGTTGAGCTACTCTTTTTCGTATTTTAACTTGCTATATATTTTTCACTTTATTACTGAATGATTGATTGCTGCATTGTGGAAAAGCATATGATATTGAATATGGTGACAAGCCAATGATCAAGGCTATTGTTCTGATTGGCTCATTGGGAAAATATATATCAAATGTTTTAAGTCTGATCTTAAGTTCATGGAAAGTTACAACAAAGGCAGTAGATCTGACATATTATGAAACGCATGTTAACAACATTATTATTTTAAAATACTATTGAGATTTATAGAGCACAATTACCAAAAAGGTTTATTGCCACTGAAGGAAAGACTGTAGACACTCACCAGAAAAAGCAAAAGAGTCTGAACTAAACAGGAAGTAGCCACGTTTATAAAGTTTTATGGAATGAAAGTATCTGATCATGAGCACAAAGGTGTGGCGGCAGACTGATCCAGTGGCTGGCTGCTAGCACGGAAAAGGCCCTCTTGCCCGCATGGATTCAGCAATATTATGGTATTGGGTTAAGCATGACAAAAGAAAAACAGAGACCAGGGGATTATGATAAGGAAACTTGGTCTGAAGGTAGTACGTGGTATTTCTGCAAAAAGCAGAGTGTACTAGGCACAAATATTTAAAGACAGTTTATTTGGATGCCGGTAGCCAGTGAAGGGACTAGAGGTTAGGAGATTGTGGTGAAATTAAACCCCAAGGTTGCGCATAGAGGGCTCAGGGTGGGAGGGGGGGGTCAGCAAGTGGAGAGGGGCAAAAATCAGAAGGCCAGGATGGGGGATCTGCTGTTGCCACTGACCATAAGGAACTCAGTTTTATAAATGTTAAATTTAAATTGTTTTATTAATCCTTGCAACAATGACATTTAAATGTGGATTGTTATTGCACTGTGTGAAAGCATTTAGGCAGATATTTTTTCACATGGAATGTCAAAGACTGTCATAGTCAGCAAGAATGTTGGTGTTGGTTACTCCCTCTGACAAACCCTGCAGTAGAAGGTTCACACTGTGATAATCCTTACTAGCCCCATGTAGGAGGGATTACATATATTGCTTTGGCAACCATAATCTTGTACATATTTATTATGCAAACCTGATTGTTGCATTGTGGAAACGCTTCTGCCCAATTGTGTAGGCTTGAATTGGCTCATTGGGAAAAGTTTTTTTACCTGCCATAGGACTGATCACTTTATTCTGAGAAGTTACAACAAAACCAATACAACAGACGTTTAAAGGTGGGTAGGTTCTTCACTTTGTTATTACACTATGTACAACACCGTTCTAAGATGGTCAATTTGTACTTTTTTTTTCATTGCAAGCACATGTTCACCAAGTTTATGCACCAGAATTTTAACTTTTGTTCAGCTTTTATTCTTTGAATGTATCTTAGATATGCTTCCTGAGTTTATTTGTGAGTTGGTGAATGCAAGAAAGGGTCAGTAGGCGGGTGTATGGATGCATGAGTGCAAGGATGAGTGACAGAGTGCATATGTGAGAGGTTATTGAGCCTTGCACTTATCAGTAGCTTAAGAGGAATTTTAAGTTATAAGACAGACTTATTGGCATTCTTCTCTTAACCCTCAAATACGCGGCATGGTCACTGATACTACATAAGCATCGTAGAGAAACAGAATCTGATATCCACAATCCCTTCTGTGCAATACATTCTGACTCAAAATACATCAGCTTTAGTTAAATGACAATTTTGAGGAGAAATTCTATAGTTCATTGTTCTAAGTCGACGCAACTATTTCCAATTAAGTTCGAAAAGGGCTCTAGGAAAGCACATTGCTGAGGCAAACCTACAAAATAGTACAGTGACAAAGCTATTAAAAACAAACTGACAAAGCAAGATATAGTACAGTGACAAAGCTAGAAAAAGTTAGGTGGTGGTTTATATGTAAACAGGTTGCTCATAGAAAATAAATCAATGTTTTCCTTACTAAAGTCAGAAAGAGTAAACTGTCTTACAGTACTAATAAGGAAAATATGTAAATATATTTCTACTGGTGAAATCTAACTTTGATGGTACATTTTATTCCTTTAATTCTATTTATTTTTGGTTACAGATTAATGCATTAGGTTCGGTTAAATCCTATAAAGTTTGAACGTGACAAGGACAACAGCAAAACCGCATTAAGTCTACATATATTTTGAAGAATTTCACCTACCAAGAGCTGTCCAGCAAAGCAGATAAAAAGGATGAAGGAAAGCAAGAGAAACGCAGCCCCGAAGGAGATTCCAAGAATAGATGTTCTGGAATTAAAATAAAACAGGCTTGTTAGATTGAGTAATGAAGAAACATTTCACACATCTTTGTTATGCATATTCAGTGGGTGAACTCTCTCTCATATTACCATAAGAGCGTCAGGGTATCTGCATTTCAAAATACCCATTCACAGAAATCCAACTTCTTTTGCAGGTCATACAATAGAATCTGCTGTACAGTGTTCCCTTTGGCATTCTTCCTAAACATTTTTATTTGATTTTATTTTCATTTACAGAGTTTTTCTATAATGCTTCTTCACCTGCAATAATTAGTGTGTTTTGCACAGAACTGTAACTACATATGTCATGTGTGTTTAATGCAATACCATGAAGGTCAACCGAAGCAGAGAAGGAATGATGTAGTGTTTGCTGAAGGGGAGTTTCCGTAGAATAACGTAGTGCAAACAGCAAACATCTAAGATACACAGAGCAGTGCTTAATTTGTAAAAAATTAAGTGCCAGGGCCCTCATCAGGAGGCTGCTGCAGCCTCCACCACCCATTGCCCCTCCTAGCGCTACCAATGACAGTGCCAAACCAGCTACTAACCATCACACTCCTACAAGTGTGGCAGTTCAGACTACTCCAGACCCCAAAAGCTGCAAGATTGGCAGGGATGAGTCATTTGTTACGTATATTGAATTAGTAAACAGCAGTTGTTGTGCTCACTCTATATCAGGCAAACAGCCAACCATGTGGCAGACTGCCATAGGTGCCGGTGCTGCCAAATAACTGCCGATGCAAAGCACCACAAACCACGGGCACAAATTAAGTACTGACAGAGAGGACTCAACGTGTGCGGTTGAAGTAAGTTCAGTAGCGCTGGATAGTTTAACCCTCTCGTGAGAGGCCACTTTATTATGTGAGGTCTTGATTCAGCAATATCGTGAACATGTGCGTCTTGAGTCCTTTTCTGAATGAGATGACGTCTGGTGCCATTCCTAATTGGATAGAAACGGTGTTCCAGTTAGTGGGAGCAGAGCCCACAAAGGAGTTCCTTTGAGCTAGGGATGTTTCAAATGTCAGGTGTTTGATAGAGTCTTTGCTTCACGAGACTCTGGTGCTAATATATGTTTCAGAATTCTGAATGATAGCTTGGTATGCTTGTATGAATTCCTTTCAATGCGAGGCAGTGTATCTTACATTTCATTCTTGCCTCCAGTGGGAGCCAATGGAGATCTCTCAGGATGAGGGAGATGTGGTCAATAATTCTTTTCTCTGAGTTCAGCAGAGCCTGCATCTAATCTGGAGATTATAGGTACATGGGCCCTGTCTTGAGTTGCTCGTTTGAGAGTAGCCGCAATGTTAACATCCCTTAAGGATGGAAGCCAGATAAGCGTTAGGACATTTACCTCTGTTCGAAAGTGGTCTCAAGATCTTTGGAAATCATAGGAAAAGGATGCAGTGGCAAAGCACCTTTTTCTAATTGATTTGATCCCTACCCTTCGTTGAGATAGACATGAACTTGAATGGTGGCCAACAACAAAACAATATTTAAAGCTTGTGATGCACAGAATGGAGGAGGAGTTGAAGGATAGACACAGAGTAAATATCAAAGAAAGGTAAAGGAGGAGTCAGAGGATTACACCATGATAGCTCAGTCATACAACTTCCCCGCAGTACAATCACAACCCAAAGAGTATAATATGATTGGATAAAAATGGTTTAGGAATCTCTGGCCTATCATATTCCCTGTGTAGCAACAGCCAGATTAAAGCCATACGTTAACGGGTCTTTTGACACGCGGTGCAAACAGGGCACACTGAAACCCCCTGGTTATATAATGTTTCTCGGTACCAGGATCGGATGTACACCAATGTGTACATCAACAGGAACTAACATGCTCACATGATAATTGAGCCAATTTTGTATATGCTATTACATGTTCTGCACAGCTCCACTCAGACGTTTATAAATAGTCAAAATGTGGTGATGACTGGCAGTGTAAATAGGGGAGAAGTGTCACTTACACTTAAGTTCCCATGAGGCACAGGGTCAGACTGATTTGCATATGGCCATGTCTGAACTGGGGTGGCAGAGTGGGCTAAAGAACGGTGATGGATCAAACCCAGATCTGTTGACTGGGTGTGAGTGTTTGATTGGTTCTGATGCTCCGTCCATCACCACCCCCTTTTGTACTGCCTAATCAGTGCTGCAGCCACAATGGGCCGGAATTGCATTTAAACTTGTTTTAGCAGTAGTTTTTGGTCTACAAACACCTGTAAATACATTATCCAGGTCCTATTTTAGTGTATATGGAAATGGGCAGAATAGATAGGCCTGATGATCCTTGTCTTCTCATACATACATGGCATATCTCTGCTTCTTCTCTTTATGCACAGTTTTATCACTGAAATCATTGTTGTCATTCAGTATCTCGTACCATCACTGTGCTGATGACCCCATCATCTCTTCCCTGTCCCAAGGACCTCAAAGCCTGTGCAGGCAGCACTCTCTTCGATATGAAAAACTGGTTGTCTGCATGCATAACTCTGCCAAGATTATCTTCCTCCCCTAGACACTCTGCAGGCTCCTTGGACTCATGCAGAACTTCCGAACTGGCAGGTGATGCTGTAGCCACGGTTTCAAATTGTGAAGGGACAACTCAGCCCTTCATACTTGCAAAGTCAACAATATTTGAGATAGTGGAGTTCGGAAATATTTTACATATATTTTCTGTCACAATACCCCTTTATTCACCCTACTTATACCCCTGTTATGTTACCAGTAACTTAAAAATCAAATTCGAGAAATATACGATAATTTATTTTATCTACGTAACCACCTCCTCCACCCACTAGGACTTACTCGGCAATCACCTCACCTCCTATCCAGCCTGGACGCCAATAAACAAGCTATACTTCAACTCGCTGAGCTACTGCACCAGCCTCCTTGCAGGATTCCATCACTGCTCCTCCCAACCCACTGAAAAGTTGCCCTGTTTAACCTTGTCACGTCTATCACTCCGTACAAACACCAAATTAACTTGCCATTATGACTTTGTTTAATAATGTTTTATACCGCACTTATGGTATTTCTGAGCACTGCAGTTACAGATGCTATTACTACTCAGTTTGGGGTACTTATTATGCTAAACATTTCCAGCATAGAAGGCCAATCTGCCTTGCCAGAATTTAAACATGAGATCAGCGCGTTTGTCAGTGGTGAGAGTCCAGCTCCCAGACATCCTGCTATCCTGTTTACTGGCTCGCTTTGTGCCACAGATCCTTTCTACATATTTATCTTTCTAAGATTCCAACCAATCACTGTTTTCACATCCTTACCATACCCAGGGCCCCGTTCACTAGACCCCTAAAAATCAACACCGCGTCAGTAATTCTACATCACTTATAATCCGAAAGTTTCAGGTGAGTTCCCCTCCAGCAAGGCACCACCATTTTCCCTTCACATAATAGTGGTGACTATTCAAGTCATCTTTATAACAACAGCCAAATGCCATCTCCGGCAACAGGAAATATTCCTCATTTTGTCAGCTCCGCATTATAAGGACTTCTTCCACAGAGTACAGAGTGAACAATACAACACAAAAAAAAGATGGAATGAATGTTGAACATTGTCAAACACTCACCCCCAGTCACAGCTGTGGGTCTAATCAATCAATATTTTGCTCAACTCGCCATTACAGTTTGTTTTATAGAGTGAAAAATCCCTGAAATCTAATATATAATGTTTTATATGAAAAGGGTGACTCGTCAAATTTTTTCATAAGCATTAGCTTGCTACCATGTCTTTCATCTGTGTTCCAATGCAAAATTAGTTTTAACATCTGCGGCCGTATTACACAGAGTGCCCCTGGGGAGCAACGGGCATGTATGACCACTTTGCAAGCCCCTAGGGCACTTCGGTATTATAGAAGGGGCCAGAGACGATGGTGCAGCTCCTTCTGTAATACAGATATTGCTGGCACATTTGTAGAGACAGCAGTATCATTGGAGGGCGTGCCTTAATTTGCATGGGGGTGTGACCCCATGAAAATGAGGGAATCAGTTTACCTCTGTATCCGCTCCATATTATTGATGCCGGGGAAGACGCAAACATGCCTTTAGGAGGATGCACTGAAAGTGAGCCACATAACGTGGCGCACTTTCAGTGCACCTTCTAATGGCAGCCCTCTGGAGAGGAGAAAGGGGGTTCCATGGACGCCCCTGACTTCTCCTTGCAGGTGGGTGCAAACACTCACTGCAACCACCTGCAAGGGGATCTCTCTCCCCTCTTTAAAATGCAGGCTGGTTGCTCCTGCACAGTGAAACACAGAGCGACTTTGAAGGAGACACTCCATATTTTACTTGACTGCGCTGCCCCCGAGATTGCGGCTGCCCTGGGGGCAGCGCAACTATGGTAATACAACGCACCTTCCCTGTTTGTGCACGGCGCACCATTATAAAGGTGCGCCATGGCGCCAACAGGGAAAGTGGCTGAGATGATTAGCAAATTAATATTTAATAATAAAAAAATGCATGAACACGTATAATTCAGAGTTGACCCTCATTCACATGGAATTCCTCTTTTCATCAGATGAAACATACTCGTGAGAGCAATGCCTTAATGACCAAGCCCCTCACTTTGTTAACAGCTCACTAGCCCACAGTACTTTCCCTTGTGTCTGGAAATCTGCAATCCTCAATGCCTTGATAAAATAAATCCTCAATTGTCCTAATGACCCAAGGAACTTCCATTCCGTTTCCCTCTTACCAAACCTAGGAACAATTTTGGAAAACTAGAGTTTCAACAGTTGTAAAAGTTTGTACAAGGGAACAAACTGCTTGACCCTGTTCACACTGGATTTCACCAATGCCGCAGCACCAGATTATTAATGTCCATACTGGCAGATGTTTAGCAACTAGCAGATGAAGGTGGACTAGGAGCTCTGATTTTGCTAGGTCTGTTGGGTGCTTTTGACACCAATGACCTCCAAATTCCTACCATGTCCATGATTGAAGCCGCTGCCTAGGGCATTAAACTGAGTTGGATCAAGTCATTCTTAGAAGACAGAATCCAATTAATCATACTTCACCCTTTTTTTTCAGGACCTATAGAGTTGAGCCTTGGTGTCCTACAAATATCAGTTCTATCCCCAATCCTTTTTAACTATACATGTGACCCTAGCCAGACTTCTTCGTGAAGAAAGGGTATTATTCTACAGGCATGCGGATGACACTAAGCTAATTTCAGATTGTCCCGTGCTTCTCACTGTAAGGCACCTTAACCCATGGCAGAATGTTTACCCATTACGGGATGGCGGATGTCTGCACACTTTCTTACATTTAATCCCTCAAAGAGTTCCTGCTGAACTCCTCCCATACTGATCCCAGGTTTAAACTCAGCTGGCCCTAGGTATTTGGCTCACCACTGGCCCTTGCCAAAATAGTCCAACATCTAGGCATCATCATGGACCTGGGACTCAAGCTGTCATTAGACTATAAGATGGCCAAATTGGCCAATCCTGTCTTGATTCATTCCAACTCCTAAGAAAAATACTCCCCTTGACCAGCCGCGGCCCGTGGATGGAGTTCCGTGGGGCGGTAAGGCGGGGCGGGGGAGGGGCAGGGTGGGGGCTTCTAAAAACCGGAATATGGATAATTACAGGTAAGTAAACAATTAAATAAATAAAACGAATTTCGTAGCGCACGCTGCACCGCAAAATGCGATGCAGCGTGCGCTAAGAAATTCGTTTTATTTATTTTTAGAACCCCTCACCCTGCCCCTCCCCCGCACCGCCTTACCGCCCCACGGAACTCCCTCCACGGGCCGCGGCTGCCCTTGACTAATCCCTGTTTACACATTACAGTGGTGAATCCAATCAAATGACAAAGACTTGAATACACCAATCACATCTATCTTGCATCACTTGAAAAGCTCCTGTATCATTCACAACTAACGCAGAACACCACAACTTCCACTGTTCTCTGGAGCAACCAGTCAAGATCACATCTCTCCCATACTCAGGTTTTTTCTTTGGCTCCTCCTACCGAGCAGAGTCTATAGTAAGGTCAAGACTAAGCTCTGGAGTTCCAAATACCCATGGTACAAACCCAACCGCCCCTTACCCTCATCGACTCACTTTCTCCTGACTGTACCCAAAGTTAAGTTTGTGACAAATGACGACCACTCCTTTTCCACAGCCGCACTACTTCTATGAAACTCGTTGCCTTATAGTCTGCACTCTGATTTCAACCTGTGGGCTTTATGGAGCACTAGAAAACCTGACTCTTTAACTAGCAACCCCTTAACTAGCCAGTAGCTGTCCCAGGCTTTGATTCGATCAGTGGATATAATGTCTAGAGTCAAGAGGCTCTACAAACGTGCGCCCCATAAACAAACTATAACATATCAGAATAAGCAACCCCTTTCCCAATCTCTTCCATTTGATGTTTATGTCTGGCCTCATTACAATGCACACATAACACATATAACACAGGTGATTAAAATAGCCCCACATTTAGAATGAGCTTTTTTCAGAATAAGAGAATGCAGCTTTTATTTTCTCGTGTGATATCCTTCCCAACAGCTTGAAAACATTTGGCAGCATCAGCTGCAAACTCAAGAGGTAGCCAATCAAAGAAAAGCTCGTGCTATTGGGTGCTTTTCAACACAGCTGAGATGTACGGATTCAGGCAGAGTCATTTTGAAAGTGGTGGCTAATGGATCCAGGGACTCTCAGAAGCAGGTGGCCCGGATGTGATGATGCTTGCGCATGAAAGACCATGCGCTCGGTGTTTTTCTCCAGTGATGATGTTTCCAAGTTCTGCTTGCGATGCACTGTCATTTCCGCATTTTACTTTTGTAAACCAGATACCAGAGTTGCTGAATCAGGATTATGGGTAATGTAGCTAAAGCAGAACGACAGAGATTGCATGCTAACTAACGTATGTCAGTAATTCACAATTTACCAAGGGCCTGTTTTCAGACCCTAAAGTTTTACCTCAAATGTAATCATGCTGGGGAGGGTTGACCTCCGACAGTAAGGAGCAGTAGAAGCCAATGGTTGACAAAACCCACACCCTAGGGATGTTTAACATTTTGGAGGGTAATACCATTTCAAATATTGTTTTCTTTTAGCTATTCCTATTGTTTTTCAATTTATCAAGCTATCTATGGGTGTATTCACAAGGTGCATTTTAGGGTATGTTTAGCAGTAGTACAATAGTACTACTCATGTACTACAAAATGCTATTCACTAACCTATGTGTGGAAATCTCCACCCCTCCTAACTTTTTTATACAGAGAACTCCGCCCTGACTAAAGAGATCTCTGCACATGTACACCTATATCTTAGTAGTAAATGTGGGAGTGGCTGGAAAATACGGAGTGCTTGCTATTAAAGGTGAGGATTTTGCGAGAAGTAACAATGGATTAATAAACTGCTTAGGGAACAGTTTAGGGAGCAACATGTTCACACCCACAAAAGAGAAAGCTCATAGCTATTCATAAAATGCACTTCTACAGTTAGTACAGCCACAAGGACTCAAACAATGGTAAACACATACTCTAACTCATACCTGGAGTACGTCCAACACCACAAATGGCCAACCACTGGCAATGCATCTCCTGCCCCCCAAAATAATGGAGGTATGGACTTTAATTATAACCCCCAGGAAATATCGTTAAAAAATTTAATGTATTTAGACTTCTTCAAATTATATATACATTTTCTTAAATGTAAAAAATAGAATTAATTATATATATATATATATATATATATATATATATATATATATATATATATATATATATATATATATATATTATCTACTGGCGGTCGCCAGTAGATAGTTATAGTTAGGACCACGTTTCCATAGGAAATCCGCAACATTCTATTTTGAATAACTTTGGCGCCGGTCGATGAATCCTCGCGAATTTCTCAAAATAGGTGGGGCGCTACGCTCCGCTCCTACCCTGAAAGTCTCGGGGGGATTCGTCAAGCGGGGGCTGAGATAAAAGGGGGGTCCCAAAACGCGTTTTTCCCATGCATTTTTCCATAGGACCTTTAGACAGAGCTACAGCCCGAACGGCTGAACAGAATTACTAGAAATTTGGCAGAGAGGTAGTCCCTAGGTCAAGGAAGTGCCTTTTGTAGGTTTGGTGTAAATCTGTTCAGTAGATCCTGAGAAAATAGCATTTAAAAGCATATATATATGTGGGCGGAGCCTAACCACACATCTCATCCTGAGATCTGATTGGCTGTCAGCACTTCATCCAAGAAGTGTTGGCAGCCATCTTGGGACCAATATACATGATAGCACCTCATTAAAAAGCATTGCAGTTAATAGAAGGTTTAAAGACTTTAGTTACATTATAAATCATTTGTTGATGGTACCATACTCATTTTAGGAATTGTGGTATGTTCTAAGGTGATTTCACCATGTGAAAAAGCCTTCTGCTGGGATATCATGATTGAGAGAAAAATATTTTCTCATGCTTTTACCACAGAGGTTTGGAAGGTGATCTATAGGCTAAACTGAGAGCTTATTTTCTGTAAATTCACATTATCTTTCTCAGTCATGTGAGAATGAAGTCTGACATTCTCTGTAAAACATGTACATCCAACAAGGGCAGAGACTGTCAGTTGATTCCTTTGTGTTCTACTGCAGCTTCCCAGAGTGTTCCAAAGAACTACTAGAGCGCTAACAGTCCTACTTATGATAAACGTATGGCACACCTGAAGCCATCTTGCTTGGATTAAAGTGGTAACTCTTAAAACATTTAATTTAAAAAGGAACAAAAAGAGGGGGTTCATTTTTCAATAAAAAGTATGATTAGTGCTGCAGAAAGAAAAATTAGGGCACATTTTGAGTGACTTCTCAAATCCTCTTCTATTTCATTAAAAAATTCTGACATGCAGACTGAAATATGCACTTTCAATACCAGCAGCAGTTTTCCCTGGTGAGCAGTAGCTTTACTACAGTGATCTAATGAGCAAAAAGAGTGCTAACATTCTGAATTTATGGCAAATGTGTGACACATCTGAATGCCTTCTTGATGGAATCAAAGTAAAAAACTGAAAGTATTTCCTACTGAGGAGACTGCAGTAAATGAGGAAATTAGGAAACTTCATAACAAATAAGTCTCCCAAGATGGCCACCAGAGACAAAAGAGCCCAAATGTAGCCCAAATATCACCCAGATGTAGCCCAAGTATAGCCCAATGACAGAATGTCCCAGAATGTTCTTAAAAACAACTAGAGCGCTTACTGTCTTCATTATGACAAAAGTATGGCACACCTGAAGCCATCTTGATTGGAATAAACTGGTAACACTTAAAACATTTAATTTAAAAAGGAACACAATGAGGAGGTTCATTTTGCCATAGAAATTATGATTAATGCTGAAGAAAGAAAATGAGGGCACATTTTGAGTGACTTCTCAAATCCTCTTCTATTTCATTAAAATAATTCTGACATGCAGACTGAAACATGCACTTTTAATACCAGGAGCAGACTTCCATGGTGCAGTAGTTTTACTACAATGATCTAATCAGCAACTAGAGTGCTAACATTCAGAATTTATGGCAAATGTGTGACATATCTGAATACCTTCATGATGGAATCAAAGTAAAAAACTGAAAGCATTTCCTACTGAGGAGACTGCAGTACATGAGGAAATTAGGAAACTTCATAACAAATAAATCTCCCAAGATGGCCACCGGAGACAAAAGAGCCCAAATGTAGCCCAAAATCACCCAGATGTAGCCCAAATATAGCCCAATGACAGAAGTGTGCAAAACACTTATTACTTTGTGTTTTTGCAGTGTTATATAGTGCAGACTTGTCAGGTATTGGAGTGCTTTACATGAGCATTGGTTACATCACACAAGAACACATTCATTTTGGTTGTAGACATGGGGAAACTAAGTGATTTGACCAGAATCACAGAATGTCGAGCTGAAGCAGAAACTTCAACCTGGTTCCCCAGTTGCAAAGTCTGCAGTTCTGGAAGTAACACCACATCATCTCCCCTAAGTGCAACATTTAATCAAGTGGTCAACTGGATAAAAAAACATAAAGATAACAAATAATTTAAAAGTGCTTTGTCGCTATTTGAAAACTCAGAAAATATGTCCTTATTTTAGCCTTTTAGAGCACTACCCATAATTTTGATGCCAATAAGACCCTCTCATATATGTAATTTCTAAAGGAAATGCTCTAGGTATTACAGTTTTGATTACATCAAGATGATGTCAGGCGTTCCACACTTTTGTGATAAATATAGAATGTTAGCAATCTAGTTGTTCATTAGGATACTGTTGAGAGGCAGAGGCCAGGGGCACGGACTCTGAAAATTGAAGGCAGGTAGGAGGGTGCAAAGGCAACAATTTAACCACACTGAGCAGGCAGGAAGGGCCGTGGAAGCACAACAGACTATGGAGGGCAGTGGAAAGGGGGGCAGGGGCAACAAACCAACAATACAGGACTTGCAAGAGAGGCTGTTGGAGGCAAGATCTATTACGGGTCAAGGAAGCTAGGGGCGGTCCCCAGATCCCCGGGAGCCACCACAGAACTGAGCAGGAGAGTGAGTCAGGGACAAAAGGGGCACCTTAATTTGAGCCGGGGTGCCTAGGAACGCTTGCTCCAAAAATGAAGAAAACAGACATATGAGACATGGAATTGGAGGAAGAATACAATGGCAGTTTAATGAGAAGATGCAACTTCAAAGAAACCGCAGAATAGAGACATAAAGTACAAAATAAAGAATCCAGATAATCATACAGCTGTCATGATATTCTCTGTATCTCAATTAATGTACTGACAGAGAGAGAGAGAAAACACATCTATAAATGCATCATGAGAAACAAGTTACACCAAGGAAAATGTTACCTAGGAACACTCACGTTTACTCTTAGAGCAAGCATTCCTGCAATTACAATACAAAATCTTTTAAATGCAAAAGTAAAGAGAACAATGGTTAAACATAACATGACATTTCATATAGGTAAAATAGAATAAGATACTTCAAGCAAAGCAGAGCAAGACATTTTAAGCAAAGGAAGACAAGAGCTCCCAGCTCTTGGGGAAAACCTGCACTGCCTGTTAACCTACATACAGACGGCGAGGTAGTCCGTCGATATCTGTGGGTGCTCCCTTTTTATATCATTTTGTGGGCTCCTTTGCACGCTACATCTACCTACGTATGCTACCCAAAAGCTTCGTCTGCAGATTTTACCAGACATTTCGTCATTTACCCACTTAATGCTGACAATGGACTGGGTGAAAAGGTCAGTCTCTCAGGCCAATCGCTTATCGTAAGTTCCATAGAGCAAGCAGAAAATAATGGGTATTGTACGGGAATTCAATATATTCATGTATAAAATCTCCTCAGTTCTCCTAACTTGACGCTCTGCGGTTGCCACTTCCTTAAAAGCGGGAAACCTGCCCAGGAAGCAAGTACCAGTCCAGGATGCAGCCTACTGTATGTCGACAGCTTCAGGGGGATGTTGAACTTTGATACCGAGCACGGAGCACTCGGGTAGGGTGGGGGCTACTGGTTTGGAGCAGAAGGCCTCGCAGACCTGCCTTCAGACTGCTATACACTAAAATTGCAGAGCTATGGTCAATTTAACAAAGAGGCCTACATATTGAACAGAAGGGCCTACACAGGGGTTTTATACTGGCTGAGTGGTAAGGATGTCTCAGGATAATTATATAGCAACACAGGACCCGCTGGTCAATTTAATACGGCCTACAAATGCAGCTGGCAGGGCAAGGACAAGGGTCTCATACTTCAGGTGTGGACAGAACGGGCCAGGGGCCCCCTGTGATACAAAATCTACCCTCCTTCAAGCCTGTGGCAATGTAATAGACCATTGTGGGCAGAAGGAAGAGGCAATGGTAGTACAACCATACATGCCAACAGACCCGATTCAGCCAGGAAACGTCCAATGTTTTTAAGCTCAAATGGGCTTTATTTGATCTGTCTCCTGTCTACAATATCCTCTTTTTCAATGTAACTCAAAGGGGAAAATCAATACCCCAGTTTTTTTTCAAAATCTCCCTCTTACCAAGTTCAAAATGTTCGCAAGTATGGTACATTGGATCATGGAAGGAAATGGGATAGGGACATGGACTTGGATAACAGAGGACAGGAGGGACATGGAGAGGTGCACCAAACTGACCCTGCAGGGCAGGCATCAGGGTTTGCAGCAGCACAATACACCACACGGGAGTGCAGCACAACAATCCATAGAAAGCAAGAGGGAGGGGACAGGACTATGCACATGGACAACAGAGAACAGAGGGGCAAGAGGCAATGGTAGCTAGCTGACCATAATGGACAGACAGGAGAGAAAGCTGCAGCATAACAGACCATAAAGGGCAGGAGGGACGGATCAGGGGCATTACAATGGAACAGACAAGCCAGGAGGGAGGGAGTAGGGCTGGGGGCAAGGGGGCAGGGCAGGAGCAGCAAGATAGCCATGGAGGTCAGGCAGGATGGGCACTAGAAGCAAGACACACCATGAAGAGCAACAGTGAGACTGTGATGGCATACACACAGACCATGGAGGGAAGGTGGGAGGGGGTCAGGGGCAGCTAACTGACCACACAGGGAAGGTGGGAGGGGCCATGGCAGCACAGAAGACCATGCATGGCAAGTGGGAGGGTTAGTGGCAGCACAATGGCTATGATGGGCAAGAAGGAGGGTGGAGGGGCATGCACAAAGGACGATGGAGGATAGAAGGGAGGGTCAGGACCTGTGCACAGACAAGAAAGTTCAGGGGAAGGGACCTCACAACAGACCACACGGGGCAGGCAGGAGGAGCAGCTGCAGCACAACAGACCAGGGAGGGCAGAAGGATGTGGCAGTACAATGGACCATGTAGGACAGGAGGAAGAGGATAGGGGCATGGCATGTGGACAGGCAGGGTGGAGGTGACAGGGACAGGTTACAGTCATCTGACAATGCTAGGCAGGTGGGAGGGGAGTGGCAGCTCAACAGAACACTCAGAGTAGATAGGAGTGGCAGGTCCATGGGACATGGTGGGCAAAAAGGATGGAGCAGGGGCATGCACAAAGACATCGGAGGGCAGGGGGAAGGAGAATAGGGGCAGCAAGCTAAGCACAGAGTTTAAGCAGGAGGTCAATGATGGGGCATAGAATTGGGCAATGGAGGGCAGGAGGAGTGGACTGGTGCATCATACTGAGGGCAGTGGCAGCACATCAGACCATGCATGGCAGGAGGGAGGAGGCTAGTCCATGGATTCACACAACAGAGGATAGGGAGGAAGGGGATGGGGCAGCAAGCTAACTGTTCAGAGAAGGCGGGTATTAGGAACTTTATTGTTTTTAAAACATTGTGTCTGTGCGAACTACTTAAAATATGAACAAGTATGCAGCATAATCTCAATTTTATTCAGGAAGAAGAGGACGTTTGTGACTGTGACTCCGGGCTCACTTGGCAGAAACACCCCCTGACCCTCCACCCCCTATCGCAAAATGTAATGCCCGTGAAAAGGGTAGGTGAACACAGTGTTATATAGAACATAGTCCTGAGAGCACGATTGAAAATGAAAACTAGATATAGTGTATGGTATAAACTATGCACCAAAAAGTGTGATATAAGATGAACCGGGCGTGAAATATAATATGCAATACATTGTGCGCAATGACAGATTCATTGGAGAGCGCGAGATATCACAGGCACTAGCGCGTGCTATGCGATATGCGCCTTGGAGTGTAATATGCACAGGGCAGTGTTGTGTAACCTAACTAGTCTCTAAAGTTGTAATATAAAATATGTGCTGGGGAGTGTAAGGTTGCATATGCACTGTGACAAAGATATGGATCCCAGAATGTAATATGTATGGCATAGCACTGTGCGTTATAACATAGGCATCGAGAAAGGCACGTTAGATGGGGCAATATAACCCGTGCGAAGACAAGTGTGGCATGACATATTCACGGGGTGGTGTTACAGTGCACATGGGCTAGAGAGTGTCATAGCATATGCACTAGCTAGTGGAATACAACACAGAGGTGTGTGGCACACGGCAGGCAATGGTGGGTGTAACACAGCATTGGGCTCTGTCAGGAGCGCGCTGTGACTCTCAAGTGATGTTCGTCCCCTTTCCAGAGAGTAAAATAAAAAGTATTACACATCCGGCAGTGGATGTGTGTTTTATTAACCGTGAGGGGGGTTTCTTGCATAGTTTTGGTCGAATTTTTGTCGAATCCCCTTTGAATGGCTTGGTGTGCATGTGTATTAAATGTGCCCGTCAATAGCTACCCAAGTTTGTATAAATAAACGACAAGGGTGTCTACCGGGATTAGGCACGGTAGGGCATCAGACATGTCAGAGCTTCACTAGTGGTGTAAATACATTCCACGTGGATTCATTGCATGCATAGTCACCTTTTAATGAATATCACGCAAATCGTCATGGTGATAGGTACGTACGGTTTGTCCAGCATGTCCTAGGTGTGTCTATAAATATATATTTTTAAAAAATAATAAAAAACAGTGGCCGGCCCTGGGGATTGGGGTCAAAAAAATATAATTAGGAGACTGGCCCTGGGGGATGGGGTCATCAGGGCCAATAAATTAGAATAAGAAGGGGAACCAAACAGCCCCCCTTCTTAAAAAACTAAAATAAATAAAAGACTGGCATCGTGCCGGAGGCCATGCCCCCTCCGTGCAGCACTCTGCAAACGCGCCCCCAACAGGCATCTCCAGTATGCGCCAGGGAGCTGCGCTGCAGCCAGGTGTTCTGAGGCCAAGCCCCTTTTTACACCTCTCTGCAACACAGCTCTGTGGCGCTTACTGGAGGTACCTAGTGGTCTAGTTTGACCCTAGGGACCCTTAGGATTCAAGGGGACTTAATCTCTCAACTTAGAACAGCCACAGGGCGCGTTTACACAGTGGTGAAGGGAGGGGACGGGGCCTGAGGTGACGTGTGCAAACACGCACTATGGCACGTTTTAAATTGGGGATATAATTTCCCTTCAATACTGAGGGCCCCTGGGGGCTAACTAGCCCACCAAGTGCTTCCAGTAAGCGCCACTGAGCTGCATTGCAGAGAGGTGGTCCAGGCCGTGCCACTTTTTACACCTCTCTGCAACGCAGCTCTGTGGCACTTACTGGAGGTACCTAGTGGGCTAGTTGGACCCCAGGGACCCTCAGGATTCAAATGAACTTAATCTCCCAACTAAAAATGGACACAGGGCGTGTTTACACAGTGGTGAAGGGAGGGGACGGGGCCTGAGTTAACGTGTGCAAAAACGCCATGTGGCCTGTTTTAAGAGGTAGTTTTAATCCCCATGCCCTCTTATATACTAGGGGCTTACAGAGGAGGTCATGCTAATCACAGGGGGACCCCAACGCATAATGTTCCCTAGTGTATGTAGGTGTTTTCACTGTATTCTAAGTGTCTTTTAACATAGCACTGGCTCTAGGACTGGTTAGTCAGGCTCAGTTACCACCAGTATCCGTCTGAAAAAGTTGAGGGTACAGGATGATTTTGCAACAAGGCTTCTTTCTGCTCTTCTTTTTGTTCTTTCTGCACGTTATCCTTCTTCCTGCACTTATCTTCGTATTTGAGGACTTCTGTTGCTTCTTTCTGCACTTCTTTTGTTTCTTTCTGTGCATTTTTTCTTCTTTCTTCACATGTCCTATCTCTGTAGGCATAGTTAGAAATTAGCATTTAAAAAACCTTTGAAATTCACAGAAAAAACCATAGGTTTCAGGCACGTTATAGTTAGGAATTAGCATTTAAAAAACCTCAGAAATTCACTGAAAAAACCATAGGTTTCAGGGGTGTTATAGTTAGCTGGACTTTTCACTTGTACAAAACCATTGAAATTCCCCCGTTATAGTTAGTTCAGCTAACTATAACTCGGGCGCCCGCAATGCACTGCTGATGACGTCACATATTACATCACTCATGACATGGTCAGTGACATCACTCATGACATCACTGATGACATCACTGATGACATCACTGATGACATCATCCTTGTGATAGAGTGGCAGACCTCCTCTCACCCTAATATAACCTTTGATACACACATTCAAAAATAGAGACTAAAATTTTCAAAACAATGGACATACCAATACCAGTTACAACAACCTCTTCAGTAATTCTAAGATCCACATACACATCCACTCATTCACCAACAGTCCTATACAGTCACTCATACATGTACTCACTCATCATATGTACTCATACACCTATACATCCTGTTACACAATGCCACTCATCCATAGAGTTACTCACACACATAGTCACTCATGCTAATAAAGAATCAAACATACATTTACTTGCATATACAGTTATACACACACCACCATACTTACTTCTACGGAAACTTACACATACTTAGTCTTTTAAACAATCACTTATAGAAACACATACTTATTCATACAGGAACTCTTTCAATCTCTCACTCTCACATATACTCACATATATACACCAATAGTCACATATACTAGTTTAAAACATATGTAGTTACTCATAAAGACACTACTGAGACAGTCATTCACTCACTAACACACCCATACACACACTCATCCACCCATACAGTCCTGCACACATGCTGTGTTCAACACATACAAACAGTGAGTCACTCATTCATGCACCTATGCACTACGTAATACCCCCCACCGAACCATGCAGACACTCAGACTGATACTCAAAAAACCAACTAATAACCTATATAGACACCCATGTAGCTACTCACCAACCCATGCAGCCACTTATACACAAAGTGAGAGACTGATACAGATATTTACATATTTAAACATTACTCACTAAGCCATGTATTCACTATGATACACTTAATCAGTCAGTTACACAATCAATTTTTCAAAAACAAATCATCCATTTAGACACTTATATACCCATTTATTCTTCCATCGACCTTGAGATATACATATATAAAACATATTTAATTTTCAGAAAAACACACATTCACTGGATGATGTCATCAGTGATGTCATCAGTGATGTCATTTGAGATGTCATCAGTGATGTCATGAGTGATGTCACTGACCATGTCATGAGTGATGTAATATGTGACGTCATCAGCAGTGCATTGTGGGCGCGCGAGTTATAGTTAGCTGAACTAACTATAACGGGGGAATTTCAATGGTTTTGTACAAGTGAAAAGTCCAGCTAACTATAGCACCCCTGAAACCTATGGTTTTTTCAGTGAATATATATATATATATAAATATATATATATATTCACTGAAAAAACCATAGGTTTCAGGGGTGTTATAGTTAGCTGGACTTTTCACTTGTACAAAACCATTGAAATTCCCCCGTTATAGTTAGTTCAGCTAACTATAACTCGGGCGCCCGCAATGCACTGCTGATGACGTCACATATTACATCACTCATGACATGGTCAGTGACATCACTCATGACATCACTGATGACATCTCAAATGACATCACTGATGACATCACTGATGACATCATCCAGTGAATGTGTGTTTTTCTGAAAATTAAATATGTTTTATATATGTATATCTCAAGGTCGATGGAAGAATAAATGGGTATATAAGTGTCTAAATGGATGATTTGTTTTTGAAAAATTGATTGTGTAACTGACTGATTAAGTGTATCATAGTGAATACATGGCTTAGTGAGTAATGTTTAAATATGTAAATATCTGTATCAGTCTCTCACTTTGTGTATAAGTGGCTGCATGGGTTGGTGAGTAGCTACATGGGTGTCTATATAGGTTATTAGTTGGTTTTTTGAGTATCAGTCTGAGTGTCTGCATGGTTCGGTGGGGGGTATTACGTAGTGCATAGGTGCATGAATGAGTGACTCACTGCTTGTATGTGTTGAACACAGCATGTGTGCAGGACTGTATGGGTGGATGAGTGTGTGTATGGGTGTGTTAGTGAGTGAATGACTGTCTCAATAGTGTCTTTATGAGTAACTACATATGTTTTAAACTAGTATATGTGACTATTGGTGTATATATGTGAGTATATGTGAGAGTGAGAGATTGAAAGAGTTCCTGTATGAATAAGTATGTGTTTCTATAAGTGATTGTTTAAAAGACTAAGTATGTGTAAGTTTCTGTAGAAGTAAGTGTGGTGGTGTGTGCATAACTGTATATGCAAATACATGTATGTTTGATTCTTTATTAGCATGAGTGACTATGTGTGTGAGTAACTCTATGGATGAGTGGCATTGTGTAACAGGATGTATAGGTGTATGAGTACATATGATGAGTGAGTACATGTATGAGTGACTGTATAGGACTGTTGGTGAATGAGTGGATGTGTATGTGGATCTTAGAATTACTGAAGAGGTTGTTGTAACTGGTATGTCCATTGTTTTGAAAATTTTAGTCTCTATTTTTGAATGTGTGTATCAAAGGTTATATTAGGGTGAGAGGAGGTCTGCCACTATATCACAAGGATGATGTCATCAGTGATGTCATCAGTGATGTCATTTGAGATGTCATCAGTGATGTCATGAGTGATGTCACTGACCATGTCATGAGTGATGTAATATGTGACGTCATCAGCAGTGCATTGCGGGCGCGCGAGTTATAGTTAGCTGAACTAACTATAACGGATTTCAATGGTTTTGTACAAGTGAAAAGTCCAGCTAACTATAACACCCCTGAAACCTATGGTTTTTTCAGTGAATTTCTGAGCTTTTTAAATGCTAATTCCTAACTATAACGTGCCTGAAACCTATTGTTTTTTCTGTGAATTTCAAAGGTTTTTTAAATGCTAATTTCTAACTATGCCTACAGAGATAGGACATGTGAAGAAAGAAGAAAAAATGCACAGAAAGAAACAAAAGAAGTGCAGAAAGAAGCAACAGAAGTCCTCAAATACGAAGATAAGTCCAGGAAGAAGGATAACGTGCAGAAAGAACAAAAAGAAGAGCAGAAAGAAGCCTTGTTGCAAAATCATCCTGTACCCTCAACTTTTTCAGACGGATACTGGTGGTAACTGAGTCTGACTAACCAGTCCTAGAGCCAGTGCTATGTTAAAAGACACTTAGAATACAGTGAAAACACCTACATACACTAGGGAACATTATGCATTGGGGTCCCCCTGTGATTAGCATGACCTCCTCTGTAAGCCCCTAGTATATAATAGGGCATGGGGATTAAAACTACCTCTTAAAACAGGCCACAGGGCGTTTTTGCACACGTTAACTCAGGCCCCCTCCCCTCCCTTCACCACTGTGTAAACACGCCCTGTGTCCGTTTTTAGTTGGGAGATTAAGTTCATTTGAATCCTGAGGGTCCCTAGGGTCCAACTAGCCCACTAGGTACCTCCAGTAAGTGCCACAGAGCTGCGTTGCAGAGAGGTGTAAAAAGGGGCACGGCCTGGACCACCTCTCTGCAATGCAGCTCAGTGGCGCTTACTGGAAGCACTTGGTGGGCTAGTTAGCCCCCAGGGGCCCTCAGTATTGAAGGGAAATTATATCCCCAATTTAAAACGTCACCTCAGGCCCTGTCCCCTCCCTTCACCACTGTGTAAACGCGCCCTGTGGCTGTTCTAAGTTGAGAGATTAAGTCCCCTTGAATCCTAAGGGTCCCTAGGGTCAAACTAGACCACTAGGTACCTCCAGTAAGCGCCACAGAGCTGCGTTGCAGAGAGGTGTAAAAAGGGGCTTGCCCTCAGAACCCCTGTCTGCAGCGCAGCTCCCTGGCGCATACTGGAGATGCCTGTTGGGGGCGCGTTTGCAGAGTGCTGCACGAAGAGGGCATGGCCTCCGGCACGATGCCAGTCTTTTATTTATTTTAATTTTTTAAGAAGGGGGGCTGTGTGGTTCCCCTTCTTATTCTAATTTATTGGCCCTGATGACCCCATCCCCCGGGGCCTGTCTCCTAATTATATTTTTTTTGACCCCAATCCCCAGGGCCGGCCACTGTTTTTTATTATTTTTAAAATAAATATATTTATAGACACACCTAGGACATGCTGGACAAACCGTACATACCTATCACCATGACGATTTGCGTGATATTCATTAAAAGGCGACTATGCATGCAATGAATCCACGTGGAATGTATTTACACCACTAGTGAAGCTCTGACATGTCTGATGCCCTACCGTGCCTAATCCCGGTAGACACCCTTGTCGTTTATTTATACAAACATGGGTAGCTATTGACGGGCACATTTAATACACATGCACACCAAGCCATTCAAAGGGGATTCGACAAAAATTAGACCAAAACTATGCAAGAAACCCCCCTCACGGTTAATAAAACACGCATCCACTGCCGGATGTGTAATACTTTTTATTTTACTCTCTGGAAAGGGGACGAACATCACTTGAGAGTCACAGCGCGCTCCTGACAGAGCCCAATGCTGTGTTACACCCACCATTGCCTGCCGAGTGCCACACACCTCTGTGTTGTATTCCACTAGCTAGTGCATATGCTATGACACTCTCTAGCCCATGTGCACTCTAACACCACCCCGTGAATATGTCATGCCACACTTGTCTTCGCACGGGTTATATTGCCCCATCTAACGTGCCTTCCTCGAAGCCTATGTTATAACGCACAGTGGTATGCCATACATATTACAATCTGGGATCCATATCTTTGTGACAGTGCATATGCAACGTTATACTCCCCAGCACATATTTTATATTACAACTTTAGAGACTAGTTAGGTTACACAACACTGCCCTGTGCATATTACACTCCAAGGTGCATATTGCATAGCACGCGCTAGTGCCTGTGCTATCTCACGCTCTCCAATGAATCTGTCATTGCGCACAATGTATTGCATAATATATTTCACGCCCGGTTCATCTTATATCACACTTTTTGGTGCATAGTTTATACCATACACTATATCTAGTTTTCATTTTCAATCGTGCTCTCAGGACTATGTTCTATATAACACTGTGTTCACCTACCCTTTTCACGGGCATTACATTTTGCGATAGGGGGTGGAGGGTCAGGGGGGTGTTTCTGCCAAGTGAGCCCGGAGTCACAGTCACAAACGTCCTCTTCTTCCTGAATAAAAGTGAGATTATGCTGCATACTTGTTCATATTTTAAGTAGTTCGCACAGACACAATGTTTTAAAAACAATAAAGTTCCTAATACCCGCCTTCTCTGAACAGTTAGCTTGCTGCCCCATCCCCCTCCTCCCTATCCTCTGTTGTGTGAATCCATGGACTAGCCTCCTCCCTCCTGCCATGCATGGTCTGATGTGCTGCCACTGCCCTCAATTTAGTATGATGTACCAGTCCACTCCTCCTGCCCTCCATTGCCCAATTCTATGCCCCATCATTGACCTCCTGCTTAAACTCTGTGCTTAGCTTGCTGCCCCTATTCTCCTTCCCCCTGCCCTCCGATGTCTTTGTGCATGCCCCTGCTCCATCCTTTTTGCCCACCATGTCCCATGGACCTGCCACTCCTATCTACTCTGAGTGTTCTGTTGAGCTGCCACTCCCCTCCCACCTGCCTAGCATTGTCAGATGACTGTAACCTGTCCCTGCCACCTCCACCCTGCCTGTCCACATGCCATGCCCCTATCCTCTTCCTCCTGTCCTACATGGTCCATTGTACTGCCACACCCTTCTGCCCTCCCTGGTCTGTTGTGCTGCAACTGCTCCTCCTGCCTGCCCCGTGTGGTCTGTTGTGAGGCCCCTTCCCCTGAACTTTCTTGTCTGTGCACAGGTCCTGACCCTCCCTTCTATCCTCCATCGTCCTTTGTGCATGCCCCTGCACCCTCCTTCTTGCCCATCATAGCCATTGTGCTGCCACTAACCCTCCCACTTGCCATGCATGGTCTTCTGTGCTGCCATGGCCCCTCCCACCTTCCCTGTGTGGTCAGTTAGCTGCCCCTGACCCCCTCCCACCTTCCCTCCATGGTCTGTGTGTATGCCATCACAGTCTCACTGTTGCTCTTCATGGTGTGTCTTGCTTCTATTGCCCATCATGCCTGACCTCCATGGCTATCTTGCTGCTCCTGCCCTGCCCCCTTGCCCCCAGCCCTCTGTTTACATGCGCAGACCCCTACTCCCTCCCTTCTGGCTTGTCTGTTCCATTGTAATGCCCCTGATCCGTCCCTCCTGCCCTTTATGGTCTGTTATGCTGCAGCTTTCTCTCCTGTCTGTCCATTATGGTCAGCTAGCTACCATTGCCTCTTGCCCCTCTGTTCTCTGTTGTCCATGTGCATGGTCCTGTCCCCTCCCTCTTGCTTTCTATGGATTGTTGTGCTGCACTCCCGTCCTGCATGCCCTGTGTGGTGTATTGTGCTGCTGCAAACCCTGATGCCTGCCCTGCAGGGTCAGTTTGGTGCACCTCTCCATGTCCCTCCTGTCCTCTGTTATCCAAGTCCATGTCCCTATCCCATTTCCTTCCATGATCCAATGTACCATACCTGCGAACATTTTGAACTTGGTAAGAGGGAGATTTTGAAAAAAAACTGGGGTATTGATTTTCCCCTTTGAGTTACATTGAAAAAGAAGAGATTGTAGACAGGAGACAGATCAAATAAAGCCCATATGAGCTTAAAAACATTGGACGTTTCCTGGCTGAATCGGGTCTGTTGGCATGTATGGTTGTATTACCATTGCCTCTTCCTTCTGCCCACAATGGTCTATTAGATTGCCACAGCCTCTCTTGCAAGTCCTGTATTGTTGGTTTGTTGCCCCTGCCCCCCTTTCCACTGCCCTCCATAGTCTGTTGTGCTTCCACGGCCCTTCCTGCCTGCTCAGTGTGGTTAAATTGTTGCCTTTGCACCCTCCTACCTGCCTTCAATTTTCAGAGTCCGTGCCCCTGGCCTCTGCCTCTCAACAGTATCCTAATGAACAACTAGATTGCTAACATTCTATATTTATTACAAAAGTGTGGAACGCCTGACATCATCTTGATGTTATCAAAACTGTAATACCTAGAGCATTTCCTTTAGAAATTACATATAAGAGAGGGTCTTATTGACATCAAAATTATGGTTAGTGCTCTAAAAGACTAAAATAAGGACATATTTTCTGAGTTTTCAAATAGCGACAAAGCACTTTTAAATTATTTGTTATCTTTATGTTTTTTTATCCAGTTGACCACTTGATTAAATGTTGCACTTAGGGGAGAGGATGTGGTGTTACTTCCAGAACTACAGACTTTGCAACTCGGGAACCAGGTTGAAGTTTCTGCTTCAGCTCGACATTCTGTGATTCTGGTCAAATCACTTAGTCTCCCCATGTCTACAACCAAAATGAATTTGTTCTTGTGAGATGTAACCAATGCTCATGTAAAGCACTCCAATACCTGACAAGTCTGCACTATATAACACTGCAAAAACACAAAATAATAAGTGTTTTGCACACTTCTGTCATTGGGCTATATTTGGGCTACATCTGGGTGATTTTGGGCTACATTTGGGCTCTTTTGTCTCCGGTGGCCATCTTGGGAGATTTATTTGTTATGAAGTTTCCTAATTTCCTCATGTACTGCAGTCTCCTCAGTAGGAAATGCTTTCAGTTTTTTACTTTGGTTCCATCATGAAGGTATTCAGATATGTCACACATTTGCCATAAATTCTGAATGTTAGCACTCTAGTTGCTCATTAGATCACTGTAGTAAAACTACTGTTCACCATGGAAGTCTGCTCCTGGTATTAAAAGTGCATGTTTCAGTCTGCATGTCAGAATTTTTTTATGAAATAGAAGAGGATTTGAGAAGTCACTCAAAATGTGCCCTCATTTTCTTTCTTCAGCATTAATCATAATTTCTATGGCAAAATGAACGCCCTCATTGTGTTCCTTTTTAAATTAAATGTTTTAAGTGTTACCAGTTTATTCCAATCAAGATGGCTTCAGGTGTGCCATACTTTTGTCATAATGAAGACAGTAAGCGCTCTAGTTGTTTTTAAGAACATTCTGGGACATTGTGTCATTGGGCTATACTTGGGCTACATCTGGGTGATATTTGGGCTACATTTGGGCTCTTTTGTCTCTGGTGGCCATCTTGGGAGACTTATTTGTTATGAAGTTTCCTAATTTCCTCATTTACTGCAGTCTCCTCAGTAGGAAATACTTTCAGTTTTTTACTTTGATTCCATCAAAAAGGCATTCAGATGTGTCACACATTTGCCATAAATTCAGAATGTTAGCACTCTTTTTGCTCATTAGATCACTGTAGTAAAGCTACTGCTCACTAGGGAAAACTGCTGCTGGTATTGAAAGTGCATGTTTCAGTCTGCATGTCAGAATGTTTTAATGAAATAGAAGAGGATTTGAGAAGTCACTCAAAATGTGCCCAAATTTTTCTTTCTGCAGCACTAATCATACTTTTTATGGAAAAATGAACCCCCTAATTTTGTTCCTTTTTAAATTAAATGTTTTAAGAGTTACCACTTTAATCCAAGCAAGATGGCTTCAGGTGTGCCATACGTTTATCATAAGTAGGACTGTTAGCGCTCTAGTAGTTCTTTGGAACACTCTGGGAAGCTGCAGTAGAACACAAAGGAATCAACTGACAGTCTCTGCCCTTGTTGGATGTACATGTTTTACTGAGAATGTCAGACTTCATTCTCACATGACTGAGAAAGATAATGTGAATTTACAGAAAATAAGCTCTCAGTTTGGCTTATAGATCACCTTCCAAACCTCTGTGGTAAAAGCATGAGAAAATATTTTTCTCTCAATCATGATATCCCAGCAGAAGGCTTTTTCACATGGTGAAATCACCTTAGAACATACCACAATTCCTAAAATGAGTATGGTACCATCAACAAATGATTTATAATGTAACTAAAGTCTTAAAACCTTCTATTAACTGCAATGCTTTTTAATGAGGCGCTATCATGTATATTGGTCCCAAGATGGCTGCCAACACTTCTTGGATGAAGTGCTGACAGCCAATCAGATCTCAGGATGAGATGTGTGGTTAGGCTCCGCCCACATATATATATGCTTTTAAATGCTATTTTCTCAGGAAATACTGAACAGATTTACACCAGACCTGCAAAAGGCACTTCCTTGACCTTATGGCTACTTCTCTGTCAAATTTCAAGTAATTCTGTTCAGCCGTTCGGGCTGTAGCTGTGTCTAAAGGTCCTATGGAAAAATGCATGGGGAAAACGCGTTTTGGGACCCCCCTTTTTTCTCGGCCCCTGCTTGACGAATCACTCCGAGACTTTCAGGGTAGGAGCTGAACTGAGCGCCCCATTAGTTTTGAAAATTTCGCGAGGATTCGTCAACCGGCGCCAAAGTTATTCAAAATAGAATTTTGAGATTTCCTATGGAAACTAGGTTGTAACTATAACTATCTACTGGCGACCGCCAGTAGATAATATATATATATATATATATATATTCACTGAAAAAACCATAGGTTTCACACATGTTATAGTTAGCTGTACATTTTACTGATAAAAAACCAATGAAATTCCCCCGTTATAGATACTGTAGGCAACTATAACTCACGCGATCAGTAAAATGTACAGCTAACTATAACATGTGTGAAACCTATGGTTTTTTCAGTGAATTTGCAAGGTTTTTTAAATGCTAATTCCTAACTATAACGTGTGTGAAACCTATGGTTTTTTCAGTGAATTTGTACGGTTTTTTAAATGCTAACTTACTTTACGCCATTCGTGGCGTGCGCGCCCAGTTAACGCAGTTCGTTCCGTGCGCGCACGGTGCGCTTCGCGCACCGCGCGCCCACTTTACGCAGTTAGTGCCATGCACGCACGGTTGTCCTTACAAGCATATTTATTCAGCTTTGCCTTAAAAACCAAACATGTTTCGGGCACCATTTCCCTTGATCACTGGCATTTAAAATCCAAGGCAAATTCAGGAAGCAGCAAACATTTCATCTGGCAGCATGCACTATGCTAACATTGTGGATACTACATCTACCATGATGCCGAGTGAACTAAGGGCGTGTATCTAAATGAGGCGCAGGTGCGCTTTGAAATGTTTGCTGCTTCCTGAATTTGCCTTGGATTTTAAATGCCAGTGATCAAGGGAAATGCTGCCCGAAACATGTTTGGTTTTTAAGGCAAAGCTGAATAAATATGCTTGTAAGGACAATGTTTACGAGCCTTCCTTCTGCCAGCAAGAGAGGAATTAATTGCCACAACGTGAGAGGCCCTCTAATGCAGAGTAACTTTTTTGTGGATTTATTACGGTCTGACTCAGATCGGGGAGGGCCCCACTGCAGAAGTGCAGGTCTCTGGCACTAATTATTTCCAGCGCTGTTGGGAACGTTGTGCTTCCAGTTGGTGGAAATCGAATTTTGGGAAGGTGAGCAACAATGAACTTACATGCTAACCTACTACAGGATTAACAGCGTTTTCATCTGGCAGCATGCACTATGCTAACATTGTGGATACTACATCTACCATGATGCCGAGTGAACTAAGGGCGTGTATCTAAATGAGGCGCAGGTGCGCTTTGAAATGTTTGCTGCTTCCTGAATTTGCCTTGGATTTTAAATGCCAGTGATCAAGGGAAATGCTGCCCGAAACATGTTTGGTTTTTAAGGCAAAGCTGAATAAATATGCTTGTAAGGACAATGTTTACGAGCCTTCCTTCTGCCAGCAAGAGAGGAATTAATTGCCACAACGTGAGAGGCCCTCTAATGCAGAGTAACTTTTTTGTGGATTTATTACGGTCTGACTCAGATCGGGGAGGGCCCCACTGCAGAAGTGCAGGTCTCTGGCACTAATTATTTCCAGCGCTGTTGGGAACGTTGTGCTTCCAGTTGGTGGAAATCGAATTTTGGGAAGGTGAGCAACAATGAACTTACATGCTAACCTACTACAGGATTAACAGCGTTTTCATCTGGCAGCATGCACTATGCTAACATTGTGGATACTACATCTACCATGATGCCGAGTGAACTAAGGGCGTGTATCTAAATGAGGCGCAGGTGCGCTTTGAAATGTTTGCTGCTTCCTGAATTTGCCTTGGATTTTAAATGCCAGTGATCAAGGGAAATGCTGCCCGAAACATGTTTGGTTTTTAAGGCAAAGCTGAATAAATATGCTTGTAAGGACAATGTTTACGAGCCTTCCTTCTGCCAGCAAGAGAGGAATTAATTGCCACAACGTGAGAGGCCCTCTAATGCAGAGTAACTTTTTTGTGGATTTATTACGGTCTGACTCAGATCGGGGAGGGCCCCACTGCAGAAGTGCAGGTCTCTGGCACTAATTATTTCCAGCGCTGTTGGGAACGTTGTGCTTCCAGTTGGTGGAAATCGAATTTTGGGAAGGTGAGCAACAATGAACTTACATGCTAACCTACTACAGGATTAACAGCGTTTTCATCTGGCAGCATGCACTATGCTAACATTGTGGATACTACATCTACCATGATGCCGAGTGAACTAAGGGCGTGTATCTAAATGAGGCGCAGGTGCGCTTTGAAATGTTTGCTGCTTCCTGAATTTGCCTTGGATTTTAAATGCCAGTGATCAAGGGAAATGCTGCCCGAAACATGTTTGGTTTTTAAGGCAAAGCTGAATAAATATGCTTGTAAGGACAATGTTTACGAGCCTTCCTTCTGCCAGCAAGAGAGGAATTAATTGCCACAACGTGAGAGGCCCTCTAATGCAGAGTAACTTTTTTGTGGATATATATATATATATATATATATATATATATATATATATATATATATATATATATATATATATATATATATATATATATATATATATATATATATATATATATATATATATATATATATATATATATATATCTCGAACACACGCTGTTTCCTCCCAGAATAACAGCAACCGCGGACATTATGTCCGCGGTTGCTGTTATTCTGGGAGGAAACAGCGTGTGTTCGATGTTCTGTGGCTCGTCACCTCACCGCAGACCGCCGCAAAAAGAGGAAGGCGAAAGGCGTTTTCAGTGCCTAGCACGGAGTTTTGGTTGTGGATATCTATATATTCACAGAAAAAACAATAGGTTTCAGGCACGTTATAGTTAGGAATTAGCATTTAAAAAGCTCAGAAATTCACTGAAAAAACCATAGGTTTCAGGGGTGTTATAGTTAGCTGGACTTTTCACTTGTACAAAACCATTGAAATCCGTTATAGTTAGTTCAGCTAACTATAACTCGCGCGCCCGCAATGCACTGCTGATGACGTCACATATTACATCACTCATGACATGGTCAGTGACATCACTCATGACATCACTGATGACATCTCAAATGACATCACTGATGACATCACTGATGACATCATCCAGTGAATGTGTGTTTTTCTGAAAATTAAATATGTTTTATATATGTATATCTCAAGGTCGATGGAAGAATAAATGGGTATATAAGTGTCTAAATGGATGATTTGTTTTTGAAAAATTGATTGTGTAACTGACTGATTAAGTGTATCATAGTGAATACATGGCTTAGTGAGTAATGTTTAAATATGTAAATATCTGTATCAGTCTCTCACTTTGTGTATAAGTGGCTGCATGGGTTGGTGAGTAGCTACATGGGTGTCTATATAGGTTATTAGTTGGTTTTTTGAGTATCAGTCTGAGTGTCTGCATGGTTCGGTGGGGGGTATTACGTAGTGCATAGGTGCATGAATGAGTGACTCACTGTTTGTATGTGTTGAACACAGCATGTGTGCAGGACTGTATGGGTGGATGAGTGTGTGTATGGGTGTGTTAGTGAGTGAATGACTGTCTCAGTAGTGTCTTTATGAGTAACTACATATGTTTTAAACTAGTATATGTGACTATTGGTGTATATATGTGAGTATATGTGAGAGTGAGAGATTGAAAGAGTTCCTGTATGAATAAGTATGTGTTTCTATAAGTGATTGTTTAAAAGACTAAGTATGTGTAAGTTTCCGTAGAAGTAAGTATGGTGGTGTGTGTATAACTGTATATGCAAGTAAATGTATGTTTGATTCTTTATTAGCATGAGTGACTATGTGTGTGAGTAACTCTATGGATGAGTGGCATTGTGTAACAGGATGTATAGGTGTATGAGTACATATGATGAGTGAGTACATGTATGAGTGACTGTATAGGACTGTTGGTGAATGAGTGGATGTGTATGTGGATCTTAGAATTACTGAAGAGGTTGTTGTAACTGGTATTGGTATGTCCATTGTTTTGAAAATTTTAGTCTCTATTTTTGAATGTGTGTATCAAAGGTTATATTAGGGTGAGAGGAGGTCTGCCACTCTATCACAAGGATGATGTCATCAGTGATGTCATCAGTGATGTCATCAGTGATGTCATGAGTGATGTCACTGACCATGTCATGAGTGATGTAATATGTGACGTCATCAGCAGTGCATTGCGGGCGCCCGAGTTATAGTTAGCTGAACTAACTATAACGGGGGAATTTCAATGGTTTTGTACAAGTGAAAAGTCCAGCTAACTATAACACCCCTGAAACCTATGGTTTTTTCAGTGAATTTCTGAGGTTTTTTAAATGCTAATTCCTAACTATAACGTGCCTGAAACCTATGGTTTTTTCTGTGAATTTCAAAGGTTTTTTAAATGCTAATTTCTAACTATGCCTACAGAGATAGGACATGTGAAGAAAGAAGAAAAAATGCACAGAAAGAAACAAAAGAAGTGCAGAAAGAAGCAACAGAAGTCCTCAAATACGAAGATAAGTGCAGGAAGAAGGATAACGTGCAGAAAGAACAAAAAGAAGAGCAGAAAGAAGCCTTGTTGCAAAATCATCCTGTACCCTCAACTTTTTCAGACGGATACTGGTGGTAACTGAGCCTGACTAACCAGTCCTAGAGCCAGTGCTATGTTAAAAGACACTTAGAATACAGTGAAAACACCTACATACACTAGGGAACATTATGCGTTGGGGTCCCCCTGTGATTAGCATGACCTCCTCTGTAAGCCCCTAGTATATAAGAGGGCATGGGGATTAAAACTACCTCTTAAAACAGGCCACATGGCGTTTTTGCACACGTTAACTCAGGCCCCGTCCCCTCCCTTCACCACTGTGTAAACACGCCCTGTGTCCATTTTTAGTTGGGAGATTAAGTTCATTTGAATCCTGAGGGTCCCTGGGGTCCAACTAGCCCACTAGGTACCTCCAGTAAGTGCCACAGAGCTGCGTTGCAGAGAGGTGTAAAAAGTGGCACGGCCTGGACCACCTCTCTGCAATGCAGCTCAGTGGCGCTTACTGGAAGCACTTGGTGGGCTAGTTAGCCCCCAGGGGCCCTCAGTATTGAAGGGAAATTATATCCCCAATTTAAAACGTGCCATAGTGCGTGTTTGCACACGTCACCTCAGGCCCCGTCCCCTCCCTTCACCACTGTGTAAACGCGCCCTGTGGCTGTTCTAAGTTGAGAGATTAAGTCCCCTTGAATCCTAAGGGTCCCTAGGGTCAAACTAGACCACTAGGTACCTCCAGTAAGCGCCACAGAGCTGTGTTGCAGAGAGGTGTAAAAAGGGGCTTGGCCTCAGAACACCTGGCTGCAGCGCAGCTCCCTGGCGCATACTGGAGATGCCTGTTGGGGGCGCGTTTGCAGAGTGCTGCACGGAGGGGGCATGGCCTCCGGCACGATGCCAGTCTTTTATTTATTTTAGTTTTTTAAGAAGGGGGGCTGTTTGGTTCCCCTTCTTATTCTAATTTATTGGCCCTGATGACCCCATCCCCCAGGGCCAGTCTCCTAATTATATTTTTTTGACCCCAATCCCCAGGGCCGGCCACTGTTTTTTATTATTTTTTAAAAATATATATTTATAGACACACCTAGGACATGCTGGACAAACCGTACGTACCTATCACCATGACGATTTGCGTGATATTCATTAAAAGGTGACTATGCATGCAATGAATCCACGTGGAATGTATTTACACCACTAGTGAAGCTCTGACATGTCTGATGCCCTACCGTGCCTAATCCCGGTAGACACCCTTGTCGTTTATTTATACAAACTTGGGTAGCTATTGACGGGCACATTTAATACACATGCACACCAAGCCATTCAAAGGGGATTCGACAAAAATTCGACCAAAACTATGCAAGAAACCCCCCTCACGGTTAATAAAACACACATCCACTGCCGGATGTGTAATACTTTTTATTTTACTCTCTGGAAAGGGGACGAACATCACTTGAGAGTCACAGCGCGCTCCTGACAGAGCCCAATGCTGTGTTACACCCACCATTGCCTGCCGTGTGCCACACACCTCTGTGTTGTATTCCACTAGCTAGTGCATATGCTATGACACTCTCTAGCCCATGTGCACTGTAACACCACCCCGTGAATATGTCATGCCACACTTGTCTTCGCACGGGTTATATTGCCCCATCTAACGTGCCTTTCTCGATGCCTATGTTATAACGCACAGTGCTATGCCATACATATTACATTCTGGGATCCATATCTTTGTCACAGTGCATATGCAACCTTACACTCCCCAGCACATATTTTATATTACAACTTTAGAGACTAGTTAGGTTACACAACACTGCCCTGTGCATATTACACTCCAAGGCGCATATCGCATAGCACGCGCTAGTGCCTGTGATATCTCGCGCTCTCCAATGAATCTGTCATTGCGCACAATGTATTGCATATTATATTTCACGCCCGGTTCATCTTATATCACACTTTTTGGTGCATAGTTTATACCATACACTATATCTAGTTTTCATTTTCAATCGTGCTCTCAGGACTATGTTCTATATAACACTGTGTTCACCTACCCTTTTCACGGGCATTACATTTTGCGATAGGGGGTGGAGGGTCAGGGGGTGTTTCTGCCAAGTGAGCCCGGAGTCACAGTCACAAACGTCCTCTTCTTCCTGAATAAAATTGAGATTATGCTGCATACTTGTTCATATTTTAAGTAGTTCGCACAGACACAATGTTTTAAAAACAATAAAGTTCCTAATACCCGCCTTCTCTGAACAGTTAGCTTGCTGCCCCATCCCCTTCCTCCCTATCCTCTGTTGTGTGAATCCATGGACTAGCCTCCTCCCTCCTGCCATGCATGGTCTGATGTGCTGCCACTGCCCTCAGTATGATGCACCAGTCCACTCCTCCTGCCCTCCATTGCCCAATTCTATGCCCCATCATTGACCTCCTGCTTAAACTCTGTGCTTAGCTTGCTGCCCCTATTCTCCTTCCCCCTGCCCTCCGATGTCTTTGTGCATGCCCCTGCTCCATCCTTTTTGCCCACCATGTCCCATGGACCTGCCACTCCTATCTACTCTGAGTGTTCTGTTGAGCTGCCACTCCCCTCCCACCTGCCTAGCATTGTCAGATGACTGTAACCTGTCCCTGTCACCTCCACCCTGCCTGTCCACATGCCATGCCCCTATCCTCTTCCTCCTGTCCTACATGGTCCATTGTACTGCCACATCCTTCTGCCCTCCCTGGTCTGTTGTGCTGCAGCTGCTCCTCCTGCCTGCCCCGTGTGGTCTGTTGTGAGGTCCCTTCCCCTGAACTTTCTTGTCTGTGCACAGGTCCTGACCCTCCCTTCTATCCTCCATCGTCCTTTGTGCATGCCCCTCCACCCTCCTTCTTGCCCATCATAGCCATTGTGCTGCCACTAACCCTCCCACTTGCCATGCATGGTCTTCTGTGCTGCCATGGCCCCTCCCACCTTCCCTGTGTGGTCAGTTAGCTGCCCCTGACCCCCTCCCACCTTCCCTCCATGGTCTGTGTGTATGCCATCACAGTCTCACTGTTGCTCTTCATGGTGTGTCTTGCTTCTAGTGCCCATCCTGCCTGACCTCCATGGCTATCTTGCTGCTCCTGCCCTGCCCCCTTGCCCCCAGCCCTACTCCCTCCCTCCTGGCTTGTCTGTTCCATTGTAATGCCCCTGATCCGTCCCTCCTGCCCTTTATGGTCTGTTATGCTGCAGCTTTCTCTCCTGTCTGTCCATTATGGTCAGCTAGCTACCATTGCCTCTTGCCCCTCTGTTCTCTGTTGTCCATGTGCATAGTCCTGTCCCCTCCCTCTTGCTTTCTATGGATTGTTGTGCTGCACTCCCGTGTGGTGTATTGTGCTGCTGCAAACCCTGATGCCTGCCCTGCAGGGTCAGTTTGGTGCACCTCTCCATGTCCCTCCTGTCCTCTGTTATCCAAGTCCATGTCCCTATCCCATTTCCTTCCATGATCCAATGTACCATACTTGCGAACATTTTGAACTTGGTAAGAGGGAGATTTTGAAAAAAAACTGGGGTATTGATTTTCCCCTTTGAGTTACATTGAAAAAGAGGATATTGTAGACAGGAGACAGATCAAATAAAGCCCATTTGAGCTTAAAAACATTGGACGTTTCCTGGCTGAATCGGGTCTGTTGGCATGTATGGTTGTACTACCATTGCCTCTTCCTTCTGCCCACAATGGTCTATTACATTGCCACAGGCTTGAAGGAGGGTAGATTTTGTATCACAGGGGGCCCCTGGCCCGTTCTGTCCACACCTGAAGTATGAGACCCTTGTCCTTGCCCTGCCAGCTGCATTTGTAGGCCGTATTAAATTGACCAGCGGGTCCTGTGTTGCTATATAATTATCCTGAGACATCCTTACCACTCAGCCAGTATAAAACCCCTGTGTAGGCCCTTCTGTTCAATATGTAGGCCTCTTTGTTAAATTGACCATAGCTCTGCAATTTTAGTGTATAGCAGTCTGAAGGCAGGTCTGCGAGGCCTTCTGCTCCAAACCAGTAGCCCCCACCCTACCCGAGTGCTCCGTGCTCGGTATCAAAGTTCAACATCCCCCTGAAGCTGTCGACATACAGTAGGCTGCATCCTGGACTGGTACTTGCTTCCTGGGCAGGTTTCCCGCTTTTAAGGAAGTGGCAACCGCAGAGCGTCAAGTTAGGAGAACTGAGGAGATTTTATACATGAATATATTGAATTCCCGTACAATACCCATTATTTTCTGCTTGCTCTATGGAACTTACGATAAGCGATTGGCCTGAGAGACTGACCTTTTCACCCAGTCCATTGTCAGCATTAAGTGGGTAAATGACGAAATGTCTGGTAAAATCTGCAGACGAAGCTTTTGGGTAGCATACGTAGGTAGATGTAGCGTGCAAAGGAGCCCACAAAATGATATAAAAAGGGAGCACCCACAGATATCGACGGACTACCTCGCCGTCTGTATGTAGGTTAACAGGCAGTGCAGGTTTTCCCCAAGAGCTGGGAGCTCTTGTCTTCCTTTGCTTAAAATGTCTTGCTCTGCTTTGCTTGAAGTATCTTATTCTATTTTACCTATATGAAATGTCATGTTATGTTTAACCATTGTTCTCTTTACTTTTGCATTTAAAAGATTTTGTATTGTAATTGCAGGAATGCTTGCTCTAAGAGTAAACGTGAGTGTTCCTAGGTAACATTTTCCTTGGTGTAACTTGTTTCTCATGATGCATTTATAGATGTGTTTTCTCTCTCTCTCTGTCAGTACATTAATTGAGATACAGAGAATATCATGACAGCTGTATGATTATCTGGATTCTTTATTTTGTACTTTATGTCTCTATTCTGCGGTTTCTTTGAAGTTGCATCTTCTCATTAAACTGCCATTGTATTCTTCCTCCAATTCCATGTCTCATATGTCTGTTTTCTTCATTTTTGGAGCAAGCGTTCCTAGGCACCCCGGCTCAAATTAAGGTGCCCCTTTTGTCCCTGACTCACTCTCCTGCTCAGTTCTGTGGTGGCTCCCGGGGATCTGGGGACCGCCCCTAGCTTCCTTGACCCGTAATAGATCTTGCCTCCAACAGCCTCTCTTGCAAGTCCTGTATTGTTGGTTTGTTGCCCCTGCCCCCCTTTCCACTGCCCTCCATAGTCTGTTGTGCTTCCACGGCCCTTCCTGCCTGCTCAGTGTGGTTAAATTGTTGCCTTTGCACCCTCCTACCTGCCTTCAATTTTCAGAGTCCGTGCCCCTGGCCTCTGCCTCTCAACAGTATCCTAATGAACAACTAGATTGCTAACATTCTATATTTATCACAAAAGTGTGGAACGCCTGACATCATCTTGATGTAATCAAAACTGTAATACCTAGAGCATTTCCTTTAGAAATTACATATATGAGAGGGTCTTATTGGCATCAAAATTATGGGTAGTGCTCTAAAAGGCTAAAATAAGGACATATTTTCTGAGTTTTCAAATAGCGACAAAGCACTTTTAAATTATTTGTTATCTTTATGTTTTTTTATCCAGTTGACCACTTGATTAAATGTTGCACTTAGGGGAGATGATGTGGTGTTACTTCCAGAACTGCAGACTTTGCAACTGGGGAACCAGGTTGAAGTTTCTGCTTCAGCTCGACATTCTGTGATTCTGGTCAAATCACTTAGTTTCCCCATGTCTACAACCAAAATGAATGTGTTCTTGTGTGATGTAACCAATGCTCATGTAAAGCACTCCAATACCTGACAAGTCTGCACTATATAACACTGCAAAAACACAAAGTAATAAGTGTTTTGCACACTTCTGTCATTGGGCTATATTTGGGCTACATCTGGGTGATTTTGGGCTACATTTGGGCTCTTTTGTCTCCGGTGGCCATCTTGGGAGATTTATTTGTTATGAAGTTTCCTAATTTCCTCATGTACTGCAGTCTCCTCAGTAGGAAATGCTTTCAGTTTTTTACTTTGATTCCATCATGAAGGTATTCAGATATGTCACACATTTGCCATAAATTCTGAATGTTAGCACTCTAGTTGCTGATTAGATCATTGTAGTAAAACTACTGCACCATGGAAGTCTGCTCCTGGTATTAAAAGTGCATGTTTCAGTCTGCATGTCAGAATTATTTTAATGAAATAGAAGAGGATTTGAGAAGTCACTCAAAATGTGCCCTCATTTTCTTTCTTCAGCATTAATCATAATTTCTATGGCAAAATGAACCTCCTCATTGTGTTCCTTTTTAAATTAAATGTTTTAAGTGTTACCAGTTTATTCCAATCAAGATGGCTTCAGGTGTGCCATACTTTTGTCATAATGAAGACAGTAAGCGCTCTAGTTGTTTTTAAGAACATTCTGGGACATTCTGTCATTGGGCTATACTTGGGCTACATCTGGGTGATATTTGGGCTACATTTGGGCTCTTTTGTCTCTGGTGGCCATCTTGGGAGACTTATTTGTTATGAAGTTTCCTAATTTCCTCATTTACTGCAGTCTCCTCAGTAGGAAATACTTTCAGTTTTTTACTTTGATTCCATCAAGAAGGCATTCAGATGTGTCACACATTTGCCATAAATTCAGAATGTTAGCACTCTTTTTGCTCATTAGATCACTGTAGTAAAGCTACTGCTCACCAGGGAAAACTGCTGCTGGTATTGAAAGTGCATATTTCAGTCTGCATGTCAGAATTTTTTAATGAAATAGAAGAGGATTTGAGAAGTCACTCAAAATGTGCCCTAATTTTTCTTTCTGCAGCACTAATCATACTTTTTATTGAAAAATGAACCCCCTCTTTTTGTTCCTTTTTAAATTAAATGTTTTAAGAGTTACCACTTTAATCCAAGCAAGATGGCTTCAGGTGTGCCATACGTTTATCATAAGTAGGACTGTTAGCGCTCTAGTAGTTCTTTGGAACACTCTGGGAAGCTGCAGTAGAACACAAAGGAATCAACTGACAGTCTCTGCCCTTGTTGGATGTACATGTTTTACAGAGAATGTCAGACTTCATTCTCACATGACTGAGAAAGATAATGTGAATTTACAGAAAATAAGCTCTCAGTTTAGCCTATAGATCACCTTCCAAACCTCTGTGGTAAAAGCATGAGAAAATATTTTTCTCTCAATCATGATATCCCAGCAGAAGGCTTTTTCACATGGTGAAATCACCTTAGAACATACCACAATTCCTAAAATGAGTATGGTACCATCAACAAATGATTTATAATGTAACTAAAGTCTTTAAACCTTCTATTAACTGCAATGCTTTTTAATGAGGTGCTATCATGTATATTGGTCCCAAGATGGCTGCCAACACTTCTTGGATGAAGTGCTGACAGCCAATCAGATCTCAGGATGAGATGTGTGGTTAGGCTCCGCCCACATATATATATGCTTTTAAATGCTATTTTCTCAGGATCTACTGAACAGATTTACACCAAACCTACAAAAGGCACTTCCTTGACCTAGGGACTACCTCTCTGCCAAATTTCTAGTAATTCTGTTCAGCCGTTCGGGCTGTAGCTCTGTCTAAAGGTCCTATGGAAAAATGCATGGGAAAAACGCGTTTTGGGACCCCCCTTTTATCTCAGCCCCCGCTTGACGAATCCCCCCGAGACTTTCAGGGTAGGAGCGGAGCGTAGCGCCCCACCTATTTTGAGAAATTCGCGAGGATTCATCGACCGGCGCCAAAGTTATTCAAAATAGAATGTTGCGGATTTCCTATGGAAACGTGGTCCTAACTATAACTATCTACTGGCGACCGCCAGTAGATAATATATATATATATATATATGTCGATCCAATAGTAAATAAACAAAGCACACTCAGAGTCACGGGTATTTTCAAAGTGGCAGTAGTTTAATCTTCGCTACGCGTTTCGACACACAGAGTGTCTTGATCAAGACACTCTGTGTGTCGAAACGCGTAGCGAAGATTAAACTACTGCCACTTTGAAAATACCCATGACTCTGAGTGTGCTTTGTTTATTTACTATTGGATCGACATTGATTTGACGGTTTTTCTGGTTTTCCGGCACCTAAGCACCACCTGACAACGGGCTCGGATCCGAAACAAACCCGCTGGGAGAAAGGAATATATATATATATATATATATATACATAAAGTACAAGAGCTTCTTCTGAAGTGCTGGGACCCATAGGAGGGTGGCGTACACACCGGCAGAGCGTGCCGGCAAACAAAATCTAAAGCAACAAACAAGTCAATATCGTACGCACCTCAGGAAAAGAGGCAGGACAAAAGTGTATAGAATCCAAGTTTAATCCACAATGCGTTTCGACTGCTAACAGCCTTGATCACTTGAAATGAACACACCAAAACAGGTAACTAATAAAGTTAAGCACGAGTTCAAAACATGGATATCAACATAGGACAAGTCCGTAACACTGGCGGCCATATTGTAATGATCACAAAGACAATGCTCGCTACATAAAAGTAAGTATACATAGCTAGTATCCACATCGTAAAAGTCTAATAAACAAGAGAATGCATTTGAGTGTCCATCTCAGTTGCACTAGTTAGTACGTTCCTTAAAAAGTTTGTCACAAGACTTAAGCCCTGTTGCTGATAATAAGTTCGTACCGCAAATGGCCATATGCAGGTGAAATTGTCTTCACTGAATAATAGGTAGTACATAAATGCCGTGCATCTGATTCCAATACGGAAATGTACAGAAAAAAGCCTAATACAACTGATCATGTTGCTAAAACTGTACGATGTGAGCGTGAGAAACACAGAACCAGGAGGCCCTATAGAGAGAAAATACAACGTAATCTCCAACCCCGCTCTCGAATATCGTATAATGATACAAAGTATCTGTTCTAAGCAAACTGCTCGGGGCTGAACATTGTCTCACAGGGCTGGAATGAAATACATCTGTTATTTCGCTATAACAGTCCTTACTCTCAATTTAGGCATAATATCCTGGAATGACTGCGCACATCTGTGAAAGAACAGCTGATGTAAGCGGTAATAGTACCAAGGGGGGTGAACCCAGCTCCCATGTCAAATACAAGGGCACATTGTATCTTATCAGATCGCATGGATGACATATACTAATGGATATACATGGCCAGTGCAATTATCAATTACTCCCATGTCAGACAAATCACAGATGATAACATGTACATCATTTCTACCCTATAATCAGCCTTAGTTGATAAAACAGGCCACACATAGTACAATGACTAACATCACAATGTCTCGTGTACACAAAATTCAAATGTTACCAAAAAAGCTACTTCAGTGAAATTCCAAAAGTGCAGGGTGAGGTACCGGAAAAGCAAATGGTGAAAAGGGTAGGTTGCCCGTGTGAGTGAATACCAGTGCAAGGGCCCCTTCCTTTTCATCTGCAAAAGAGAAAAAGAGAAAAAACAAAAAAGAATTAAAAACAAGTGTTAACAACATATAACACAATATCTAGCAAAACTCACATAGTGAGTCTAAACATCATCTCTAAAACCCCACAGTAGGGGAAGGAGGCGGAAAGTTCGTTTAGGAAAAAGTGATGAATAAAAAATTCAATTAAGAAAAAATTCCGTTAGAAAAAATATATATAGAATATGTTACTTCTTCTTAAGATAAGGGAAAGATATATGTTATATACAGTAATGCATATAGATGCAGATTCAATAGCCATTCCATACTCAACGGAACATTACAAACAGTTGGCAGGAAAAAACAGGAAAAAATAGGAAAAAACAGGAAAAAACAGAGAGCCAAAACACAATACTGGGAATGAACATCTTCCTCTTAAATGTATTGCTAGTTCCTCGTCCATGTTCAGCCCACCCGGGTGTTTAGTTTGGAGCTCGATAATGTATTTTGATTCCCGCTGTCCTAGTGTGAGCACCCTATCTCCTCCTCTCGGATTCTTAGGAATATGTTCAAGGATCATGTAGCTTAATTCTACTGTATTGGAGAAATGTTTGTTGTTAAAGTGGCGAGCCACAGGATATTTGGGATCATTGTTGTTAATAGCCCTCAAGTATTCCAAAATCCTTTTCTTGGCCGCACATGTGGTGCTCCCAATATACCAAAGTTTACAACTACATTCGATAGCATATATCACAAAGGTAGTGCTGCATGAGAGGAATTGGGTTATATTCCTAATAACTCCCCCATATTCAATACTTCCTCTGTATTTGCTGTGTTTGCAAGCTTTACAATGGCCGCATGGAAAAAAGCCCATGAGGCCAAGATTAGCAGTGTTGGGGTAGTTAGTGATGCCATTTTTAACTACCAAATCTCGGATGTTCCTGTCCCGCCGATATGTTACATTAGGTCTCTCTGTCATGCTGTTACCTATAATGCCATCACTTTTCAGAATGTCCCAGTACCTGGCTAGGATGCGTTTGACGTTTTGTGAGTCAGAATTGAATGTTAGAATTAACCGTGTATTGTCCAATACACCTTCAGATTCTGTAACTTCTTTGTCCTGTAAGGTCTGGGTTCTCTTAACTCCCGCCGCCCTCTCTGTGGCTTTCTTCAAGACCCAATTCGGATAACCTCTTGCTTTGAACCTCCCAATAATAATTTCACTTTCTTGTACTAAGGCCGCAGCGTTGTTGCAGTTCCTTTTGGCCCTTAGCAGTTCTCCGTATGGTATGCTCCATTTGAGTGCCTCTGGATGACTGCTGAGGGCATGTAGGACACTATTACCTGCCGTTGCCTTACGAAAGAGAGAAGTACATACTCTCCCTTCTTTAATGGTAAGGCAAACATCAAGGTATTCTGCCTTGGTAGATTCAATACTGCCCGAGAGGAAAATATTGCACTTGTTGGTATTCAACTTCTTGATGAAGTCTTCAGCCTCATCTCTAGAACCCCTCCAGATGATAAACAAGTCATCAATGTAACGTAGCCACATGATGACATTCAGGAGGTCCTCCTCAAGAGTCTTGCTGGAAAAGATCTCCTCCTCCCAATAGCCCATAAAAAGATTGGCAAAACTAGGAGCAAAGCAAGAACCCATCGCAGTACCTGTAGTCTGCCTATAGAGGGCACCATTAAAGGCAAAAATGTTGTTCTCAAGGCAGAATTTGGTCATTTCCATGATCATTTTGCTGTGTTCTCAGGACCTGAGTGATCATTTCTGTAAAAAATGATCAAAAGCATAGAGTCCTTGCTGATGGTCAATAATAGTATAGAGGGACTGGACATCTAGAATAATCATCAAATAATCCTGATTCCAAGTAAGATGTTCGTTACGACACAAAAAATCTTTTGTGTCCCTTATGTAGCTAGGTAATTGCATAACAAATTCCCTCAAAAAATGATCAACATATTTGGAAATATGTTTGGTGACGCTACCTATAGGAGGAATTTTGCTATCTGAAGAATGATCAACCCATACTTCCTATACTATACCTTCTACCCAAAATCCATAAAGACGCGGTAAGGCCACCAGGGCGCCCGATAGTGTCCTCTATAGGTAGCGTCACCGAACATATTTCCAAATATGTTGATAATTTTTTGAGGGAATTTGTTATGCAATTACCTAGCTACATAAGGGACACAAAAGATGTTTTGTGTCGTATTGAAAATCTTACTTGGAATCAGGATTATTTGATGATTATTCTAGATGTCCAGTCCCTCTATACTATTATTGACCATCAGCAAGGACTCTATGCTTGTGATCATTTTTTACAGAAAAGATCACTCAGGTACCGAGAACACAGCAAAATGATCATGGAAAAGAACAAATTCTGCCTTGAGAACAACATTTTTGCCTTTAGTGGCGCCCTCTATAGGCAGACTACAGGTACTGCGATGGGTTCTTGCTTTGCTCCTAGTTTTGCCAATCTCTTTATGGGCTATTGGGAGGAGGAGATCTTTTCCAGCAAGACTCTTGAGGAGGACCTCCTGAATGTCATCATGTGGCTACGCTACATTGATGACTTGTTTATCATCTGGAGGGGTTCTAGAGATGAGACTGAAGACTTCATCAAGAAGTTGAATACCAACAAGTACAATATTTTCCTCTCGGGCAGTATTGAATCTACCAACGCAGAATACCTTGATGTTTGCCTCACCATTAAAGAAGGGAGAGTATGTACTTTTCTCTTTCGTAAGGCAAAGGCAGGTAATAGTGTCCTACATGCCCTCAGCAGTCATCCAGAGGCACTCAAATGGAGCATACCATATGGAGAACTGCTGAGGGCCAAAAGGAACTGCAACAACGCTGCGGCCTATGTACAAGAAAGTGAAATTATTATTGGGAGGTTCAAAGCAAGAGCTTATCCGAATTGGGTCTTGAAGAAAGCCACAGAGAGGGCGGCGGGAGTTGAGAGAACCCAGACCTTACAGGACAAAGAAGTTACAGAATCTGAAGGTGTATTGGACAATACACAGTTAATTCTCACATTCAATTCTGACTCACAAAACGTCAAACGCATCCTAGCCAGGTACTGGGACATTCTGAAAAGTGATGGCATTATAGGTAACAGCATGACAGAGAGACCTAATGTAACATATCGGCGGGACAGGAACATCCGAGATTTGGTAGTTAAAAATGACATCACTAACTACCCCAACACTGCTAATCTTGGCCTCATGGGCTTTTTTCCATGCGCCCATTGTAAAGCTTGCAAACACAGCAAATACAGAGGAAGTATTGAATATGGGGGAGTTATTAGGAATATAACCCAATTCCTCACATGTAGCACTACCTTTGTGATATATGCTATCGAATGTAGTTGTAAACTTTGGTATATTGGGAGCACCACATGTGCGGCCAAGAAAAGGATTTTGGAACACTGGAGGGCTATTAACAACAATGATCCCAAATATCCTGTGGCTCGCCACTTTCAAGACAAACATTTCACCAATACAGTAGAATTAAGGTACATGATCCTTGAACATATTCCTAAGAATCCGAGAGGAGGAGATAGGGTGCTCACACTAAGACAGCGGGAAGCAAAATACATCATCGAGCTCCAAACTAAACACCCGGGTGGGCTGAACATGGACGAGGAACTAGCAATACATTTAAGAGGAAGATGTTAATTCCCTATATTGTGTTTTGGCTCTCTGTTTTTTCCTGCCAACTGTTTGTAATGTTCCGTTGAGTATGGAATGGCAATTGAATCTGCATCTATATGCATTACTGTTTATAACATATATTTTTTCCTTATCTTAAGAAGTAACATATTCTATATATATTTTTTCTAACTGATTTTTTTCTTAATTTAATTTTTTCTTCATCACTTTTTCTTAAACGAACTTTCCGCCTCCTCCCCCTACTGTGGGGTTTTAGAGATGATGTTTAGACTCACTATGTGAGTTTTGCTAGACATAGTGTTATATGTTGTTAACACTTGTTTTTAATTCTTTTTTGTTTTTTCTCTTTTTATTTTTTGCAGATGAAAAGGAAGGGGCCCTTGCACTGGTATTCACTCACACGGGCAACCTACCCTTTTCACAATTTGCTTTTCCGGTACCTCAACCTGCACTTTTGAAATTTCACTTAAGTAGCTTTTTTGGTAACATTTGAATTTTGTGTACACAAGACATTGTGATGTTAGTCATTGTACTATGTGTGGCCTGTTTTATCAACTAAGGCTGATTATAGGGTAGAAATGATGTACATGTTATCATCTGTGATTTTTCTGACATGTGAGTAATTGATAAAGGCACTGGCCATGTATATCTATTAGTATATGTCATCCATGCGATCTGATAAGATACAATGTGCCCTTGTATTTGACATGGGAGCTAGGTTCACCCCCCTTGGTAGTATTACCGCTTATATCAGCTGTTCTTTCACAGATGTGCGCAGTCATTCCAGGATATTATTTCTAAATTGAGAGTTAGGACTGTTATAGCGAAATAACAGATGTATTTCATTCCAGCCCTGTGAGACAATGTTCAGCCCCGAGCAGTTTGCTTAGAACAGAGACTTTGTATCATTATACGATATTCGAGAGCGGGGTTGGAGATTACGTTGTATTTTCTCTCTATAGGGCCTCCGCACTGGTTCTGTGTTTCTCACGCTCACATCGTACAGTTTTAGCAACATGATCAGTTGTATTAGGCTTTTTTCTGTACATTTCCGTATTGGAATCAGATGCACGGCATTTATGTACTACCTATTAATCAGTGAAGACAATTTCACCTGCATATGGCCATTTGCGGTACGAACTTATTATCACCAACAGGGCTTAAGTCTTGTGACAAACTTTTTAAGGGACGTACTAACTAGTGCAACTGAGATGGACACTCAAATGCATTCTCTTGTTTATTAGACTTTTACGATGTGGACACTAGCTAGGTATACTTACTTTTATGTAACGAGCATTGTCTTTGTGATCATTACAATATGGCCACCAGTGTTACGGACTTGTCCTATGTTGATATCCATGTTTTGAACTCGTGCTTAACTTTATTAGTTACCTGTTTTGGTGTGCTCATTTCACGTGATCAAGGCTGTTAGCAGTCGAAACGCGTTGTGGATTAAACTTGGATTCTATACACTTTTGTCCTGCCTCTTTTCCTGAGAGCGTATGATATTGACTTGTTTGTTGCTTTGGATATATATATACATACATATATATATATATATATTCACTGAAAAAACCATAGGTTTCAGGCGCGTCATATATAGAAATTAGCATTTAAAAAACCTTTGAAATTCACTGAAAAAACCATAGGTTTCAGGGATGTTATAGTTAGTTGGACATTTCACTTATAGAAAACCATAGAAATTGCCCTGTTATAGTTAGTTGAGCTAACTATAACTCACGCCCCCTCAATGCACTGCTGATGACGTTACATATTACATTATTCATGACATGATCAGTGCCATCACTGATGACATCATCCAGTGAATGTGTGTTTCTATAAAATGTAAATATATTTTATATATATATGCCAAGGTGTATTGCAGAATGAATGGATGTATAGGAGTCAGGATGGATGATTAAGTAGGTGTGTGACTGACTGTATAAGTGAGTGATTCATTGTGTCTTACTTAATTCATGTGTTAGCGACTGATAGAGACATTCACACAGTTTAGGTTGTCAGTTGGTGTATAAGCAGTTCCATGGTTTGGTTAGCAACTAAATGAGGATCTATATGAGCTATTGATTGCTTGTCTGAGTACCTGTATGGGTGCCTGAGTGTCTGTGTAGGTGGGTGGGGGGTGTGACTCTGTGCATAGATGTGTGAGTGGATAATTCACTGGGTATATGTGTTCAAGTCTGTATCTGTGAAGGGCTGTATGGCTGGGTGAGTGTGTGTATGAGTGTCTTGGTGAGTGAATGGATGCCTCAGTGGTACATGTATGAGTAACTCCATATGTGAAAGACAGTATATATGAGTATTGGACTGTATAAATGACTATATGTGAGAGTGAGCGATTGTGAGAGTGCCTGAATGGATCAGTGTGTGCTTGTATTAGTTATTGTATTAGAGTGAAAGTATGTGTTAGTATATGTTTAAATAAGTGACGTGGTATGTGTATAACTGTACATGTGAGTAAATGAAAGTGTGATTGATTATTTCCATTACTGACTGGGTGTGTGAATAAATCTATGAATGAGAAGCGGTGTGTGAGTGTCTGTATAGATATGTGACTGGATATGATAATGGTGCATTGATGGCTGACTGTACGGATGAGTGACTGTATGGGTGAATTAATGGATGTGTGTGTAGACCTAGGAATTAGTGAGTGGATATGTACTAACTGGTATTAGTGTGTTCATGGTTTTGAAAATTATAGTCTGTATTTTAGAGTGGCTGTAATAAGTGTTATATTAGGGTCTGATGAGGTGCATCAGATTTTGACGTGGAGGATGTCATCAGTGATGTCATCAGCGATGTCATTTGAGATGTCATCAGTGATGTCATCAGTGATGTCACTGAACATGTCATGAATGATGTATTATGTGACGTCATCAGCAGTGCATTGCAGGGGCGCGAGTTATAGTTAGCTCAACAAACTATAACGGGAATTTCTATGGTTTTCTATGAGTGAAATGTCCAACTAACTATAACATCCCTGAAATCTATGATTTTATCAGTGAATTTCAAAGGTTTTTTAAATGCTAATTTCTAACTATACCGTGCCTGAAACCTATGTTTTTTTCAGAAAATTTCTAAGGTTTTTTAAATGCTAATTTCTAACTATAACGTGCCTGAAACCTATGTTTTTTTCTGTGAATTTCTAAGGTTTTATAAATGCTAATTTCTAATTATTATGTTCATTAAAACTATCTTTTTTTCTGCGTTTTTTAATTATCAACCCATTCTCAACTTGGTGAAAACTGCAAATCTCACCACTCTTCCATCGATACCTTACGCCAACAAAATCACCACAAACAAGAGCCACAACTAACGCTAATGAAATGCAAAGTAGGCGTTCCCGTGCAAAAAAACACAACAAAAACACTACTTCCCCATATTTTCAACGACCAGCCAAATCTGCAATGTGATCCAAAAAGCAGGCGATAAGCCGAATTAGCAGTAACAAATTAACATCAACCTTTAACTGGTGTACCGGACTATCTACTCCGTGAATTGGACCCAACTCACAGCCACATCTAAAGACCAACACATGATAGAGATACTGATCATGCAGGTCCGACACGCAAGAAGACCACAACACCCAGGCCACCACCACCAGAACCTCCCCCCGCATCACCCCCCCTACTACCACCGAGGCAGCGCAAAACAGGACAACGGACCTTCCCAAAATGCCATGCCCCTCAGCCACACAATAGCTGAATGTTGGGAGATGTGGCAACCAACTATATATGAAGGAGGCAAGTCACCCATCAACAATAAAGCACACAATACCAAGTGTAATGCTGATGTGCTGCACAGACCTCACTATGCAAAGCACAAACCTCTCCATGTGGAGATATACTATTGATACTTGTAGTGTAGTGCACAGTGGACGCAACCATGTTACCTCAGGCAGTGGGGAAGATCTCGGTCATGTAGCTGTGTTGTCCCCCCCTGGAAGTGGAAGCAGAGTGGGCTGCTCCAACGTACGCCACTCCAACATAGGATTATGAATAAATAGGCCAGGCCCTAGGCCTGGTTCACTTGAGGGAAGACCAACGAGTCTGTCACAGCAGCAGCCCTCACCCTGGCATGTGGCTGCTGCCATATCTGCTGGCATCCTTGACACAGCCCCCCTGCGAACCCAGCGGCACAGCACCGCAGACTTATGTCTGTACCGACTACTGCCTTCGATCTACACTGCAGACAGCAGCGCTCACAATTCAGATGCAGTGGCGATTTCAGATGTCGCAGTCCAGTTCGCAAGACACGTTGCTCCCAGTGCGGCCCGCCCAGACCACGCATCATCGCAGGGTGAGCACACGCTGTGTGCTTCAGGTGCTACTAACTCACTGCACCATAAATCATCGCCATGTGGCCTCATCAAGGCAAAATTCATTAGACAAAACATAATGCTCCCAGTGCGGCCCGCCGGGACCATGTATCATCGCAGGGTGCGCACACGCTGAGTACTCCATGTGCCACTAACTGTGCAGCTCAACTCAACGCCATGTGGCTGAGCGCCCATCCTGACCGCTGCCTCCGCCCTACACTAGGGTTACACGGTTCACAATTCAAGATTAGTAGCGATGCAAATTGTGTAAGAGACTATAATGGGTTAAGAAGACCAAATGCTCACAATCTGTGCAGCTCAAGTCAACGTCACCTGCCTGTGGGCCTTTGCTGACCGCTGCCTCCGGCCTACACTGTGGAAGACTGGCAACACGTGGTGCCAACTAACCCTGTTCAACACAAGCCGATCCCACATGTGTAACTGTGTCCTGAGTCCTGAATGGCAGCAACCACAGCACCAGACTTCCTTTGATCAGTAAGGGGTATTTCCATGTGGAAGGCCGCAACACGTGGTGCCACTGAACCTGCACTACGCAGGCTCGTGGGGCCACCACTGTATGCACGTGGCTGTGGGCACTTGCTCACCGCTACCTCTGGCCTACACTGTGGAAGACCGGCAACAAATGGTGCCAGTAACCGTCCAACACAAGCCGATCCCACATGTGGAACTGTGTCCTAAGTCCTGAATGGTAGTGACCCCAACTCCGTGAGACAACCACAGCACCAGACTCCCTTCGATTAGTGAGGCATATTTCCATATGCAACGGCGGTGACACATGGTGCCACTAACCCTGTTCAACACAAGCCCGAACAATCCCACATGTGAAACTGTGTCCTGAGTCCTGAATGGCAGTGACCCCAACTCCGTGAGACAACCACAGCACCAGACTCCCTTCGATCAGTGAGGCATATTTCCATATGCAACGGTGGCGACACGTGGTGCCAATAACTCTGTTCAACACAAGCCGAACAATCCCACATGTGGAACTGTGTCCTGAGTCCTGAATAGCAGTCACCCCAAGTCTGTGGCAGCGACCACAGCACCACACTCCCTATGATCAGTGAGGCATATTTCTATATGCAAGGCTGGCAACACGTAGTCCCACTAACCCTCTTTAGCACAAGCCGATCCCATATGTGTAACTGTGTCCTTAGTCCTGAATAGAAGTCACCCCAAGTCCATGGCAGCGACCACAGCACCACACTCCCTTTGATCAGTGAGGGGTATTTCCATATGCAACTACAGACTGTAGGCAACTAACAATCACAGTCCTACACCCTACATATTATCCTTTTAGTATCCTCGTTTCAAGAAGTTTTTTTTTATATCAGTTATAGCTTTACTACAATGACCAAATTAATCTTCAAATGCAAACTAACATGGAATAGCAGTCTACACTACAGGCAGTACAGCTTGCAATTCCAATTTTAAATGCTAATTTCTAACAACAAGATTGTACTCAGAAAATACACTTTGTCAATGTATTCTATGCTTATTTCATCTTTTCATCATACGCCTACACTGCACTCAGTAGGGCTCACAATGACAATTATTTCTTCATTCATTAACTTCAAAGTCCACTAGGCAAGTAACTATTACAGGCCTCAAATCTACATAATAGCCTTTTAGTATCCTTTCTTCTTGAACATTTTTTATATCAGTTTAGTACAATCACCAAATTCATTATCAAGTACAAACGAACACTTAGCAGTCTACACTGCGGGAAGCAGACCTCGCAATTTGAATTTTGGGCATGTGGTGCCAACTAACACTGTCCAACACAAGCCGATCCCACATGTATAACTGTGTCTTGAGTCCTGAATGGCAGTAACCCCAAGTTCATGACAGCGACCACAGCACCAGACTCCCTTCGATCAGTGAGGCATATTTCGATATGCAAGGCCGGCGACACGTAGTCCCACTAACCCTCTTTAACACAAGCCGATCCCACATGTCTAACTGTGTCCTGAGTCCTTAATGGCAGTGACCCCCAGTCCGTGGCAGCGGCCACAGCAATATACTCTCTTTGATCAGTTAGACATATTTCCATATGCAAGGCCGGCGACGGGTAGTCCCACTAACCCTCTTCAACACAAGCCGATCCCACATGTGTAACTGTGTCCTGAGTCCTGAATAGCAGTCACCCCAAGTCCGTGGCAGCGACCACAGCACCACACTCCCTCTGATCAGTGAGGCATATTTCCATATGCAAGGCCAACAGCACGTGGTGCCACTAACCCTGTTAAACACAAACCGATCCCACATGTGTAACTGTGTCCTGAGTCCTGAACGTCAGTGACTCAAACTTCGTAACAGCGACCACAGCACCACACTCCCTTCGATTAGTGAGGGGTATTTGCATATGGAAGGCCGGCGACACGTGGTGCCACTGAACCTCCACTACGCAGGCCGGTGGGGCCACAAACGTATGCACGTGGCTGTGGGCCCTTGCTCACCGCTACCTCTGGCCTACACTATGGTCAGCACGCCTCACAATTCAGATAGAGTCCTTATTCCACTTGAAGCAGTCCAGTAGCCAAGACACATTGCTCCCAGTGCGGCCTGTCCACACCAAGCATCATCACAGGCTCATACAGTCTCAATGCTTCTGGTGCCACTAACCCTCTTTAACACAAGCCGATCCCACATGTGTAACTGTGTCCTGAGTCCTGAATGGCAGTGACCCCAAGTCCGTGGCAGCGACCACAGCACCACACTCCCTTCGATCAGTGAGGCATATTTTGATATGCAAGGCCGGCGACACGTAGTCCCACTAACCCTCTTTAACACAAGCTGATCACACATGTGTAACTGTGTCCTGAGTCCTGAATGGCAGTGACCCCAACTTTGTGGCAGCGACCACAGCACCAGACTCCCTTCAGTCTTATTTGTTGTTCTTTTCTTTAAATATTTTTTTTTATTTGTAAATCTATACATGACCAAGATTCTTCTTTGTCCAACCGCGCAGGGACACTTCCAGGCCCAAGAAGGTTGTTGGGGGTATGATGGCAATGTGGGAAGAGGGTGCATTTCCTGCTGATGTGGGGAGAGGCAGCGTCAAAGGGGTATCTATCACAGAAAGAACTTCGATATGTTTTCACAAATGCCTTGCACAAATGCCAGCTGACTGACTGAATCACAAAATGGTTTTTCAATGCTTATGCAGTGTGAGTTATGAACAGTTCACACCTAGGCTCGCAGAGGGCCAGCTGCGGCCCGTCTGCTCGACTCACAGACGCAGTACTATGAGCCATCCGCGTAATTGCTACCTGTCACAGGCGTACTCGCTGTTGGTGTGCAGGTCAGTGGTCTAGTTCTCAACATCTCACGGCCACTCCCTCAGGGCAGGTTTGCACACACACCACACCCATCCAGCACGTGTCACAGGCCATGTGACTACGCAAATATAATAGATTGACAATGTCACATCCTTTATTGCCTGTGCTGACTAGATGGGGGATGCTCCACATGTCTCAACCATAAAGAGTCTTTGAAAAGTTGCGCAGAAGGTTAGTCGCACCCTGATCTGTATAGCCGTCAGGGGCCTACCACCCCCTTGGCGCGGACTTCAGATGCACAGAGTTAGTACCACCCGAAGCTCATTTGGCCATCGGGGTACTACCACCACGTGGCACGGACTTGAGCTCCACAGGCTTAGCGGCCCCAAAAGCTGATATGGTCTCCGCCATTGATGACTCAGGACTCAGCGACATGTGTAAGATCTGCCGGGCCGTGGAGAAGCTGATGTGGTCTCCACCATTGATGACTCAGGACTCAGCGACATGTGTGTGATCTGCCGGGACGTGGAGAAGATGATGTGGTCTCTGCCATTCATGACTCAGGACTCAGCGACATCTGTGAGATCTGCGGAGAAGCTGATGTGGTCTCCGCCATTCATGAATCAGGACTCAGCGACATATCTGGGATGCGCGGAGTTTTGACGGGCACGTGGAGTGCCCACTGCTGCACACTCCGGTGGCACCAGGTAACTATTTGCTCATGGATGCGCAGGGGCGGCAGTGTCTGTCTCTTTCTCTCTCTCTGTCTCTGTCTCTGTCTCTCTCTCTCTTCCTTCTTTTCCTTCTATCTCTCTAACTCTCTCTCTTCCTTCTCCCTTTCTCACTCCCTTTCTTTCCTTCCCTCTCTTTTTCTCTCTGGCTTTTTTTTCCTTCTCTGTTTCTCTGTATCTCTCTCCTTTGATATGCCCATTACACACGTCCTTATTTTGTGCTTTATTTTCCAGGCTCTGTTGTCGACATCCATGGTCCCAACAGGAGTGTTCTGCCTTGTGGTTTTCTATTATTTTTGTTAAATTTTGTTTATTAGTTTATCGTTCATATATATATGTTAATAAAAAAATAAAGTTTGAAAATAGTTTATCGCTTACATATGTATGTTTAAAAAAAAGTAAAGTTTGAAAAAAAAAATGTATACGTTTTTGGTTGTTCTCTTAACTGCTGTGTGACTCTTTCTTGTTCCTATGACTGTTATTTGATGGAGTCCACCATGGTGTTAAATTTTGGGGCACTTATTGCAGGAATACTGGTGATGTCTGCAGTTTGCACCAACTTCTGAATAGTGTGTTAGATTCATCTCAACTTTACTTCCATTAAACTGCTGCTAATGAAATGCAGACTAGCCATTCGTGTACAAAAAGACACGTGGTGCACCTTTGTGATTTATTCTAAATACTAAAATCCTGTATTGAATTGCACTGAGGTAGTCGCTGCACTTACAGTGTACACACAAAATCAATTAAGAAATCTCATTGTATTTATATTGATTGGGAATAGTGCGTCAGGTGCTGGATTTTGACGAGAAACACTGCTCAGTTCGTATTTCTGCAATGCGAAACAAATTACGGTGATAAGCCACGTTAGCACCAGGGATTTTACACCTGCTTTCTGCTGGTGTTAAGCAGGACGACTACCTGTACCATGAAATGGAACACAGCCAAGAGCCACACTAGAACACCCACAGGTGCCATAGAGTCAATGAGCATGATACAGGGCCACAAGACTCATCGCAACAACTCCAGGACTGCCAACGCCCCCCAAACCCGCATCTGAGCAAGTGTGTCCCTGTGGTCATTGTCTTAGCATGATAGGCATAAGCCCTGCAAACTTCACAGTGTGCTGTCACCTCAGCGTTAGCAGTGAGCCTGGACATGTAGCTACGCACGCATCCTCCTGCATGCACAACCGGGGTGTGCCGGTCCGGAGGACACAGGTCAGCGCAGGGGTGTGTATATCCGGCAAGGGGAACGGGGTGTCTCCGACATGTCCATGTACAGGAAGTGCGGTAAGTGTGTCTCTGTGTTCTGCTGTGGCCTGCCACAAGGGCCGCAGCACTCGATGTTGTAAAGTGGCGTGCACAACCTCCAAACGGCACTGTGATGGTGTAGTTTGAATGTAGCAGGACATGCATGAATAGGCATTACAATGGTGTGCCGTACGAGTGCACGAGATACAAAAGGGCACCGTAGAAAAGTGTGGGGGCTTGTGGGAGGGAGGAGCAGCTGTTTGGCAACATAACACACAGTGAACTCGCCCATGTGCCACGTGCTGGGCATCTCATCCATGATGACCACGGTCGCAGACATCCCACAACACCAACGACTGGCCTTTGTACACAACCTGTATGAATGCAGCGTGGTTTTTACTTCTATGCTCGTTCAGTGGTGTGATGTTGGCGGGTTGTGTGACTTGTGCTCCCTGTAGGTGTGTTTCATTTCGGCCATTGTTTGTCTATACTTGTGCTGTACTTAATTGTGCATGTGTGCCATTCTGCCCATCTCCCCCCGTTCCCCCACTCCCTGCTTCTTCCTCTTCCTGGTGCTGTTGTGTCTATAATTTTGTTGCACTACACATAAATACATGTAAAGAACAAATTAGAATAGTTCCTTGATTCTTTTAGGTTTCAAAACTTCTCTCTATTGGTTTCTTTTTAATTTTCCATATAAACCGTTTTTTTAATATTCAACAACACATAGAAGTCAGAAGTGCAACATATTCCATCAACACACTTTCTAGAACATTCTACAACACGTGCAGGTTAAAAGTAATACATTTTTTTAAACTTAACGATATTTTTTTGCAACATTCTCTCGAACATTTAACGGCATGTGCAGGTTAAAAGTTCACGATTGTTTTAAGTTCGAACAGTGCCTTCCAAATGCAAAAAGCAGGTGTGGTTCAGTTGAGCAAATTTTATCCTATGATATGTACTCCACGTTGAAACTGCTTTTTCTTAACCAATCACAAAGATGCTTTTCCACAAAATGAATGTGCACCCTACTTTTAAAAAAAGAATGCTTTTCATCTACCAATCACGTATCATTTTGTATGGAAAAAAAAAGTAGTTCCTCATCTTCAAACATATCTCTTATTCTACCAAGGAACTGCATGAGTTACAGACATCTTTCCATAACTTCCAGCCATACCTTCAAAATGCTAGTGTGGATCGTAGGACATAGCTATATTTTCTGGTGCAAGAGGTATGCAGAACACAGACGTATTGACTTAGACCTAGGTTTACAAAATGTGGACATTAAATGGTTTGCACAGAGAAGATTGAAGTGGCACCAATTGCTACGTTTGGTTAAAACCTCTTTACATCTTCCACACCCTGACCTCATGATTGTGCATTGTGGTGGAAATGACCTAGGCACATTGACTGGGGTAGGTTTGGAAATGCTTATGAAGGACACCTTTGGACACCTCAGCTTAGCACCATGTGACTCTGGGCAATAGCTCACTTAATAGCTCACATAATTTCCACGCCGGCCTCGAGGACCTTCAGACTCATAGGGGTGAGTAGTTTGCGCTGTACAAATACCGCATTGATTTGATACGTGCAAATTTACCTTTGCACTCCCTGTATAACACCCCCTAAGCACCATACACAAGTTACAATGTTCGAAACAAAAGTTCCTTCAAGTAGGTATAACTACATGCTGACACTACTTGACAGATGTGGCACAGCAGCCAGAGCACATGACTTCACAGCATATGACACACAGTTTGGACTCACGCTTTCATCCCCGTCTCCGGCAGCACCTCAGCTTAGCACCATGAGACTCTAGACAATACCTCACATATTTTCCGTACCCCAGGACTTTCAAACCAGTAGGAGTCAGTAGTTCGTCCTAGTAGGTATAAACACATGCTGACACTACTTCCACAGGTGTGCTGCAGCGGCCAGGGCACATGACTTCACACCATAAGATACAGAGTTTAGGCTCACACTTTCATCCCTGACTCCCGCAGCAGCTCACCTTAGCAGCATTAGACTACGAAATACCTCACTTAATTTCCGTACCCAGCACTTTCAGACCGGTAGGTATGAGTAGTTCGCTTCGCACCCCATCTATAGCACACCCTAAACACCCCACAGAGGTTACAGTGCTCCTACCCTCCTCTTTCCTACTTTTTCACCCTTTTTTCCCCATACTCGCTTCGACAGAATCACAAAGTGGGGGCCAACACTTCCTAGTTGCAACCGCCCTCACCATTTGCAGCCAATAGGCAGCAAGCTCGTGCTTGTAACTCCTCAGCCAATCAGATGGCAGAATTCCCAAATATCAATATCTGTAAATTTCGATATTTCTCAAAAACTACTGAATAGATTTACACCAAATTAAAAAAAGCGTGCTTCCTAGACCAAGACCCTTCTCCCTGACAAATTTGGGGTAATTCCATTCACCCGTTCGACCTGTAGCCTTGTCTAAAGTTTCCTATGGAAATCAACATGGAGAAAACACGTTTTGGGACCCCCCTTTTTTCTCGGCCCCCCTTGATGAATCACCCCTAAACTTTCAACATAGGAGCTGATATGAACAAAGAATTAGTTTGCAAAATATCATGAAGATTCATCAGAAGACGCCAAAGTTAGAGGGCAGAATGTTCTAACAAATAAAACAAAGGCCTCATGGAGACTGAGGGGATTGAAATCTCCTCGGGCTCCGTGTGCCCTTACTTCACAGCTGTTGCTGTGCACAAACATTGGAAATGCACTCGAATGAGGTCCCTGATCATTGATAAAGCCCAATTTGCCAAACGCAGACATGCTTGGGCAACAATGACCTCGTATGGTCGGTTATCCCCCGCATCCTACCTATCTTGCACTTACTCCTTGCACCTAAAAATCAGCTTTATGGCTGCCAGACTGGGCGATTGGCAATTTCTAAAAGATCTGCCCGTCTGGCGCCGTCTGTCAGAGGACGTAATGTGCAGAGGGTGCGGTATGTCTCCTGAAACCCTGGAGCATATAGTATGTCTCTGTCCATCTTTTATTTCACAACGTAGACGTAAATTGAAAATTGAGTGGAATAGGCTGGGAATCCGAACGTGTAGACAAGTAATTATTGCAGCTTTAACGCCAGAAAACACAGGTCTAAATATTGCTTTTACAACTTTTTTACGACATGCTTACCGCACTCTTAAGCAGTAATGGTTTGGTATGTTTTTATGCTTTCTTTAAGAGCTACTTCATTTCATCGTGTAATTTCTCAAATGCTGCTAACACTACTTTTATCTGACTGACGCTTTGCACAATTGGTTGTCATTTTATGAAATATTGGATTGCACTCACGGTTGTTGTTAAACATTTGAAATCAAATGTATTTTAAACGTTATGCTTGTCATTGCATTTTGCACACTAAGTCCTTTTACCATTGATATATCAGTGAAGCTTTTATTGCAATTTGAAGTTTTTAACAACCACTGCTCTCATGCTAAGGTTCTGTTTTTAAAATGTGTATTGCTGTTGTAATTTTGAGGTGTTCTTTTAAGGATATTTTTATATCTAAATAAAGTATATACTTACAAACATTGGAATGTTAGAGTTCCGGGCTTCTACTGTCCATTAGAAGCCGCCTGGAGCACTCCATTGTTTTCAATGGAGCCCCCAACATTCCAAGGTTCTAATATTTTGTATACAGTATCTGGAGCCATCGAGTAGAATTTCCGTGTTAGATGACTCAAAATTAATAATAAAAAATTCCAGGCTTGCTTTATCGATTCTAGTTTTTTCTAACAGAAATTACATTTCCTTTACCACCCCTAAAGTCCCCATACCCTTCCCCAACCCTGCACCACAACCTGAGGTCTTAGGATACATTTACCACCTGCTCAGGGCAAGTTGGTAGACGTATGCATGAATCCTTACAGAACTGTGAATTCCATGATGTTTTATGACCTGCAAATCCAGTCCGGCACAGTAACTTCCTGTTTCATGGGGTTTATCTTCTAGTTGCACCGTGCTGGGGTGGAATCACTGCATGGTAGTGGTAAACTTACACATATATTTACAATGCCCGCAGGACCATGCAAAGTGTAATGTGAGCATTAGTCGTAGTCGCAAATTACTAAAAGAATCATTGACCATGCCAATGTGTCAAGCTTTAAAGACATTTTGTATGGTAATGTGAAGCATTACAAGTACTAGCATGGAAAGGGATATGTAGTTGTGTGGAAGCACAAACTGCAGAATAATATTCATGTAGGTTAATAGGCCAGGTGACAGTTGCCCTGTCAAGCCAGACCTGAAAATACATGTAGGTTAATGACTGCCCTCCTCCCATCTGGCCTGGTGTCAGAGAAAATCATAACATACATTATATAGTTATCTAAGGCACTTTAATAGCCTTGCAATATTATGTGTGCTCCCTCTGAAAATTCAAGCTCAGTCAGCTGGATAAACAAACAAAATGATGGCAGCTGCGTGGAATGTTGGCACTTTTTTGTGGAAGCACACTTCTGCCAAATTAAAACGAGTACTCCTGGTTCCCAACAGGTGGAATGAACCAGAACCCCTCTCCTGCTAATGCTCAGATAAACGTATTGCAAAAGCTGCGCTGCCAAGCCAGACCATAAAAACGTCTACACATTTCCCTTTTTCAGTGTATGGGAGGCGGACAAGCAGGAAAATCTCTATTTTGGCTGAGAAACTGAAAATCCTTGCAACATTTTGTGGAACCAGATCATTTGATTTTGGAAAATAATTCCTACATGGTTATGCCACATTTTGTAGGTTTATGACATAAAATTGCAATCTGTCCCCCAAACTCTTCACTTTCCAGTTATCTCTATTTTGACTGAAACAAACATGTTGGCTCTGTGTACTATATTTGTTCTGGTTAAAGGATCCAAAGTGTTAGATCTGGGGGTCTCTAGTTGGCAGAGGTAAGTACCTTAGACCAAAGAGGGACCCTTGCTTCTAGTCAGGGTACAGGGACACACACCGTAGATAACCCCTGCTCACCCTCTAAGTAGCTTGGCTCGAGCAGACAGGCTTATCCCCAAGGCAATGTGTAGCGTATTTGCAACTAACAACCACAATGACCCCCCCGGTACACCACAAATGTAGGCCACACAGGTGAGTATATCAAAAATATAACTTTATCTAGTTTCAGCAGTAAAAATCAATTATCATAGCATGGCACATTAATAATCTGTTTCTCTTTAGCTTTCTTGGATCGCTAGGCACGCAAAATAAATAGTCTCTAGTCTCTTGTGAACGGTAGGTGTTAAAAAGAATATGTCTTTAGACTCTCAGCACTGAAAACACCTTTTTAGCTATGCCCCTGCGCTTATAATGGAAGCGCTCTTGTCCGGCTGCTCCTCCAAGCAAATGCACCCCGGGCGTTGGCCTCCGGGCCCCACAAGCTATGCGGGACGTTCGGGGGTTAAGCGGGCTATCACAACAGTTACCGATGCTCCCTCTCCCTGCACGGACTCACCAGGCTGCGGGTCGGGGCGCAAGGACTCAGCGCGTCGGAGCCCTTCCTCGGGACAGAGTTCCCGTAGCTCACGGTCGGCGGCCAATCAGGTCGCGGCTCCCTCGACGAGCCCCCTGGGACAACGTCAGACGTCACCAGGCCTCCGCCAATCGTCGCGCAGTTCCTCCAGCCAGGCCTCCGCCGTCAACCAATCAGGTCGCGACCTCCTCGCTTCGTTCTTCGCAGTCTGTGGAACGGAGAGGCACAGCTCCTGGACGATCTCGGGCCCCCGGGCCGTGGCGGTGAGTTACGGGCAGGATATTTCAAAGCGCCGTAGTACAGATGCCGATAAGCACGTTGATCTTCTCAGCGCAGCAGCCGGTTTTAGGCACTAATCAGCGCCGCTCTCTCAGCAACGCAGAGAGCAGACAGCGCACTTCACGGGACACAGCAGAGTCTTGAAGTCTCGGCAACCTTTATATCCCTGGGTTGCCAAACAGGAGGCCAGCTCCTCTCAGGCCCTTGGAGATTCCAAATTGCAGACACAGCACACAGCAAAGTCTTGGTTAGGTCAAGTAGGTAGGGTCAAGGCATACAGCAAGACCCCTTTCTCCTCCTCAGCTTCAGTTGGTCAGCAGGACAGGTCAGCCCTTAGAGCACACAGCAAGGCAATATTCCTTTGGTCCTTCAGCGGTCCGTCTTTCAGCAGAGGTTCCTCTTGATTGTAGAATCTGAAAATCTGTGGTCAGGGGTCCTTTAATTATACCCCTAAAAGTCTTTGAAGTCTTTGTGCAAGTGGGTCCTGAGCCCGGTCTGATCCAGTTCTGGGTCTTGCTGGAGCACTTTGTTTTCCTGGCTTCTGCTTTCTTTTCAGAGTGAGGGGCAGAGTCGTCAGCCGCCCAGCAGGAGGTGGAGCCAGCAGTGTGGCAGGCAGGCACAGCCCTATTCAGTCCCAGGTGCTATCTCCTCCCTCCACTCTACTTGCAAATGTCGCCATTCAGCAGAGGGCTGACTCAGCCAACCTCCTGGGGGATCCCCAGCCCCTGTCACTCTCAAGCCAGACAGTCAATCCACAAGCATGCCCAGGCACACAGAAGGGTCAGACAAGAGAACAGCTACTCTCTAAAAAGTACTATTATCCAACTCAAGATTTAAAAACAACCTCTCCTAAAAGATGTGTTATTAAATGCTGAGCTCAGGGATATCAAACACTCATGTCTTATCTTGTTCCTATGAGAAGATAGGCTGATAGCCATTGGCACCAGCCTCCCCCATGTTAGCCTATGGAGCAAGATAACCTTGCAGCAGTGAACACACAAAATGGCCGCTGTTCACTACCAGGGCATGGTACCTGCACTAGTACATGCTCTACCTTTTACATACACTGCACCCTGCCTAGGGGGGTACCTTGGGCCTTCCATAGGGATGACTGATGTGCACAAAAAGGGAAGGGTTAGGCCCGGCCAGTGTGGACACTGGCCAGGAGGACATGGCAGTCCGGGGACTGCAGGCAGGCCTGCGGCGGCAGGCCTGAGACACCATTTTAGGGCTACACAGGTGGGTGGCGCAATCAGCGCTGCAGACCCACTAGTAGCATCTGTCATCACCAGCCCTGGCACACACAGTGCACTTTACTAGGGACTTCATGGTGATACAGATATGCCAATCAGGTATATCCAATCAATATGATATTTTCCACAGGGAGCACTTACACTCTGGCACTGATTAGCAGTGGCAGAGTGTCCAAAGCATCTAAACCAGCAAAAACGAAATCCAGCACAGCATCAAAAATCCAGGTAGTAGAGGCAAAAGATAGGGGAAAAACCCACTCCAAGGATGTCAGGTCTAACACAAAGCATGACTTTTTTTACAGAGAACCTTTACTAAAGAAAAAGATTATGTGATCTGACATACCTCTGCACAGTCAGCTATCATTGTGCTGGAGGCAGCAGTTCAGTGAGTTAAGATGGTGCCTGCGGGCCTTGCTTAAGAGTCACACACTAGGTTGTTTATCCTTATTTCAGGACGATTCCTAATTGCTGAAATATACAGTTGATGACGCACAATATTAAAAATTGTAATACAAGACACATTTACCAATTAAAGACCCAAAAACCTGAAAGTGCACTTTGCACACGTTAGAGACATAGTGGCACATGAACCTGAGACAAGTGTAGTAAAAGCACAGTAAAAGCATACTTTAAAATGCAAGATGAAGAAAACATATACATAAACTAATACTAAATACATATAAACCAGTCACACTAATGAATTACTTATGGATATGTTGTTTATTAACGTTTTACTGATAAAGCTTTGCTATTAATAAAGCAACCAAGTGTTTTTATGGCTTTTCGATTCAAATGCACCATTTAGAAAAGACGGTGCAAAGTTGTGTAGAAAATAGATACAAGCTTGAAACTTTGCATAATAATACTAGAGACTCTATAGTTTGTGAAAAGTTAAAAAAGAATTTTGTAGTGTGAATTTATAAAATCATCTACTTATATGAATATTGAGAAAAATTGTGATTTTAGGGTATTGCTAGCGTTAGCTATTTTCATGTAATAATGACTGGCGAAAGTTCTGCATAATCCTTATATTAATTGATTTCATTTACACAATATGTGAGATTGATTTAGAGTTTATATTCATTGAAAATGTGTAATACTAACTTGAAGGCTCCTTCGAAGATGCTTTTTTCTCTAACTCTGACCTTACTCTGTCTTAGTACAATGGTTCATTTAGCACTAGTGAAATGTTGCTTTATTTGTTTTGTACATGTGTAATTCCTGACATTCTTGAATGCTTCTTCAAAGTTCACAGTGAGATATTCCGGTCAGAACTGGATTTCAGCTGCTGCTATAGACGAAACTTTGTATTTCTTTTTCATCAATGTTAGGCTTATGTTGACTGTCCAATCTCTCATTTTTCATGACCAGCTCGAGAAAGCATCTCACTGTTGGAAGTCTCAGGTGACGTTATGTGAATCTGATCATACCATGGTCTTTCAATGGTGGTGTGATGCTACATCACATGGACATTGATAGAGACTTTGTAAAAGAAGAAACCCCAAAAGAGGGGCAACCTCATACTGTTCCATTTCCTGTGCAAGAGGATGTTATGCTGATCTCTTTTACACCTGTGGGCTGCTTTGTTGATGCTACAGTCAGTAGCTGATAGACTGACACATTCTTGGCATTTCTTTAGCTCTATGCCAATTGACTTGTCCCTAATCGACTTTAAATCTGACCCTTTTCCTCTTCTTCATAGGAATTGAGCTCTTAGACAATTGAACAATTCTCTTGCCTTAATGGTAGTGGGAATTTGTTACTCTGTAAACTGAATTCTTATTTATAACCATTCGATAAAAGCTGTGCCTGAATGTTTGGTGCTTTAATGCAAGCGGAGTTATCCTTAACTGAAATTCTCAAAACACTGCTTTTGCTATGAATTTTGAATATTTAATACAATAACCAACTTAATCTAATATCTGTCTGAGTCTGTTGAGTCCTGTATGTTCTTCCATTTAAACTGTGCTACTTTACTAATAATAATAAATGAGTTGTAAGGAGAATCAGCGAGCTCTGTCAGAACATCAAGTCTTACTTCTTTTGTTCTATGTTGCTATTGCAGAGATTTTGGTTTGTATAATGCTAACTCGTCTTAACTTCTTCAGGAGGTTAGGTCTTCCTGTTGCTCTTCTTTATTTCTACAGCATGGTGTTGAGACTTGTGTACCTCAATCTGATCTCAGATTAGTGAGTTAGGTGTCAATTAATGGTCCTCATTGGTCAGCTAACGTGGAGCATTAGCTATCCTGATTTCCACCCATTCTATCTGCAGAGAAAGATTCATCAGAGGGTCGTTGCTTCTGTGGTAAATGGAAATGCTGCACCTTGCCTAATCGTAAAGGGCCCAGTGCAATTGGAGTAGTAAGGAGTGTAAGCTCATAATAAAATGTTACCAAACTTGCGCTGCAACAAATCTTTGGCTTAGGTAGCAGTGCTATGGCTCTGCCTAATGAAGAAATATTTTAGGGTGCTTAAAATGGTTTTTGGGCCAAGTCCAAAGAGTCCACAAATTTAGTTCATCAAAAAGAAGGATTGATGGAGTGCTGATGGAGTATCGCTCTGAATAGAGTCAACACTTAGCATCAGCAAAGGAGTGTGATCATTAATAGGAATGCACATTGCTATTGCTTAAGATTGCATTTTTTGGAAATGTCTGTTTGTTGTTGAATGGAGTGAAGTGGTTAAAGTTCACATGGTTAAAGTCCATGTATGATTGTGGTGCTTTGTGCAAAGCTGAAGTTGTAAATGGGTTCGCCGTGGCCTAAAATCTTTATTTATTTACCTACAGGTTGTCTCAGTGTAGAAGACACTGAGTAAGATTTCTGCTGTTACTTGTGTTGGCTGTGAGATGTCGCCGAAGACACCTTGGAAAGGGTTCTCTTTGTGTGTTAGTGGTAAACGGTTGGTATGGTTGTTCTCGGGTGCACAGGGAACAACTATATCAATTAACGGTGACATTCTGCTGGTTGATGTTTCATTCGAAGCAGGCGAGTATAGAAAAGTTTAGTTACCTTGCTTGTAAGTGAATATATCGTTTAGCAGAGCAGACAATTTTATTTGTTGCTTGCATGGTATTATTATTTGGCAAGAGTAAAACCTGCAGAAGAAGATGGGGAAGAATGGTGAACTGCTGTGAGAAGCGAGACTGACATCACAGTGTATCACGCGGTGATTGGTCGGTTAGTGTGAAGCCGCGCTGGGACTGGTTGACTACGTCATAAGATTTGTGCTGTCATTGGTTAAGTTTGCCGAACAGGTGGATTGTGGGAGAATATCCTTTCCTGGATTGACAGAAATTATTTCGGAATACAGAATTCAAGAAAAATGAAATTTTTCAAGTAATTGCACAGATTAGTAAAGAACAATGAAGCAAAGGTAGAAGCCCCACCTGAGGGTATGCCAGTATACACTGTCAAGGTGAATAAAGGATTACATCCATGTCTGTGGCTCAAGATTTGGCATAAACTTACTGAGAAAGATGAGACCTTACAGTTTCCTTGTTATGGAACATACAATCTGAGAATTTAAAAAATTGATGGAAAAGAATCTATTAAATTAAAGATCCTGTTAGAGCCACTGTTATTGAAGCTTTAAATACCAGGGAGCATATTGCTCATCAAAAAGACAAGGAGAGATACCAAGTGAGGAAAACTATGGATCATTACGCAGAAGCTAAATGTAATGCTCAACTGAAAAAGCTGAGAACAGATGTGATACAATGAACATGATTATATCCAGTGTTAGGGGTTGAGGAAGATTCTAAGGGCAAAAAAAAGAGAAAATGAAGCATTTACAGACAGAGAAATTTGATTCAGAGAAAGAAGAATAAGAGAACACCATAAATGACAATCTTTTGGATGGTTTATTGCTGAATCATCCACCACCCTATAATGAGACACACAGTGGAGGTATGACACATATAAGTACAGCGGATGAACCTGATGGTCCGCTAATGCCTGAATCACCAAAGGAAGCCACTCTTATTTCTCCTATAAATGGGAGAACTGAAGTATTAGCTCCTAAAAACCTGATTGATTCAAGTACTCCAGATGCGTTAACTGTTCCCAATACTATTGGACCAGTTGTACCCCTTTACAAGTCTTGGTTACAGGTAAATACTCCCCATAATTTGACTGCACCCACTGGAGTAAATACAGGCGAAGAAATTCTTCAGACCTGACAGCAAGATTACTGCTTCATGCACCTACATTTTTTAATTCAAACTAATAATGTTACAACCATGAATGTTGTCCCGAATTGGAAACAATTTGATCAGACGCAAAGAATGGTACAGAGGTTTCCACCTTTTTTTGTCCAAGACCAAGTGGACCTCCCAAAATGAAGTATCATGCTTTTGGCAATGGTTAGAGCCGATGCTAAGGGGCGAACTGTGCTGGGAGGTGAAGCAGTGTGCTCCCACCCCTTCCTGTTTGAAAAGGCTCCCTTGAGCCATTGAGCTGATGAGCTTGTGGAGATGCGCCTGTGAGAGGTACTGAGACCTGAAAGGATTGTGGCAGCCTGCTCAGCAACCCCAGAATAAAATTGTTTTGATCTCTACTGATGACGGATTATATCCATAAACACGTGTCTAGAGATTTACAGCACTACCCTGCACCAACTTTGGTTGAATAATCCAGGAAATATTCAAGTAAGCAAGTAATATGAACTGCATTTACCATAATGCTAAGGGGTGAACTGTGCTGGGAGGTGAAGCAGTGTGCTCCCACCCCTTCCTGTTTGTGCCAATGGTTATTTCATTTCCAGATACATCTATACTAAATGCGCAACCTGGAACTAGTACAAATTTGACTGATGGAAGTTTAAATAATACAAGAGAGCAATCAGGATTCACTTCTGAAGAATTTCATGAATGGCTTAAGGGATATAGTACCCCGAATAATCAGAATTCGGTAACAGTTCCAGCTTCAGTTGCAGTTTCAGCTATGGATTCAGTTCCACCACAAACTTCAGTTTCTAGGTTCAGCACTTCCTTCAGATTTGGTTGCCGGTTTACTAGGAAAAGTGCGTTTCCACCGAGTTTTCCGGTTCCAGTTCAAGCGAGTGAGGGAACAAGCCGTGGACGCTCCACCATCCCTTCATACCTCCAGCCGCCCTGCAGAGCCGACGGAGCCCATTATATCCCAGGCTCCAGCATCCAAAGTGGCAATAGGGTAACGGGACAAGCAGCGGTGGGCAAACAGCGGCAGGCTAGCAGGAGGACTGAAGCAACAGGGGTTCCTACACTTTAGGAGAGCTCGCACTGTGCTCGCCGCACTGACCCCTTGGATTGCGGCTTCCGCCTTGCCACTCCTGTCGGCGTTCCCGCATCCACACGCCTGACTAGAGAAGCAATGAGCAACAAGCAGCAACAACAGTGCAGCAGGTAATGCTTTAGAGCCGTGAGGTCTCCGGGTGAAGCGGAGGCAGCCAGCAGTAGGCTGGTGCGGCTTGCTCTCTCCTGGGGGGGGGGGGGCTCGCCCTGCATGCACGTCCGCGGCAGTACTTGGCACTAGATACAAGAAGGTCTTACCGCCTCACATCACCTACGCTGCCCTCTGCTCTTCTTCCCTTAGATCCCCTCACACTAGAGTCAGAGGAGGGGGCAGGGGTAGGGGCAGGAGAGGATCAAATGAGAAAATAATAGATTGTTTCAACAGAAGTAAGGAAAGCAAAACCCAAGTGAGAGAAGGGGAGGAAAGAAGGAAGGGAAGGCAAGCCATTAAAGAGCGGAAGGCTGCAGGCAAAAGGTTAAAGCAGGAAAATGGTGCTAACCACAGGGAGTCCACAGGGGTCAACTGTCAAGACACGCACTTGATCAATCAAGCTCCTATAAAATAAAATATCAGCTGGTTCACAGTGCTAAGCCAGTCTTTCCTCTGTACTGATGGATGCCTCCCGTCCGGGCAAACTTGAGGTGCTGAAGTCTTGAGGTTACAGAGGTTGCAGAGAGATTACTAAGGAGCCATGGTGATGTCATACGCTGGAATCTTTCTTGCTTGCCTTTTTTGCCTGACCTGGTTCTTCATGAAAGTGTGTGGTTTGGAGTGGATGCTGGGGGCTGCCCCAAGAGGGCCCTGACCAGGGATAAAGGCACGCACTAACAAAGAGGAGCTCAAATTCTCAACAGAACCTCCAGAACTTCCAGCCACCGGCGCACGAACATGACGCTTAAAAAGAAACAGCCAAATAACAAGGACTCGGACCCGGTGGAGGTTGTGCCCGCAGGGCCTGCACAAAGAAGGACAACAAGAAGCACATCCATCTTCCAAACTTAGGAGCAAAATAACTGTAACACCTCCCACCAAGGGCTCATTACTCACTTCTTTCAGGCCTCCAGCGGTCCAACTGATACACTAGCACGTCCCTCAGTCTCTACCTCAGGTGAGGTGGAGACCACCTTTAAATTGTCAGGACCCCTAGGGGACAACAAAGGTCAGAGTGGTCACCAATCCAGAGAGCCCGCCACCATACAAAAATTAGGGATCCCTGAGAACACTCCAAAGTGCGCAGCTAAGGCTACAAGCCCCATACGGATCACAGCAGAAATCCACCAGTGGCCGATAGAGGAGGAGGATAGGGAGAACAAGGAGGTGCTTGTGGCTAACCCTCCGATGACCATCTGTTTGAGAACTGCTTCAACAGAGACACCCTGGTAAGATTGTCAGACCAATTCCCCAGGAACTGCCGACTTAACCACCTCCTTCCTACAAAAACTAGAACTGACCATTGAAAGAACCCTGTCGTGACACCAATAAATCTTGGAAGGAACTCTGACGTGAGCATGCACCAAACAGAGGGTTGGAGCCCGATGGGATAACGAGCCCAGCAAGATGCAACGGAAGAAGAAACTCATGAAGAGTTAAATCTGTTAGCATTGAGAGAAGCACAAGATGCAATTGCCAGGGCCTTGATTTGGCAGTCTACAAAAATGTAAGTACAAATTGATTTATTGCAGTTAATGGCACAGCATCTGGTGTGCCAAGACGATAAGGTGGCTAAACTAGAAGCTGCCCTCAAAATTCACGAAGCCAACTCAGCTCGCACTTGCTTTTGCGCCAACATTACAGAAAAGAGTTCAGGGCTGTCAGAAGTATTAAAGGACATGCTGGCACTAGCTAAGGGACAGAGGGAGATGTTCCCACTAGCAGAAATAACCCCCAAGGCACCAGCTGGGAAGATCGTGAAACCAGACAACACTATAAACCACCTTCCTGAAAGATAGCAGAGTATTCAAGGATCCTCAGGCAGTGCCAAGAAATAATAGCAATAGGAACATCAAAGAAGCCCAACGGATTGGGGGCCCTGAAGCCCGATCAATCAATACAACAATTGTTTGTCCCACAGGAAGAAGTAGCCCTGTGGGAAAGGCGGAAGAAGCAGTTGCAGGGGCGGAAGCCCCCTGTCAAGGAGGGCCAAGAAGAAGCTGAAAAAACAACTGAAGAAATCCAAAATTAAAAGAAGATTATTATTACCAGCAATACTGAATTCCAGCTGCACAGAGAATATAAACAACTCAAAACCACTCTTCTCCATCTTTAATTTCAAACAGCCAAATAAGGTCAAGACTACACGGGAAGAACACACTGTGACAGGCGAGGATCAAAGTAGATGGAACACTCACTGGGAGGGCTCACAAATAGCAGGGCAAACAACAGAGAAGACTCAAGAAGAGTTAGTTTGGCAGCCACCATCACAGGAGGCTGCCAATACATATGTCAGGGCCATTACCTCCCCAGGCCCGGAGTTCCTAAGAGTGCGGTGGAGCACATTAAAAGCAACCAGGCTGAGCAGCATGAAGAACAAACATGGGCGGGATTGCCAAACGGGGCAAAAGGCAGATATCAGGAAAGAGACGCCCGCAAGAACCCACTAAATCAGAATATCCTTGGGAGGAAAGATTGACACTGCGCACCTCCAAGCACAATAATCAACTAGCAGTCCACAAGGTGTTGCTCACCCCAAGATATAAAGCCAAAGGTTCCTATGACATTCTGAACAGGTCCAATATTCTACGTCTCTTTGAAAACATTGAATCCTTGGCTCAGATCACCTCAGATAGCATAGAGAGGGTAAAGTTCAAAAGTCTAGAGAGGGATACTCATGGACACTCTACCCTAGTCGGCTTCACTCATCAGCAAGTACAACAGGCTGTCCTCAGCGAAGCTCAACATTTTACAGAATGGGGCATCGAAGCCACTGCTCTCAGTATGCCGAAATACCCACACATTCTCACACCCAAACACGAGCGGCGGGAACCTACATCAATCCTCAAAGACACAATGAGGGACAGAGAAACCCAGGCGACTAAGAACCCCGATAAAAATCAACATCTCGCACAGAGATGCGGAGCGCAGAGTACAGCCGCTCCAGCAAGAGCAGGTCCAAACAGAGGATCCATGGAGACAGCGTCCCTAACCCAAGAAATAGCAATGTCATTAGAGGATGCTCAACTACAATTAGTGGTCAACAATGTAAATTAACCCTCATTTCATGGGATATCGCTGGGATAAGCAACATCTTTAGCGACAAGGCCACACAAAACTACCTCGCAAAGGGGGCATTTTGTGCTTCCAGGAGACCTGGGCCAAGTCAACCACTCCAATTGGCGGCTTCTACGAACATCACATACCAGCGACCAAAAAGACCATCTTTGGACACCCGTCAGGTGGTCTATCCAATTTTTTTAAATCATGCTTGTAAATTTAAAACTACAGCCATAAAAGTAGAAACACCCGACCTCCAAGTCATTACAATTGAGGGTCTGAGAAAGGGACAACAGCTGCATTTCCTGCTACTAATTATTTGCTACATTAATCCAACAAAATGTCAAATGCAACAGGCCATGGAATCCTTTATCAGCATTTTGGAAGACATACTCATTAGATTTGAGCATTTCAATGTGATAATCATGGGAGATTTTAACACGAGAGGTCTGGATCAAGTCCCAGCTGCACCCAGAAATGGGAAGAAGTCAGGCCTGCTGATCTCCCTCCTTAATAACTTTAAGCTTCAATCCACTCATGGAATAAAAAAATCAGCCGCCCCTCATGGATCCCCAAGTCGATCTTTAGGAATGTTTCCACTATAGATGACATTTTAATCAATGAAGGGCAGGCACACAAACTATGTGACTTTGTAGTGGAAGACAGAGATGAAAGCGACCATAGGCCACTTTGTGCCACTTTCAATCTGGCCCTGGAACCAGCGGAAGTCCAGGAAACAATCGGCACAACCATGGGCGAAAAACGATAGTTCTCCCTTGAAAGATTAAAGTGGACCGCCAACCTTAGTACTAATCTGTTGGAGTATGTAGCCGCAAGGGAGTAGGTATTTCAGACACAGCATACAAAGAGCATCATAGGTCTTTGGGAAATGCTGATAGCGGATTTACAGAAGAACCTGGGAAATGCCAACCAAGTAAGAAGTCCCAACCCAAAATAACCTTTGCCGGAACAAAGAGCACCAAAGTGCCTGATACAACGTAAACATGCTCTTAAAAAGGCAATTAAGACAAAAAGGAAAGGAGTCCATTCGTCACAGACGACCTCCATCTCTGCCCTGCGAACTGTATATAAGAAGAAAGTGTTGGAGCTGAAAGGACTGTGGACGGAAAAGAACTGGCTTAAAGTGCTCTCACTAATTAAAGAAAATGAGAACATCAAGCTATAGAGATACATCAATAGCCTGAGATCCCGAAGCCTGCCCAAAGAAAATAGCGTTGCTGGCAATGTGTGGGAACAGTATGTGAAGGGTCTGTACACGAGCGAATCATACACGGTGGTCCCTCCCATCTCAGAGTGGTCTCTGGCCACAGCCGAAGTCATCAAACCTCAAAGCACGCAGGAAGAAACCACAGTGCCCAGTCAGTTTGAAGCTTAAACAGTGGAGGAGACCGCCAGGTACATCAGGACGATAAGAACCGATGGGGCCCCAGAACCAAATGGCATTCCCGCTCAAGTTTTCAAGTCTGCTTTAGCTTTCTTTGCATCCATTCTTAACCTGCTATATACTCACTAATACCTCACAGCAATATTACCACAATCCTGGAAAGGCTCTATCCATTTCCAATACACAAGAAGGGAGACCACTCGAACCCTGCCAACTATAGGCTAATAGCCCTGCTCGATATCGAAGCAAAGGTTTAGCCCGCCTACTACTAAGGGACTTAGAGGACTGGGTGGATAAGAACAGTATCCTCCCACCTTATCAAACTAGCTTCAGGGCAAACAGCTCCACCATGGACAACCTCTTAGCGCTGTCTTACCTCTCGAAGCAAGCGATGATGAGCAACAAGCTGCCCCTGTTTTGCTGCTTTATAGACTACTCCATGGCCTTCTACAGAGTTAATCGAGGACGATTATGGGCAAAACTCGAATCCTGGGGGATCCCGGCCATCCTCTTAAAAGGGATAAAAGCCATCTAAGAGGGTACATGGGTCCGGGTCAAACTAAGTTCAGCAATAGCAACCACGAGAATCCAAACTAACACCAGGCTAAAGCAGGGTTTTGTTCTGGCCCCATTATTATTCAATCTGTTCATAGCAGATCAGTGGCATGCCTTGAAAGACGCCAGCTTAGTACCGCCGAGATTGGGCAAGATGACCCTGGGAACCCTTCAGTATGCGGACGACACAGTGATCGTGGACCACACCAGGGTGGGGCTCCAAAGAGCATTAAAGAGTCTAGCATTGTACAACCAGGAAAACAACCTGAAAATCAACGAGAACAAGACAAAGATAATAATCTTTGGCAAATACCTGCACAAAAAGCAAGCAACCTGGTCTCTGGGCGAGCACTGAATCAGGACAGCTACATCCTACGACTACTCGGGGGTATGGGTAACAGAGAGGGCTACAGCAGCTAAACACATAAAGGAGCTAACGCCGAGAATAAACAGAATAATTCTGTCACTTAGATGTCGAAGCTATTACCTAGCAAGTCCACTCACAGAGCCCATGCTGACAGTACCTAGGGCAAAACTAATTCCAGCAATTACCTACGGTCACCTAGCCTTCCCAGGTGCATCCGAGAAAGCCATCAATGCAGGCCAGATAAAAGCTTACAATATTGTGCTACAGGCGCCCAGTCAAGCAAGGAACACCAGGCTAAGGCTGGAAATAGAACTAAATAGACCGGACTTGGCACTACAGTAAAATACTACATTAGAGTACTGAAAGCCCCCGAAACCCCTCTCAAATACTTTCTAAAAACGATTTTTAGGGCAGCGGGTTCCCCATGGCACACTAAGCTGGATCAAGCAATAGATTATCTGAAAATAGACGCAGAGAGCATGCCCCTTTATGAAATTCATTACTCTGGGCTAAAGCTGTGAAGCGCCAAGTCCCAACCATCTTGTTTGAACAGGATCAATCCTCACTCTGGTACAACTCCCTTACACTGGCACTTGGCAATTCATACATTCCCGGGAAATCTCAACAATACATGCGAGACCCACTCTCAGCTCAAGCGAGAAGGAAAATCCAGTTTTTGCGCCTCACTGCCCTCAAGATTTTAAATTTCACCCCAAAATGAGCACGAAAAGACAACATCGTCTCCTGCCTATTATGAAATTACCACAGGGAATCCTGGTTACATCTTCGATGCTGCTGCCTCAAGCTGGCCAGCAATTGCCATTGTTTTCCATGCCCGGCCCTAAGGGATAAGGGTCTCAGAACCTTCTGAGAGGCCTCAGAATGGTTCTTCTCAGAAACTACTATCTGCTTACTTGCGAGAGCCGGCAAGTTTACTCATCAAATTAGTATTGCACTTGACTCCCAGCAACAGGCTGCAGATTCCAGGGTCGCAATCATTCAGTAATTAAACCAGCTGGCGCGCTAGCCCCGACGGATGTCACTCAACCCAGGGGCTCTCAGTATGAACAATCGGACCATAAAGAGAGTGTGGGGCCCAAAAGGGGAGACATCAGGTACTTTTATCAATGACAGACGATATTACGGAGGGAATGACCCTGATGGATTTCATATAACCATTGAGCCTTTCCTGGACTAAGAAAAATTGGTGTCTAAGGAAGTTGATCTCACATTTTAATTAATTTTTAATTTGAAGTCTTAAAAAGGCACAAAGCAGTAAACCGAGCCCATGCAAGCATGTTGCATTTTTACTTCAAATGCCGGGAAGCTCCTTGGGGTAGGGCGGACGGGAGGGGGGGCCTTGCTGATGTGTTTTATGCTGTGAAGATTTTAAGTAATCGTACGGAAAAGAACTGAATACAAAATAAATAAATAGCGGTTGCCGGTTTAAGTTCAGTTCAGAATTCAGTTCTTGAAAACAGAGCAATTATGAATGTGATCAGATTCAAAGTTAAATGATCAGAAATGATTCGGGGAACATTTAGGCCTCCAAGATGCAATAGCTACCAAGAGGAGTAAGTATTGTTCCCTGTGAAGATGTTACACGAAGAGCAAAATTGAAATATGAGAGATTGGTAGAATTGGCTCCGAAATATTCTAAAGTTTGCCAAGATCTTCCAGCCTCTATCCAAGCCTGATGCACTTGTTGAATTGCAACCTCAAGGGCAGAAATGGGTGCATTCAGATATATGTGTACCAACAACCTTGGCAAATCCTCCCACATTTATTAATCATTACAGACTGTATTAGGCTCAAGGATCTAACCTTCAATTTGGTGCAAATGTATTATTAAGTAGTACTGTATCTTAAGATTGTATTTTTGAGTTTGTTTTCAGGAGTTTAAATTAAAGTCTTTTTTCTGGCATGACTCCTGTGTTTCAGTATGTCCTTTTTAGGTGTCGCCTACGCAGCGAGCATGCGCTGCATATGAAAAAGACCATTAGCCATCGATTCAGTTTGTGTCCCAAAAACGTGCACGGTTTCATTGCCTTAAATGGCAACGCGTGCACGTTTGACGATTCCCTTGTGGGAGTGAGCTTTGACACCATATGTTTGTAATTAACTTGCAAACACATGGTGCCCCTGGCTCACTCTTGCAAGGGAAGCGCTATGTGTGCTCTCGGATGCACTCCCCTCAACCCCCCCGCTTTTAGCGTGAGGCGCGCGCGCTTGTTTTTAAAGGCACTAAGGGGTTTAGCAAAATGCTTTGGAGTCGGCGTCCTTTGGAAAATGCAAAATGACTCTTTGGTTGAAAGGTCGCTGATGCAAGATTGAAACCGTGCCTTTTTGGTTACATGCAGGCTAACTTATACCTCCTTGATTTGACTCTGCATGCCATCCAATCTGCAGGGAAGTTTTAATTTGTCCCATCATCTTTCTAGAGCCCTCCCATTGCGTTTCCATGTAAGAGGTTGTCAGAGATTTAGACTTCATTGTAGGCCCCTTCTGTGTGTAGACTGTGGCAGTGACGTCCAGTGCAATGTTTACTTTCAGGGAGACCAGTTAAGCTGATGTTACTTAAAACAGTGTCTTGTAAATACAGTTTTGGAGTCCTGTAATTATTTGTTGCAAACTGCATACATTTTCCTTGAGAGCTGCGATTGTTTTCAGGATATCATCAGCCCACGTGGAACACTCTCTGGAGTTGAGCGACGCCCAGATTACTGGAACATGACTGTATTAACGAGGCCAGGGGATGGCTCTCCAGGAAGCACCTAGTTCTGGTGAAAAGCAGAATTCTGAAACAAGGCCAGCAGAAGGAACTTCCCATCGGAGCTGAAGCATGACGTGCTCATCCAGGGCTCGCTTTTTTAGGCACTGTTAGAACTGGGGGTCTCTAGTTGGCAGAGGTAGGTACCTTTGACCAAATAGGGACTCTTGCTTCTAAGTCAGGGAAAGGGGATTACACTACTGGATAACCCCTGCTCACCCCTTTAGTAGCTTGGCACGAGCAGACAGGCTTATCTCAGAGGCAGTGTCTTCAGCATTTGTGAACACATACAGTAATACAGTGAAAACACTACAGTTGGACACCACACAGGTTTTATAAAAATAGGTATTCTTTATATAGGCTTAACACAAGACCACAAACAACAAAAATCCACAATACTGTACTCAAAATTGACTTAAAGATGGTAGAATTAGCTTAGCTCAAGTTGATGGTAAATGCGACACAGTTCTCACAAAAGTACCTGGATGCATAACGCAAAATAAACAAAAGGCTCGCAGCGTTGGAGATGCGTCGGTTCCTTGCTTCGGGGGAGACGATGCGTCCGCAGAGTAGGGGATGCGTCTTGATCCTTACCGGAGAGGAGGTGATGTGTAGATTCTCGTGCTGCAGCCCGGTTGCGATGCGGCAAGATGTCGCCTCGATGCGACGCGACAATCCGGTGCGATGCGAGAAGATGGCGCCCTTGATGCGACGACGTTGAGACGAAGCGGTACGCCCTGCCAGCCTTGCGGCGACTCTGTACTTTGGTGCCGCGACAGTCCCTGCGACACGCTTCTCAGATGATGCGACGACGACCCTCACGGGCGCGACGCGCTTCTCCAGTGATGTGACAGCAGACAGCTGCGATGAAGGCACGCTTCTGGGAGATGCGGCGGCGGCACGCTTCTCCGGCGATGCGATGACTACAGCTGCGGCGGCGACACGCTTCTTCTCGTTGCGTCGTGCTTCCAGCTCCCAGCGACACGCAGGCTTCTGCAAATAGAATTCCCAGCAAGGAAATTCAGAGGGGAGCTGGTGGTGAGTCTGTTGTCCCTGAAACTTCAGCAGGAGGCAAGCACAAATTCAAGCCCTTGGAGAAATATTCTGCAAGATGATGGAGAACACACAAAGTTCCTTCTCCTCTCCTTGGCACTGAAGACACCACTGTAGGCCAAACCAGCAACACAGCACACATTTGCAGGGGGGCAGTCCACTCCTACAGCTTCCTTTGGTTCTTCTCCTTGGCTGAGGTTTCTTGTTGTTGTTCCAGAAGTGATCTAAAGTCTTGGGGTTTGGGTCCCCATATTTATACTACTTTTCTCTTTGTTCTCTGAAGGCAGAGAGGCCTTTGCCTAGTCCAAACCAGTTCTGGTCAGTCCTGGAGCACTTAGTTTACCTGACTCCTTCTTTCCTTTCAGAGTGCAGGGCAGAGACATCAGACACACCACAGGAGGTGGAGCCAGCATTGTGGAGGGAAGGCACAACCCTAATCAAGTCCCAGGTGCATCTCCTCCCACCCATCTACATGCAGATCTTCCTATTCAGCCCTGTGCTGACTCACCCTCTCCCCTGGAATCCCCAGCCCCTGTCACTCACAGAACCAGACAAACAATACACAACCTAGCAGAGGCATGCTTGGACAGTTAACCCCTTCTGTGCCACGCCCTTTCCCCCTCCTGTGCCGGGCGTTTCATTAGTGGGCGGGTTTCATGACGAGATAGTCTCGTCATGGGCACAGCGCGACCGTGCTCCATGAAGAGACTATCTCGTCATGGGCACAGAAGAGGTTAAGCAAGAAAATACCTACTTTCTAAAAGTGGTATTTTCAAACACAGAATGTTAAAACCAACTAAACTAAAAGATGTATTTAATCATACTGAGTTCAGGCATATCAAATTCGAAATTCTACCATGTTCCCTGAGTCAGTTAGGATTATGAGATGTAATAATCAAACTTCCCATTCTGGCCTATGGGTAACAAGTAGCCTTGCAATAGTGAAAAACGAAAATGGCTGTAATTCACTATTAGGACATGCCACACACCAGGGCATGTCTTACCTTATACCTACAATGTACCCTGCCCTTGAGCCTACCATAGGGGTGTCTGATATGAAGAAAAGGGAAGACCTGAGACACACTTTAAAAGCTGCTTCTGTGGGTGGCTCAACCAGTGCTGCAAGTTCACCAGCAGCATTTGATTTACAAGCCCTGGGCACACATGGTGCACTGTACTAGGGTCTGACAAGTAAATCAAATAACCCAATCATGGAGTCACTAATCATTACATCAATTTAACATAGTGAGCACTTGCACTGTGTACTGAATAGCAGTAGCACAGTGCCCAAAGCATCTAAACCAGCAAAACATATCAAAAACAGAGGAGGCAATCAGAAAAAATGGAAGGGAGACTCATGCCAATGGTACCAGGTCTAACAGGCACCAGCTCTTGGCGCGCTCTTATTCTAGAGCCCGCACTTGCAGGATTAAACGTGAAACTGGAAGTTCCACAATGCAACGGGCTGGTGGCATACAGGCAGAAGGCAATGCTCAACACTTCAGACACTTTGGCGGCTGTGCTGTCTCAATATCTAAAAACAGTCACCGCTAAGTTTTTTTCGGGATCGCCCTTTAGAGCACACATTGAGGGGCAGTGAATCTTCCCTCAGCGCAATTCCATATTTAAAACTGGAACAGGGTGTTTGCCTTCCGTGATCATATTTTCCTTTCTTTTTGCGGACACTGATCAGCTTCCTTGTGGGCAGCAGGCAGGGACTGATTGCAAAGAAGTGATAGAAGAGATGCTCCCATAGTTGCTGTGCGTGCAGCCCGAAAATAATACAGCGCAGGGAGGGGACGTAGGGTTACAGGTTGAGTGGGATGGGCAGCGGACTGAGCGGCGCATACGCGTTACGACAATCCTGTGCCCGCTTGGCACCAGACCGTGCTAGGGGCATGTATTAGCATTTGTGTAAGGCACGGGAGGCTAGACATTGCCTTTCTTGGCCATGATGGCACGTGGTGCTTTGCGCAGCGACGCCGCGATGCTGCAGGAGAGATGCGATTAAGATGAAGGTGTGGGGTAGACCAGGAAAAAGATGCCCTGAGCTGCGGGAGATGGGGTGGCGGTGAGGGGGGGGTCTGGTGCTTCAGATAGGGTGACCAACTGGCATGGGGGCAAATTCAGGACTGTATCATAAACGATAACTTTAAAGCTTTATTAACTCCTGCTCACATTTCAAGTGTTCTATAGTAATTGCACATCCCATGGTCAAGCTCTCCCTAGGCAAAAGAATAGCTTTTAAAAAAAACACTTTCAACTATTGTGATGCATGTATGTATTCAGCAATTGTTTGCTAGTACATCGGGATATTGAGATGTTTAAACAAGTTTTTAACCTTACGTGTCGTAGTTGAAAGTATATATAAGTGGGATGTAAACACCTAAAGCAGAACATAGGCAACGTGAGCTGCTTTGTAAACATTCTAAATAAACCACAAGTGAAGGTACGGTTTGTGCCGGTGGATATTTGGGCTTCTCAATGACAGCAACAACTCCTTTTTTCCACACGAATTGTCATCCCCTTCCAAAATTATTAAAAGGTAAGTCAGGGACAGATATCTTGATTTGTAAACATAAAAGTCAGCTGCTTCTTTTACACCATTGCTTCTTTCTTGTGAGGTTACACACAGGAGACTGCCCCACAGATATGCAGCTTCCAATGTTGGTGACAACAAGGACATCAAGTGATATGAAAACAAACCAGATGTTAGCCGCTACCCACCCCAAACAAGCATTGGCATAGCCAATAGGTCTCGCCTTTGGGACCTTATAACTGTTTAGTTATCCAGCACAATATCCTTGGTGCAACAACATCCAGTGTTGCATGGCTAAACACTTATAAGGTCCCAAAAGCGAGACCTATTGGCTATGCCATTGCTTGTTTTCATAGGAAATCACAAAGAAAATATAATGTATCGATAGATTTGCAATGAGTAAGGAATAAGATGAGGAATAAAGACAAGGAATTAAATTCTGGAATACTTACCAGTAATCTTCATTACTCTGATTCTCCGGTCCTCACCCCGGTTCCTATCCGCCTTCCACCAGCAGCCCCTCCATTAGGTTGGAGCAGCATCGCCTCCCTGCTGCTAGCACCGCAAAGGTGAAAAATAAAATGGTAATAAGTTGAATTTATTACCATATTATTTTTCCCTTTCTCCTTGCCTGGGCAGACTGGCAGCAGGGGAGTGGTACTCACTCCGCCAGTTTAGAGTGCTCATAGCAGACTGGCCTGACATGCGCACTTTAAACCTCTCCACTAAGCTGTTTTAGACAGCTGGGTGGAGAGCAGGCACAGGCTATCAGTGCCTGCAGGAGTGTCAAGGCAGCTTGCTCCAGCCAATCGAACGTGCTGCTCTCATGCTGCTTAACATTATCAGCAGCATGAGAGCATCGTCTGGATTGGTGTGAAGACTTCAATTGCTGCCGAGACCACCAGCGCCAAGGGACTGGAGAAGCGGGGGGACCGGAGCAGGTGAGCCAGTGAGTGGGTAAGTACATTCGTATTGTTTAAATGATTGAGTTGGCTTCTGTACTGTTTCTGATGGCTGTCAAATTAGAATGTCATTTATTTGAAGAAAATCGATATACTTGTTGTTTTCGGTTCAAGTTCATAAATGCAATTTGTTGTGTTTCAAACCTAGCAAGGAGTTAGGGACGGAGCTAGAGGGAATTGGAGAGGAGTGGGACTTGTGTCCCCTGTGAGTTTTACGAGGACCAATCAAGTGGGAGTGGTTGAAACAGGCCTGTTTTTGAACTACAGGTTTCCAGTGTTATTCAATTGGCCCGATTTAGATGTTGTTGACAATTTATTTTTAGGTGGTTCAGCTGGTCCCTGGTTGAAGTGGCTTCTGTCCCCGACAGCTAGTAATGTCTACTGTATGTGTGATTAATTTTGGAGAAAATCGATCCAGGGGAAGGGTTGTTTTTGGTCGAGTTTGTAAATTCAAAAACAGGTGATTCGGGGCCTAGTAAACAGCGATTTTGCATTTTCTGGGCTGAAATTGGAGGATGTTCCTGCTGCGGTATACAAATACGAGACACTTGTGACCAAAAGAAAATGGGCAGGATGAACACACACATAAGTGACATGCTGGAGTGTGCACAAGCACGACTAGAGGGAATCAGGTAGGGCCTTTGCCTGTCAATACATAAAACAAGCATTTGTAATCAATCAGTCTCGCCTTTGGGACCTTCTATGTATTTAGCAATGCAGCACATTAGCCTGGGTGCTGAAACATCTACAGTTCTTTAACATGGAGGAAAAGTAAGCACCAAACTGCGTGACAAGTATGGGAACACATGGAGAGAAATATTGCCTTTCAGCTGGAAATGGTATAGTCCAAAGTTCCGTTTTTAATAGAAAATCAGGACGTTTGGTGGTCATATCACTAAAAAGACAATGTTTGAAAAAAACATCATTGTCTACTGGTGCTCGTGGGAAACAATTTCTATGGACTGGAATCTAGTGAATGCTAAAGTGATTCTGGTATTTTACTGACCTCTGCTGGTCGTTATCTATAAAGAAAGTTAAATAGTGGCAGTTGCCAGAAAAATTAAAAAAACAAAGTCCCTCAGGAGAAAGCAATTCTGGTATTTTACTGACCTCTGCTGGTCGTTTGATATCAAGACAGTTAAATAGAGGCAGTTGAACAGAAAAAAGTCCCTAAGCAGAAGCAGAAAAGTCCTAGGGCTGATCTCCAGAGCCCACAAAGTACATACACACATAAGTATATAATAAGTATATACATAAGTATATAATAAGTATATACTAAAGTATATACAAGAGGTCTCAAATGCTCAACCTAAAAAGTGGCATATTGGTGTGTGTTTTCCTTTCCGTATAACGAAAATGTCATTGTATGCTACAGCAGTGCTTACACAAAGAGTGACAGGGCCGATCGTGTGTTCTTGTAGGCAGGTGGAAACTGACCCTATCTTACTGGTAGCACAGAATCAGGTCAAGCCGCCTATGCCTGGCAATTTGTGTTTTGGGCTTAGATTCTAGATGTGACTTTGACGCAATTTGTGGCCTTGTAGAGTTGCCTTCATTGTATGTTTGAATTGTGGTGTGCTCCAGGGGAGTGGGAGCCGGTAGAAGGGGTTGGGATCTATCAGGGGAATGGGAAATGTTGGGTGAAAGTGAAATTTGGAGTTTCAGTTGGTTGCCCTAACAAATCATTTAGGGTACCAGCCATCAACGCCACCTTCCCAAATCTTCTTCACGCAGTTAAGGGTTTTAATTATATCTGGGAATTCCATGGAAGTTTGCCTAATTTTACATACAAGGTAGGGTCATAGACTCACGTAGTTTAGACGAAATGAAAAAACATTTTCTTGTATAGAGAATGCCGGTTCAAATGGTGGGACCTCGTTGCAATAATGTGATGGGACGCGGCATGTAGAATCAGACCAACTACATTACTGGCAACTAATCTTGACATCATAAAATGCATTTTTTATATCCTCATCCCAGTGCTTTTGCAACCCTTCATTAAATGTTCATACTGTTAAAATGTTGACATTTAAAACTATTTAAAGGCGCTGTCAGTTTATTCAAGGATGTTTTTCTGTGGGAAATACCATGTCCTTAAACACTGTTTGCACATTTTACATTTGACAAAATGATAGCTAAATGAACAGCGTTGGCTCGAGCCGTCAAGATGTCTTGCCAATATTGAAGACAGAACGAGAACATTGCATACTGTAAAATTTCATTTTCGAAGAGCATGGTAACCCCCTCATGAACCCCTAAGTCCCATTGAATTAATTCCAAGGAAAATTTAATTTACGCCCAAATAAGTTAAAATTTAAAAACAGTATTTCCGTAGTTGAGATCAATAACTTTCAATGTTCTAATACTTGCAAATATGAAAATCATTAGAAAAGTAAAGCAACAATTGTTGACAATATTGTTCCAGAGAGAAATATAATTTTAAAATGGAGACTTGGCTTTTAACCGAGATTTGCAAAGTAATTTTCATTTGCTTCCTTACAGTGAGAATGCATACACTGCCAGTTATTTGTCTAAGCAGACAGAGAGATGACACATGGCCATACCATTATTTCTCAGGGGAATATTCGATTAAATAACTCATTATAAATACCATTCTAAAGTAGATAAGCAGCTGACCAGTTGTGCATGATTGCAAGAACTAGCGAAAGCGCATTAGACAGATTTATATTTTTCATTCCAGCTAAATCGCGGCTTATAATAAACACTCTGAACGTTTGCATTTCAAAATTAAAACTATTTGACAGACTGGAGTTACACTAATTGACTTTATGAATTTAAATGATTTTCAAACTGGTAATACATTTAAACAGGTCAGTAAACAATAGTTTCCTTAATGTCAAGAGTCTTCTCAAAGTAAGGCATGGTCTCCATTATCATAATATAAGAATGAAATACTTGCAAATAATTCAATGCACTGATAAAACAATAATGGTCACAGGTATTGTAATGTATTCAGTACTTACTTTGGTAATACCAGAATCTGTACGATAAATATGCAGAAGAAAATGAGGCAGGCACAGGTCACATAATACTTGAATGCCGGAAGTGTAGTCGCCCGGTACTAGAAGAAAAATTAAAGGCAATCAGACACTGTTGTAATGCTGTGGTGTACATTCAACTTAAGTTACATGAAAAGTGTGCAGGCCAGGCTATCACACAAACCACGGTGGAGGTAACTCGAAATTCCAAGGGCTCAATCCATACAAAGGGGCCTATTTAAGAGCCGGATTGCATCTCTCTTACACCCCCAATGTGGTGCAAGAGCAACACACCTCTACATGTCATTGACGGAGGCATACAAGGCCACTTCGCAGGGACATGAGTGGCTCCATAAATCTGGAGTAAGGCAACGCAGAGCAAATTGCTCCGTTGCCCGGGGAGGGCGTTCCACGGTTTGTGACGCATCTCCAGATTTACCAGAACTGGTAGATCTGGGAATGTACCAAGAATATACGCCTTCTCAGGTGAGGTGTAACGATTAGAAATATCTTTATTTCTCCTTGTTACTTCCTCTCTCAAGGTTTGCAACACACATAGAAAGAGGAATATGCCTCTCGGGAAAACAATCGTCCATGCAACGCATACACCCTTGCATCATGGTGCAAGGCAGTCGCAGCCGGCATTAATCGCGGGTGGGGGTGGGGGAGTCACGCAGGAGGGTCGCGCGGGAAGGGGGGATAATACATTTAAAAAGAGTACTTGTCTGCTGGCCGGGTCCTGCGTTTTCCTGCTCTCTTGCTTCCGGCAGGAACAGGAAGCAGGCAGCCTCCCCCCCCTCCCCTAAGCCAATCACAATGCTGCACTGGCAGCGTTGTGATTGGTCGGGACGCCGACCACCCAGTCGCCTATCGGGAGTTCATTTTCTCCATGTAGGCTGCATGCAGCCCACATGGAGAAAAGGCAGAGTGCGCATGACTGGTTTGGTCGGCCCCAATGGTCTGCGTCCTCAGCAGTGGGCAAGCCACTCCTCCCCTGCCCTAGAGCAGACCCGCCTGCCCTCAACCAAACCCTTCTGCTTTCTCGCAGTGCCAGAAGCAGAAACATAACATGGTGGTTTTACCATTTTATGTTTCTGCTTCTCACACTGCGAGAAAGCAGTGGGGCGACGCTCCTCTGCCCTAACAGGAGAGCCGCCCCTGGTGCAAGGTTTCCCGCATTGGGGCTAGGCTGCCAGAAGGGTGCCAGAACACGGTGATTAGGATTATGCTGTAATGCCTTAAAACGGTGCATTCCTGCCCTTTTCCTGTCATGCACTGCAGCAAGGTGACTTGCTATGCAGTGCAGCAAGGTGACTTGCTGTGCTGCACTGCATGAGAAGTTCGTAAATAGGCCCCAAAGTATTTTGAATGGCCTGTAGATGCATTTCTCTGTCATGTGTGTGACTGTACATTTTTTGCTTTTTTTTAAATCCCACTGCCTACTGTTTCGTAGTGGTTACTAAAACAACCATGAAATAAATGTCCAGTTCTGCGCCTTCTTGGGGTGTGCAGAAAGGCAGTGGCGTAACATAGGCCCCCGCAGTCCCCGCGGTGCCGGAGGCCCCCGAGCTCCAGGGTACTCCCTCACCACTGTACTCTGGCCTGACTGAGTCCGGAGGAGAGCCCCTCCATGTAGTTTGCTAGGGGTCCCCCTCAAGTTTCGTTATGCTAGAGCAGAAAGGAGTCTACAGAGACCTTTCTGTCAGAAGAAAGAGCCTTGTTGGGATGAACATGCTGTTACAAATGTTTAAAGAAACCCATCAACCTAGGTCGGTGGAGGGATGAATTCTTGTTTTTCTTTTCTAATAGGTTTCCTGTAAAGAGCTCCATCTAGGATCAAAGAGTGAAAATCTAAGCAAACCTGGCTAGATGGATTCAGAAGGACTGAAGAAGCCGATTCAATGAGGTCTGGTAAAGGTGCCTTCGGAAGTTATGCGGAGGAGGGAATGAGAGCGCCGGTCAAAACATGGCGCCGAGAGGCTGAAAACAGTAACTGAATTCTTGTTTCGCCCCAGTATTGGTTTGCCATCATACTTGCTACATAGGACACAATGTCAAAAATTAACAGTGCAATATGGCAAGAAGTAAAGACCTGTTGTATGGACCAATGTCCTCAACAGTGAGCTGTCCTGTAACAGGGGATGGATGGGTGGCCGGCCAAGGGTAGTAGCCGATATTAGTCCCTGGGACAAAGCAAGAGTTGTATCACACTAAGGGGTACGAATGGTGGAGTAAAACAAAGCATCAGGCATCACTAACTCCAAATGAATGTATCTCACTAAAAGTGATGAAATGCTACTGTCCTAAAGAGGCAAAATAAGTGTGTGTAAGGAAGGGAGGCAAAAGAAATATTATCTTTTAAAGACGAGAACCCTCACTCACCCGAAGGTGACATGCTTCATCATTGGGTCCCCTCTTGCACACTGTAACCGCAAGGTATACAGTGTGGGCTACAACTCTCAAAAAAGGGACAAGAGAGGAGCGTGAGGTGTTTTAATGGGGATACCAAAGTTGGCAGGGGGAGTAAGGGGCAGAGTGTGAATTTAAACAAAAAGTGTGTAAATAAAACTAGCTACAGGGTAACAAAGTCAAATTTAATAATAGTTCCCATCAGCTAGAGTTAAAATGAGGTGATCTAGGATTGACAAAATATCCTAGTTATTGGTGGTCGACATGTTTCTGCCAGATGACTTATTTGTTCGCGGCATTCATCAGGACCTCTCAATATTATCACTCTGCTCGTATACTCAAAATAAATGAATTACAGACCATACTCATTGGTAAGGTGTAAATGACAAGAGGACCAGCTGCAGTCCGGTACAGTGTCTCTAGAAAAAGATAATTGATAAATTCAGTATCATTTCCAAAACCTTTAGGTCAACCTCCACACACCCATTTAAACACCACACACGTGATATGTGTTGCACACGTGATTAAAAAACAGACCTATTTCAGGTAAGTCAATGTATTGTAGGAACTCACCTAGGGGTAGTATTAATTTACCTCTACCTTGCGTAGAATGATGCTACAGAGCACAGATTACTAGAAAAATAAAAATAAAAATAAGAGACCGGTTCAGTATGGTTCTCACATGTTGCGTAAATATGGACACATAAACTGATAGATTGGAGTTGCTGTCATTGGATGTCAATATGACTAGCACAATCTATAATTTGCACAATACACAGTATTCAGGACAAAAGATAATAAGAGCTTTATAAATCACATGTCCCAAAAAAAAACGAGTGACTAACAGTCACTTCATAGCCACGTGTAGCTTGTTGGAGTATGGAGCGGACAGCAAGCAAGATAAATTAAAATCATCCGTATGCAGTAAAACATCCGCTAACCCAAGAGTCCTAAAGAGGCGAGGGGGTCAAGAGCGTTACACGTGAGCTATCAGCCCTTAGAATAATGAGGCAAAGGTTCAATAATCATGGCTAAGTCAGTAGGAAGACTGCACAAATCAGGTCAAAAAAACACTCAATATCAACAGCGCACAAGCCATCAACGGCTACCCACACTCGCTCACTCCAGTACCTTCCGTTAAACTGTGTCGTCCTATTGGAGCACCAACCCGCTGGGGAGAAGCTGCGCGTCTCACAATGGTTTTAAATCAACCCTGCACCTTCGTAAGTGCGTCTACCCGGAAATAGACCCAATAGCATCCGGGTTACACAGAATCATGGGAAATGTAGTATAATTCGGGGAACTAGAGGTAACGCTAAACATGATCAGAATGCATCAATGTACGCCGTGTTTTAAACTTAAAAATTGCCACAACCAGTCTAGGCACTCTGAAAATACTATTTGTCCACAATACCGTATCCGGATTTGTTTATCATAGTACGGAAAGCGGGACCATGCCATAACGAGTAGTAAGGGAACACGGGAGATATAGTTTGGGTCACCTGAGAGACAGTGGAATACATTACAGTAGATCAGGGGACACCAGTCGAGGAACAGCAATACCCGCAGTCTCGCTAGCTCTCAAGACATACACACAGATATTCGTTGCACTCAGGATGACTAGTGTGCCCACTGTGTACTAAAAAAATATACATCGGTAATTAAGAGCTCTACACCAGAAAGGAGCTGTACCACCACGACATAACACATCCAGGTTAGTTGGCTAAATAGATGGAAATACTCCATATATATAGTTCCAAACACAGGGCAAGATGCCAATTCAAAATCACACAATATTTGCGATTGGGTACAAGATGCACATTCAAGACTGTCTATCCCTTAAGACATCGAACCAGCGTGTGTAGACAATGTGATGGTAGTTCAGAATGTATATGATGTATCACAAAGCTAAAGATAAAATTATATCATAATGCTGGCATGGATTCAATGAAGATCAGTCAAAATGCTATGCACCCCCTATGAGAAACATCATTATTCCCATATTTGTGTGTTGTAAGCCATCCAAAGATGGATTAGAGTGCTACGGGGGACCTGGAAAAGTTAAACAGAGCACCAGGGAATTTCTTCATTCAGACCTCTCAGATGGCTTTTAAGACGGAACACCCACCGTTGTTCACGGCGGAATAGAACTTGTTCCAAAGGTCCCATATTCACATCATAATGAGGTTTATCAATGATGACCCATTGAAGGTCATTTTCCGTGTGACCCTTCTCAAGGTAATGCCTTGTCATACGTGTGTTCGATTTTTTACATCGAATGGTACTGCGATGCTCAGTAATTCTTTGTCGTACTTTACGACAAGTCATTCCAATATAGATCAGTGAGCAAGGGCATTTGATCATATATAATACCCCGCTGGTGTTACAGTTTGTGTGGTTATTCAATTTCCATGGTCTTCCCGATAGAATATCCAACTCCGTTATGTGGCTTGTAAAGGGACAGCAAGAACAGGATCCGCATGGAAAGTGACCAACCACAGGATTAGTGTTCCATAGTGTTGGCTGGCTGTTGTGATGTACAACAGTTCTTGGTCGTGTATGTACCATGAGGTCCTGTAAATTACTGCTCCGTTTCAATGCAAACAGGGGTGAATCCAGTGTCAGCTTGCCTGTGTTAAGTATGTGCCAATTCTTATTGATGGCCCTTTTAACATTTGTAGTTAAGTTACTGAAAGTTGTCACACATACCAATCTGTCTGATTTCGGTTTGGTATATGTTTCCAGGAGTGCCCCCCTGTCATTGTTACGGGCTCTTTTGGCCGCCCTTTTTATCAGTTGTATCGGATAATGTCTGGCAGTTAGCTCCTCAGTCAACTTCTTGGCATGTTTATAATACTGAACCAGTTCTGAACAATTTCTCCTGAGTCTAAGAAATTGACCGACTGGAAGGTTGGTAAGTAATGCCCTTGGGTGAAAGCTATGAAAGCTCAACAAGGAATTACGGGCCATCGGTTTCTGATATAGCTCAGTATGGATCCTCCCATCTTTAGGGTACAGTCTGAGGTCCAAGAAAGAGATGGAGAAGTTGTTATGCTCACCAGTAAACAAAGGTGGCATCTTGCGGTATATTCGTATACAACGCTTCCACATCAGAGGCTGGCTGGATCACGAAAAATGAGGCTGACTTCCTGATCCAAAAAAATCCCAAAATACCAGCCTTTTATGCTCTCCCAAAAATCCACAAGAATCAGCGACCTCATGGTACATACACGACCAAGAACTGTTGTACATCACAACAGCCAGCCAACACTATGGAACACTAATCCTGTGGTTGGTCACTTTCCATGCGGATCCTGTTCTTGCTGTCCCTTTACAAGCCACATAACGGAGTTGGATATTCTATCGGGAAGACCATGGAAATTGAATAACCACACAAACTGTAACACCAGCGGGGTAATATATATGATCAAATGCCCTTGCTCACTGATCTATATTGGAATGACTTGTCGTAAAGTACGACAAAGAATTACTGAGCATCGCAGTACCATTCGATGTAAAAAATCGAACACACGTATGACAAGGCATTACCTTGAGAAGGGTCACACGGAAAATGACCTTCAATGGGTCATCATTGATAAACCTCATTATGATGTGAATATGGGACCTTTGGAACAAGTTCTATTCCGCCGTGAACAACGGTGGGTGTTCCGTCTTAAAAGCCATCTGAGAGGTCTGAATGAAGAAATTCCCTGGTGCTCTGTTTAACTTTTCCAGGTCCCCCGTAGCACTCTAATCCATCTTTGGATGGCTTACAACACACAAATATGGGAATAATGATGTTTCTCATAGGGGGTGCATAGCATTTTGACTGATCTTCATTGAATCGATGCCAGCATTATGATATAATTTTATCTTTAGCTTTGTGATACATCATATACATTCTGAACTACCATCACATTGTCTACACACGCTGGTTCGATGTCTTAAGGGATAGACAGTCTTGAATGTGCATCTTGTACCCAATCGCAAATATTGTGTGATTTTGAATTGGCATCTTGCCCTGTGTTTGGAACTATATGTATGGAGTATTTCCATCTATTTAGCCAACTAACCTGGATGTGTTATGTCGTGGTGGTACAGCTCCTTTCTGGTGTAGAGCTCTTAATTACCGACGTATATTTTTTTAGTACACAGTGGGCACACTAGTCATCCTGAGTGCAACGAATATCTGTGTGTATGTCTTGAGAGCTAGCGAGACTGCGGGTATTGCTGTTCCTCGACTGGTGTCCCCTGATCTACTGTAATGTATTCCACTGTCTCTCAGGTGACCCAAACTATATCTCCCGTGTTCCCTTACTACTCGTTATGGCATGGTCCCGCTTTCCGTACTATGATAAACAAATCCGGATACGGTATTGTGGACAAATAGTATTTTCAGAGTGCCTAGACTGGTTGTGGCAATTTTTAAGTTTAAAACACGGCGTACATTGATGCATTCTGATCATGTTTAGCGTTACCTCTAGTTCCCCGAATTATACTACATTTCCCATGATTCTGTGTAACCCGGATGCTATTGGGTCTATTTCCGGGTAGACGCACTTACGAAGGTGCAGGGTTGATTTAAAACCATTGTGAGACGCGCAGCTTCTCCCCAGCGGGTTGGTGCTCCAATAGGACGACACAGTTTAACGGAAGGTACTGGAGTGAGCGAGTGTGGGTAGCCGTTGATGGCTTGTGCGCTGTTGATATTGAGTGTTTTTTTGACCTGATTTGTGCAGTCTTCCTACTGACTTAGCCATGATTATTGAACCTTTGCCTCATTATTCTAAGGGCTGATAGCTCACGTGTAACGCTCTTGACCCCCTCGCCTCTTTAGGACTCTTGGGTTAGCGGATGTTTTACTGCATACGGACGATTTTAATTTATCTTGCTTGCTGTCCGCTCCATACTCCAACAAGCTACACGTGGCTATGAAGTGACTGTTAGTCACTCGTTTTTTTTTGGGACATGTGATTTATAAAGCTCTTATTATCTTTTGTCCTGAATACTGTGTATTGTGCAAATTATAGATTGTGCTAGTCATATTGACATCCAATGACAGCAACTCCAATCTATCAGTTTATGTGTCCATATTTACGCAACATGTGAGAACCATACTGAACCGGTCTCTTATTTTTATTTTTATTTTTCTAGTAATCTGTGCTCTGTAGCATCATTCTACGCAAGGTAGAGGTAAATTAATACTACCCCTAGGTGAGTTCCTACAATACATTGACTTACCTGAAATAGGTCTGTTTTTTAATCACGTGTGCAACACATATCACGTGTGTGGTGTTTAAATGGGTGTGTGGAGGTTGACCTAAAGGTTTTGGAAATGATACTGAATTTATCAATTATCTTTTTCTAGAGACACTGTACCGGACTGCAGCTGGTCCTCTTGTCATTTACACCTTACCAATGAGTATGGTCTGTAATTCATTTATTTTGAGTATACGAGCAGAGTGATAATATTGAGAGGTCCTGATGAATGCCGCGAACAAATAAGTCATCTGGCAGAAACATGTCGACCACCAATAACTAGGATATTTTGTCAATCCTAGATCACCTCATTTTAACTCTAGCTGATGGGAACTATTATTAAATTTGACTTTGTTACCCTGTAGCTAGTTTTATTTACACACTTTTTGTTTAAATTCACACTCTGCCCCTTACTCCCCCTGCCAACTTTGGTATCCCCATTAAAACACCTCACGCTCCTCTCTTGTCCCTTTTTTGAGAGTTGTAGCCCACACTGTATACCTTGCGGTTACAGTGTGCAAGAGGGGACCCAATGATGAAGCATGTCACCTTCGGGTGAGTGAGGGTTCTCGTCTTTAAAAGATAATATTTCTTTTGCCTCCCTTCCTTACACACACTTATTTTGCCTCTTTAGGACAGTAGCATTTCATCACTTTTAGTGAGATACAAAGCAAGAGTTGACATATTGGACTCCCTGCAGTGAAATCTGTGAAAGGCACCTTTAATTGGGGTCCATACAGTGGCTTTCATTATGCGTACTGTGTCCGTGAGAAGTCATATGAGTGTTATTTAGCTGGTGGACCGTGTGTAGCTTGAACCTTTTTTTCTGAAGAGTACATGGGAGGTCGCACAAAATGAGGGTTACCTCCGTTCCTCTTCAGTTTGTCGCGGGCCTTCCATGTTGGTGTGACGTTTGCATGCACTGGTGAACCATCCATGAAACCCTGATGCTGTGTGAGCCGTATTCTTTACTGACAACCAGCTCCTGCCCCACACTATACTTGAGCTCCGTTACCGTAGCCTTGTATTGTGTATAATTTAACGCTCATATATAAAGCTTTCATAAATGGCCTGTATTTTTCAGTGCCTGAAAAGACAAAAATGTCATCTGTCCTGGTTGACAGTGTTCACATTTAAACAATGTTTGTGCTTTGATTGTGTTTGCCCTTCCATCGTTAAATAAAACTAATGTCCACATACCATGGTTAAACTTCATCTGGATTTCTGAAGGGAAACCAGAGAGATATTTCCCAGAGACAGGGCCCTAAAGGTTGTTATTTACCTCAAGGACAGAAACAGGTATAGAACTCTTGAGAAGCCCAGATGCTGTGACGTGCTCTGGAAGCTAAGGAGCAGATCCTGACCAAAAAGACAAAGAGCAAGGCACAGCAGAGTCAAAGACTACATAGAAGTCATTTCGAGAGGAAAAGTACCATGGAGCTAAGTGGGTGTTGCAGATAAGCAGGCCAGAAACAACTCAGGGATTAAATATTTGACTAGTGGTAGAGGACATTCAGAGAAACAATCTAGACTTGTGAATATGGCAAATCTGCATTATTCCTTCCTGCTCAATACTATCCAGTGCTTATTTCATAAAGAAAACAAAATAAGTGCCAGGGCCCTCATCAGGAGGCCATTGCAACCTACACCATCCATTACCCCTGCTAGAGCTTCCAATGATAGTACCAAACCAGCTACCAACTATCACACACCTACAAGTGTGACAGTTCAGACTATTCCAGGCCCCAAAGCTATAAGAGTAGCAAGGGTGGCAGGTTATAGACATTTTAACCTATATTGAATTAGTAAACACAGTGGCGGCTCCTCTGCTAGGGCGGAGGAGCGTCGTCCCACTGCTCATTGAGTGAGCAATTAAAAAGAGAAAAATAAAATGATAATAACTTAACGTTATTAACATTTTATTTCAACATACTGGCTCAGTTGTTTGGAGGTGGGGCAGGGCAAAGCTATTTAGAGGCCGGGGGAGGAGTGTTAGGCACTTCTTAGTGTGCATGACATTTTGGCCGGCCGTCTTGGGCTGGCCAAAATGTCATGCGCACTTTGCATGTTCTCCACCCAGGCTGAATTACAGCATGGGTGGAGAACATGGCCAGCGTGCCATTCCCTGTCTGAGCGCTGAACAATGGTGCTCAGACCAATCACAGCGCTGAATTGCACTGCTGTGATAGGCTCAGGGGAGCCTTGGTGCTTCCTGCTTCCACAGAAGCTAGGAAGAGGATAGCTAGGATGGAGGAAAGGTGACGGCCGGTCGCATCCAGGTAAGTGAGTTTTTTTAAATGTATTGTTAATTCCTTACCTCCTCTGCTCCTCCCAATACCCCCATGCCCGTTCTTAGCAGCTTCTACTGAGTAAACAACTGTTGTTGTGCTCACTCTAAATGAGAGAAACAACCCACCATGTGGCAGACTGTAATAAGTGCCGGCACCGCCAATCAGGTGCACGTGCCGAGCACTGAAAAACACAGCTCGAATTAGGCACTGATGCTATCTATGATTTGTTGAAGCCCATATCTGTCCCTTTTCTGCACCAGAGGGAAACAACGCATTGTTGTTTGCACGCCACATCATATATGGCTATCCACTTGCTGTGGTACATCTCCCTGTTAAAAGACTGTAAGAAATGAGGTTCTTGATTGAGGGGGAGTAAAAACCCTATTCAAGCAACAACCACAGTCCTTATCAGGGTGAGCCACAAAAGTCACTAAATCAACCTGTGCTTAACCCTCTGGTAGCTAGACACAAAATCATTGAGGCTTAACTTAGAGGCAATGTGTAAAGTATGTATGCAGCACACAAACAGTAATAAAGTGAAAACATAAATCCCAAACCAATTTAGAAACAGAGGAAAGTTGAATAAATTAAATGATACCAGAACAACGAAAATTCCATCAGTAGAACTAGAGATATGCAAGTTCGAAGTTGTATATAAGTATAGCGCCAAAAACCACAAAGTCGCGTTAAACCGGAGGAAAGTCTCAAGTTCAGGCCGACTGAGATAGAGTGCAGGCCAGATACAGGGATCAGGTTAGTCCAGCTGAAAAAGTATCTTTCTAAATGTCCGGCATGAAAAGTCTTGAACTTCAGGATTTCTCATTTTCTTGTAGAGGAGTGTACTCTGATAGCATCCAAGGGTCCAGAGCCATGGGAGGCACCTCCTGGAGATCTGGGACTCCCTCTACCAGAGGCCAGTAGGTCTTAGGCAAGTCCAGTTGCAGTAGGTCAGTTGGGTAGTTGCAGGGAGGCATCTGGGGCTTGTTGTGTCCCTGAAGCTCAGAATTGGAGGTCAGCCAACTGACCCTTGGAGTCACTTAGGTTACCTGGCATGAAGAGAGCTGGATCAGTCTTCCTTCATCGAGAGCAGGGCAGTCCTCTGGTAGGAGCAGGGCAGTCCACTGGGAAACAAGCAAGCCTCAAGCAGCAGGGCACTCCTCTGAGAAACAAGGCAGGCCTCAAGCCACAGGGAAGCGCTCTGGGGAGCAAGGCAGGCCACAAGCAGCAGGGCAGTCCTATTGGGTACAAGGCAGTCCTTCTGTAATGTCGCACGTCAAGGAGTGTACTGAAAAGTTGATCTGGGGGTCCAATATTTCAACTTGGGGTGAGTGCTTGAAGATGGGATGACACCCTTGCTGGCCCCACATCTGGTTCTGTAAAGTTACTTCCCTTCTCTGCCCAGGCTTCAAGCAGTCTAGGATGACAAAACGCTGGTGTTTAGTTCTTTTGTGAGTGTACTGGAGGGAGTCCTTCGAAATGTAAGTCGGACAGGGAACAGCTCTGCCCCTCCCATCCTGGCAGGAGGGCCCATCCTGCCAGCACCTAGTCCTCCTTTGTCTCCTTGTCTGAGAGGAATACGCAAAGGCCAACTGCCAACTATTCACAGTCATTTGACCCACCTGGACACCTAGCTTGCCACTTGCCTTTGGCCTCCAGTTCCTGCTGGTTCCAGGCAGATCCAGTGACACCGCAGCTGTCCAAGTTTTCCCAGTAGGGTTTTCCCAACTGGGTTTTCTCACTCACTGTTTTCTTCACCAACAGAAGCCACACCTACCCAGGACCTACTTAATGCAGGCTGCAGTGCGACTGTGCTGCAGGCAAGCCAAAGACCAGCCCATCTGGGCCTGCACCGTGCCCAGCACCATGACTCCTGGCCCTCGCGCCCCCTTAAAGATACACAATCACCAAGCTCTACACCTTCAACCCTCGACACTACCTCCATGCCATTCCATGCTCCACAGTAGGAACTAACCCCTGCACCCAATGCCACTTCACTTGCCACTGCACACACACCAGCCCAATGACCAGACTCACCCCAAACACACCACATACACCACCTCAACAAAAACACTAACTCGCATGCATCCTTCTCAACACACGCTCACTATGCAAGCATTCCACTGAATAATGGGACCTCACCACCACCCTTGCACCCGATATCAACTTCTTCACTAAGCCCTGGCTCAACCCCACATCCATCCCAGACATTGCCACAGCGATCCCCGACCGATCTAAAATCACTCACCAGGACCACACGGGAAACATCGTTTACAATGCATGCAATACATGCCATGCCATTACAACGCGGTCATTACAACGACTGCGTTGTTACATTGCAAACCATTCCAATGCAAGTCGTTACAACTAGGGGTGGGCAGAGTTGGTGTAGCGCCACTACACGGAGTTCCACAGAGTTATGGAAAAAATCTGTGGAACACGAGCCCATGTCCTTCAGCCAGCCGAGGGTCTGTGTGCCGGGGTCGGGGGTCCTTTGTGTCCGGGCAGGTTCCCAGATCTCCCCGGCCTGGCTGGGTTGAGAAGCAGGGACTTGGCCCAGGGCCTGGGTTTCGGGCAGGGACTGTGGTGTAGGAGCCCCAGTCCTACAGCCTGCCAAGGATCTGTTGCCCAGGACAGGAGTCCCTGGTGCAGAGCCCCTGAGCCCTCCAAATGGCAAGTGGGAGCCCCCGGGTGAAGGCTTGGGGCGGGCAGATTGGCGTCCTTTGGGCCCGGCCATCTGGTCGCGCCTTTCCTCTCCGCCATCTGGTCGCGCGCAATGGTTTCCAATGAGGTGACCAGATGGCCGGGCTGGCCTGGAAGTCCCGATGAGGGCTCGTCTGCCTCCCCGATCCCAGCCAAGGCTCCAGGAGCTCGTGCGCCTCTGTGACCTTGGTGGCCCGACGCAGGCCGGTGGAGGGCTCCCCCACACGGCCTGGCCCAGGACTGCCAGGCAGGCCTAGGGATTGGTTAAGCTCTGCCATGGGCCTGGGTCAGAGGTCCACCGGGGACCCCCATTCTCAGCCCTGGGCCTGAGGCCCAGCTGGGTTCTCCGAGCCCCCTGGGACTCAGAGCCCCTAAGCCCTGCCTGGGCAGGCGGGAGCCAGCCGGGGAAGGCTCGGGCTGTCAGATTCGTGTCCTTCGGGCCCGGCCATCTGGTCGCTCCTTTTCCCTCGGCCATCTGGTCGTGCGCAATGCTTTCCAATGGGGTGACCAGATGGCCGGGCTGGCCTGGAAGTTCCGATGAAGGCTCGTCCTCCTCCTGAACCCAGCCAGGGCTCCAGGAGGTCAGGTGCCCCTGTGCCCTGGGACCCCTCCGTCACTCGGTGTGCACGGGTAACCAGAAAGAAGGGTAGCTTTCCTCCGGATTACAAGGGGCAGGGTATGCCGGAATGGCAACCCCGGGCTGGTGGTTCTCAGCCGGGGACCAGATGGGCTAGGCCCGGACAACACTTCTCCACTGCCCAGGGCTCCTTCCTCCGGCCCGCCGTGTGGCAAAGTGCCTGGGACAGGCTCCATCGGTTGTGGGCAGTCCTCCCCTGGGTGTCTGGGGCCCGAGAGCTCTGGCCGGGTGCTCCCACCCCGGGCTCTGTCTGATGCCCTGGGCCCAGACGGGCCTTCCCCAGCTTGGCTGGGTTCAGAAGCATAGGTCCGGGTCCCTTGGTGGCTCGACGCAGGCCGGTGGAGGCCTCCCACATACAGCCTGGCCCAGGACCGACGGGCAGGCCGAGGTATGGGTTAAGCTCCACCATGGGCCAGGGTCACAGGTCTGCCAGGGACCCCCATTCTCAGCCCCAGACCTGAGACCCAGCTGGGGTCTCCGAGCCCCTGAGCCCTGCATGAGCAGCTGGGAGCCCTCCAGTGAAGGCTCGGGCGGGCAGATTGGCATCCTTTGGGCCTGGCCATCTGGTCGCGGCTCTCCCCTCAGCCATCTGGTCTCGCACAATGCTTTCCAATGGAGTGACCAGATGGCCGGGCTGGCCTGGAATTCCCGATGAGGGCTCGTTTGCCTCCCCGATCCCAGCCAAGGCTCCAGGAGGTCGGTCGCATCCGTGCCCTGGATCCCCTCCGTCACTCAGTGCGGACGGGTTACCAGAAATATGGGTAGCTTTCCTCCGGATTGCTAGGGGCAGGGTATGTCGGAGCCGCCACCCCCCGTACTGGGGTTTCTCAGCCGGGGACCAGATGGTCTAGGCCTGGACAACACCTCGCCACTGCCCAGGGCTCCCTACTCAGGCCCCCAGTGCAGCAAAGTGCCCGGGACAGGCTCCATCGGTCCTGGGCAGTCCTCCCCTGGGCATCCGGGGCTCGAGGGCTCTGGCCAGGTGTTCCCATCCCAGGCTCCGTCCCATGCCCTGGGCCTGGGCGGGCCTTCCCCAGCTGGGTTGGGTTCAGGAGCATAGGCCGGGACCCTTGGTGGCCTGACGCAGGCCGGTGGAGGCCTCCCTAAGCAGCCTGGCCCAGGACTGCCGGGCAGGCCCAGGGGCGGGTTACGCTCTGCCATGGGCCCGGGTCGGAGGCCCAGTTGGGGTCTCCGAACCCCGCAGTACTCAGAGCCCCTGAGCCCTGCATGGGCAGGCAGGAGCCCTCCGGTGAGGGCTTGGGGCTGGCAGATTGGCGTCCTTCGGGCCTGGCCATCTGGTCGCACCTTTCCCCTCGGCCATCTGGTCATGCGCAATGCTTTCCAATGGCCGGGCTGCCCTAGAAGTCCTGATAAGGGCTTGTTGGCCTCCCCGATCCCAGCCAGGGCTCCTGGAGGTCAGGCACATCCGCGCCTAGGGTCCCCTCAGTCTCGTTGTGCACACGGGTTACCAGAAAGGGGGGTACCCTTCCTCTGGATTACTAGGGACAGGGTACTCCGGAACACCTCTCAGCCTAGCGGTCCTCAGCCAGCAGCCGGATGGGCCAGGATGCCCCCCCACCCCATGCTCCGTCCTCGGTCCTGCCGCGTGGCAGGGTGCCGGGACGGGGTCCCGCGGGCCTAGGGAAGTGTTACCTGCACCTCTGCGCATCTGGGCCTGGGAGCCCCAGCTGGGTCCAGGGGCCCCACTGGAGCCCGGGTTGGGAGCTCCAGCCATGGGCCCCATCCCCCGACCTGCCACTCTGCCAAAGGCCTGAGATGGGTTTCCGTCGTGCCCGGGGAGTCTCACCCTGCTTGGTTGGGTTCAGGAGCTCCAGCCAGGGCCCCTGAGGGTGGCCTCCCCATCCCGGGCTCCGTCCTTGGGCCTGCCGCATGGCAGGGTGCCCAGGATGGGGTCCCGCAGGCCTGGGGAGGCTTCCCCTGCGCCTCTGGGCCCAGGAGCCCCAGCTGGGTCCAGGGGCCCTACCAGGCCCCTGGTCTGGTGTTCCTGCCCTGGGCCCCGTACCCCGGCCTGCCACTCTGCTAAAGGCCTGAGGCAGGGTTCTGTTGTGCCCGGGGAGCCCCCCCCTGCTTGGCTGGGTTCAGGAGCTCAGTCCAGGGCCGCTGAGGGACCCGGGGAGGGTGGCCTCCACACCCCGGGTTCTGTCCTCGGGCCTGCCGCGTGGCAGGGTGCCCGGGAAGGGGTCCTGCGAACCCTGGGAGGCTTCCCCTGTGCCTCTGGGCCAGGGAGCCCTGGCTGGGTCCAGGGTTAGGTGCTCCAGCCCTGGGCCATGGCCTCCGGCCTGACACTCTGCCAAAGGCCCGAGATGGGGTTCCGTTGTACCTGGGGAGTCCCCCTTGCTTGGCTGGGTTCAGGAGCACTGGCCGGGCCCTGGGTCGGGTGCTCCAGCCCTGGGCCATGGCCTCCGGCCTGCCACTCTGCCAAAGGCCTGAGATGGGGTTCTGTTGTACCTGGGGAGCCCCCCATGCTTGGCTGGGTTCAGGAGCTCAGTCCAGGGCCGCTGAGGGCCCCGGGGAGGGTGGCCTCCACACCCCGGGTTCTGTCCTCGGGCCTGCCACGTGGCAGGGTGCCCGGGAAGGGGCCCCGCGAACCCTGGGAGGCTTCCCCTGTGCCTCTGGGCCAGGGAGCCCTGGCTGGGTCCAGGGTTAGGTGCTCCAGCCCTGGGCCATGGCCTCCGGCCTGCCGCTATGCCAAACGTCCGAGATGGGGTTCCTTCGTGCCTGGGGAGCCCCCCTTGCTTGACTGGGTTCAGGAGCTCCGTCAGGGTCCCAGGGAGGGCAGCCTCCCCACCCCAGGCTCCATCCTCTGGCCTGCTGCATGGCAGGGTGCCTGGGACGGGGTCCTGCAGGCCCGGGTAGGCTACCCCTGTGCCTCTGGGCCTAGGAACCCTAGCTGGGTCCACGGGCCCCACAGGGCCCCAGGTTGGGTGCTCCAGCCCTGGGCCCCGTCCCCCGGCCTGCCGCTATGCCAAAGGCCCGAGATTAGGTTCCGTCGTGACTGGGGAGCCCCTCTCAATT